>NC_047023.1:5532166-6132166 GCF_902652985.1 Pecten maximus | reverse complement strand
GGTCATATATTGATACAAGTTTATGTTTTCCATGCGTTTTTTAGTTAATTGTAAGGGGGATCCTAATCGTATAACCATACGATTTATATGCAAATGAGCAAGTCGTCTCTACACACTTTGTATAAATGTGTGCAAGCACAGCCCCGTCTCGTGACTGTTTGCATTTGAAGCTGTTAGCGGATATTTTAACTGGGTTGCGGATCTCGTACCAAACGTAGACAGTGAATGGATAAACAAAATATATGGAGAATTACTGTTAGGTCATGAATATAACAGATGTGAGTTTTTCGAACGGTTGCGACAACAATGAAGAAGTTCATACGGTTGCAAGCGAGTCTGCCGAGACTTGACCTAGATCGGCCTACGAAGTAATGTTGAGGTGCGATATTTTTGTCCTGTACAACTTCCATTATCATAATTCCATTCGTACTTGTTATAAGTATTGTTCTGACTACATCATGGACGAAATAAATCACCTAGATTGGTGTTAGCGTTTGTTTGCATTCATACACAAATGAAAATACAATCTTTTTTCTGCATACGTATCGGCCGTATACATGCACGTGTGTACACAATTATATGAACACGAATTCCCGTTCGATGACCCTGGAATAAACCTGTGTTTGGTCGATTTGAATTGTCAAAACAATAAATCATTATTGAATCTATCAATCATGATACATGTAACAACTGTTTGCCACGCATGTTGTTAAATCGAAATCCAAAGAAATAAGTGTACGTCGGATCTACCGTGTCGTCACTTACAACCAACTCTGTTCCCGCCAGAGGGCGCAACAAGTTGCACTATATTTGGAGCATAGCTATATTTGACGTGGGCTTTCCCAAAACTTAAAACTTACCATAATGGACATTGGCTACGTAGAGATAGTTATTGACCGCAAATGTTTTTGTCTGGATAATACTGTAGTAGTGTAATATTTGTATTTTAAATCCTTATTATATGTTTTAGGAAATGTTGTAATTAATGTTGATGCTATATTTATGTGCTTAATTGGTAATGTATTTTAATAAAGGTACATGTATTATAAACATACCTGTGTTATATTAGCAGCCAGGTAAAATACCCGTATTGTCTTTGTATTCAGCTGGCGGTAGTCGACACACATCCTAAGGCTTCCATCACGTTTTCTTGCAAGGACTACACATGGCGCCCATGTAGATTGATGGACTATCTCTGTTTCCAATGCCAATGAGGTTTGATTTACTACCAATGAAGTTTACTTCCAATTTTCCCGCCTTTCCGGAACTATAGTCTGGAGCCTTGAAGTTGACTCGACGACTACGTCATACGTCACTACTTCTGGATCGTGTTTTGAAGTGTGTTAATTATCAACAATGATTTCTATCTGTTCTTATGTGTTGCTGAACTTTCAAAAGTTTGTCCAGTAATTGACATTTCTCGGATCTCAGGTGAATATGTTCATGACTATAAAGACATTTCATTTGATTATATTATACAGAGACTCTTATCTATATTGTGCTAATATTTATGCTGATTTCATTGAATTTGTTACTGTGATTTTGCGTAAGTTAATTTGTGTTTTTGCACGATATAATTTATGATTTTCTGGAGGTAATTGTAATATTTAGTAACACTATGTATGTGTGTTAGACATTGCATTTATTTCAGGTATTGAATGTTACATTACTAAAAGTTTGGCTAGCAGTTTGTTTGTTAATCTTCAGGTATTTACATTGTGTTTTACTTGGCAACATCTACAGTAGATAAATACAGAATTTTTTTCTTTTTCTACTTATTTTTTATATAGGTTACTTAGGTTAACTTTTGTCTTTCTTCATTTACTCTAGTTAATTTTTTTTCTTATTTATGTCATTTTATAGTCTTCTCCAGTATAGAGGGTGGGAGAACTTTAGTTGTTGCTCATCAATACAACCTTGATACTTGACCTGACCTCTTATTTGACTTTGACATAATTACTCATTTGATTTTTTCTTTAACATCAAGCAGGGTAACTACGGTTTATATTTCTTTGAAATTTTTTGCTTTATTTACAGATTTGACTTTGCAAATTTCATAGTCTTTTATGTGTGTGCATAATTTAAATTTCAGCTGATAGGTTGACGATTGTATACTTTTGTCAACATTATTACACTCATTTTACTTGGTATTTGTTCGTAATTCATATCTGGCATTGTCATTTATGTATACCGGGTAATATTTTGTTATCTG
Organism: Pecten maximus; assembly: GCF_902652985.1. Lineage (NCBI taxonomy): Eukaryota > Metazoa > Mollusca > Bivalvia > Pectinida > Pectinidae > Pecten > Pecten maximus. The sequence goes on along the minus strand of NC_047023.1, from coordinate 6,129,954 downwards.
CAATCATGTCTATATCCAAGTTACACTTATGATTTTGGTTCACAGGTTTAACCTTGTTATACTTACTGGTATTGTGGATCTTCATGTCTCTTATATTTTGTAATTATATTGTGTGTTGTGTCATATTTACATTGTCAACCATGGCTCTTTCTGCTGATGATTTGTCTAAATTAGATAATTATTTACAAGAAATGGACATTAAGCCTGATTTGACTTCCAAGGATGCTTTTGAACAGTGGCTTAGTCATGTAAAAGAAAAGGAGACAACTTCTGAAATTGAAAGTAAGCCTGTACTTACTTCTCGTCAACGCCCACGTATTTTCCAATTTTCATGGTTCTCAGCCAGATAAGAAGGAACAAGCGTCCTATGAGCAATGGCGTTACGAGGTCCAGTGTCTGTTGACAGACAAGATGTATCCCACAGAGGAAATTCTACTCGCCATTCGACAGTCTTTGAAAGGAGATGCGGCGGGAGTTGCACGTAGGTTAGGATATAAAGCTGATTTATCAACTTTAATGGAAAAAATGGACAGCGTTTATGGAGTCGTGGAATCCCATGAGGCACTGTTGGAAAAGTTTTATGGAGCATCACAGAAAGATGATGAAGATGTCGCCACATGGGGTTGCCGTATTGAAGAGTTGTTGTTAAAGGCTACTGAGAATAGTGCAAGGCGTGTACCACGTACTGTCTACAACGAGATGTTGACTTCAAAGTGTTGATTTGTTGACAGCATCAACCGATAAATACAATTACCAAATGCAATGATATATCAAATGTTTTTAAAGCTTTTGAAACAAACAATTTGGTTGATAAATTGATTTTTTTTTTTCGTTTTTTTACGTGTTTTTTCGGTAGAGTAATAGTTGATATTTCCTCATTATGTTCCTGATGTAAAAAATATAGCGGCTTGCTACATTTGCAATTTAGATATCAGAGTCTAGGACGTTTCAGAGTGATAAATCTGATCTAGATCTTATTTTGTTAATATTTCTTAATCATGTACAAAGATTACACTAACCTTTCTGTTTCTATATGAAAATAACAACACACCAAAAATGCAAATGTAGTCTACCATTTTGTTTAAACTTCCGCGGGCGAGCCTAATAACTACTTCCGGTACGTAATCCGGAAATAACACAAAGTACGGAAAGAGTTAAGATGGCAGCTGTTGTGCAAGAAGAAAATTCTGAGATCAAAGAGATCAAGGGTATGATTCAGCAGTTATCAGCAAATGTTGCTAGGTTAGAAGGTCAACAGAAGCAGTCTCAGCCATTCAACAAAGACAGAGCATGGAAGGACACATCTGGTAGTTACAGAAACTACTCAAGATCCAAGCAAGACCGGAAGGATGATGATGACACTGTTGGAGGTCCGGTATGTTGGCGTTGTGGTCAGCAAGGACACTTGCGAATTGGATGTCGGGTCATTATTGATCATTCTAAGAAGGCTTTAAACGCCATGCAGCCTATGAAGAAGGGTCAGTCTTAGGCTGGAAGAAGTTGAGGCCCAGGAATTTTTCCCAGATGTCTAAGCAGAAATCGACTATGGATACTGAATTAGTTGGAGCAGGTAACGAGGCAACTATTTCAGTTGAAGGACGAGATGTATCGGCCTTATTGGACACTGGTTCCACAGTTTCAACTGTGAGTGAGTCTTATTATTTTAACTATTTGTCACATATTCCATTACACTCACTGACGGAGTTGCTGAATATTGAGTGTGCTTGAGGTACAGCTTTGCCTTATCTTGGATTTATAGAAGCTGCATTGGACAATATACCTTTTAGAAAAGAAATGCATGGTTTATTTCTTGTTATGCCCAATAGTAATTACAACAAGTCTGTGCCTTTTCTTATTGGAACTAATATATTAGTGCCTATATTTAAATCTTGTAAGGAAGATTTTGGTGAGAGATTTCTACAAACAATGGATATGGAAGCATCTTGGTATATGGCATGTAGATGTGTTACCTTGAGGGACCGTGAACTTTTACGGAAGAATTTGTGTCTCGGAATAGTCAAGAGCGCAGAGACAGATGCTGTAAGTATTCCATCTAATTCTAAGGTAACTATTAGGGGATACGTTGACAAGAAAGTGGATTATTTACCCATCTGTGCCTTAGTGCAGCCCACTGATTCATCGAGTCTTGATCCCGATTTGGATATTACGCCAGGGGTAGTACATTATGACTACAAGGACTGTGGGTATATTCCTATTACCATAGCCAATGTTACTACAAGGAATGTCTTGGTACGTCCTAGGACTGTTATTTGTGAGTTACAACCTGTATGCATAGAAGGGTCTGTGGAGGATGAAACACTAACCTCTGCTAGTGACACTCAGTTCATCAATTTGTTGAATTTGAATGAGGTTGACCTCAATAAAGATGAAGTGGATAAAGTACATTCTTTGCTAGATGATTTCAATGATATTTTTCCTACAGGTGACCTAGATTTGGGTCATTACACAGATATTCAGCATCGTGTGGATTTGACGGATTCTACACCATTTCGCCATCGGTATAGAAGAATCCCTCCCGCTATGTTTGATGAGGAGAGAGATCATCTACGACAGTAAGCTGCCTGTGGAGTCATCCGTAAGTCTCATTCTCCTTGGTCATCATGTGTAGTCCTTGCAAGAAAACGTGATGGAAGCCTTAGGATGTGTGTCGACTACCGCCAGCTGAATACAACGACAATACGAGACAGCTTTATCTTAGTAAAGAAAACTCGGAAAACTGGGGCTTATGGACAGCGTAAACAGTGTTTACCTATGTGTAGTTTTACTTGGTAGGTATAGATATGGATTTAAATACAGATTTAAACCTTTGAACCTAGACTGACCTGTGGACTGAACTTGACCGGTTGTTTTTATTGGATACCATCTAGAGCGGGAAAAAGGCATGCTTTTTAGACATTTATTATAATGTAAGGATAGATTGGGTCAGTTTGATCCCAGGCAAGCTAGGAGAGCTGTGCAACAATTTATTCAAGAGGGATGGGATATTATTGGTAAGTCATATTCTTATTATAGTATTTTTTATATCATTGTTGGTAATTGTATGTAATTTATTATTTATACTGTACTATAAAGCATAATAAATTACTATCAGGTTATAATTAATATTATGAAATTCTTTTTTTGGATTGAGTAATGTTATTTTTTCCATTTTAAATTTATATATTGATAACTTGTGACTTCTGAATATCTACAATGTTGCCAGATATTGTAAGTAGTATGTCATATTTTAGAAATATTGTGTTTTGTCCATTTAGGAAAATATATTGAAAATGTTGTCCTGAGAGAGATAATTCGTCCATTACGAACCCATACAGATATATACCACTGCATAATATGTAGGGTGAGTTGTGTTAAGTTGTACTTAGCACTGTCTGTAGACATGTGTACAATTATAATATAAAAGATAAATTATGTGTATGAAATCCATGATACGGTTAAGGAAAGAAATAGAGGATATCTAACAGTGTCTTCAGTAATACCAAATATATTTCATGAGTGGGGCTAATATTTTGATATTTTTCACGAGTGCGCAGCACGAGTGAAAAATATCAAAATATTAGCCACACGAGTGAAATATATTTGGTATTACTGAAGACACTGTTAGATATTCTGTTTATTACATTTTTTATCAACGAAAACCCTACCCCGTATGCTAAGTAGGACTACAGCGATAATTTGTAAACAAAAACAGTAGTTTCCCCTGTCCAGGTGCTGACATATATGTCGGGCTTTCTGATTGGTCAATTATTTTGGTATTTTCTAATATTTAATTTGATTGGTCAAATCAGCAAATATGATATTCTTCACTAGTGAAAAATATGATATTCTTCACTAGTGAAAAATATCACTTTTATAGAATGAATAATTTTTGATATTTCACTGGTAAAAATGTAATAGTATGTACTCTTCCTTATGTATATGATTATTATTATGTGATAATAATAATGAATGATGAATTTTTTATATTGTCAAGATATGGTTAAGATATGTAATCTGGTTTTATTTTAAAGATAATTTGTAATTTGAGATAGTGTGTAAGAAGAGTACATGTGGTAAAATTATATTTGTCAAGGTTGCGAGTTGTTTCCCTTGAGTGTGAGAGAGTGTTTACTGTATTTTTGTATTTGTCTATTTCAGGGTATTTTTTACCTACTTAATAAATGGTGAACCGTCGATTTCATTTTTCGTCGTGTTTTAACCACCTGCTACAATAGGAAGTGAAAATTTGGTCCCAACAATAAAAATCCTATTTGAAATGATCGAATAACTCGAAGTATATTTCGTGTCCAACAACAATCGCAGGTAAACGCCGACATTTTTTAACAGCTAAATTCCTTTTGTAATACATCGGCACTACAAAGCTACATGCTATTATAAGTGTTTCATAATTTCATTAAAGAAATTGTCGTTGGAATCTTATAACAACAACTCTTGGTGATAAAAAGTAATGCTTTACTTACATCAGTTAATTTCCTAAGGCGGTCGCCGATATTAGTACACACGACAGTCAACAACTCATCTACCCGCTCGCTCAAGCGGAACTAATCTCTGACACACCGGTAGATCTACTTGACTGATGTTTTACAGGTGTAGAAATGAAACAGTCACCGGTGCCGATTAAATCTTTAAACTGCTGAAACAATCGCGTTATTACTGCCGAGGTGTTCAGAATACGACTGTAACGGTCAGCGCTGTCTATTAAATCGCGATCGGATAAAACGCTAACTCAGTAACAGTAACATTTTAAAGGACACGCGCGCCAAACTTCCGGTGCTAATACACATGGAAATGGCGTGGTAATCAATAAAACGTAAGTAGGCCTATCAAACAGTATTTCATACGTCCAATAAAAGATAATGGTTCTGTTACGTTTTATATACAATCTGTGTTAAACTTAAACGGTTATTTGATTTGACATGAATAAATTGTTATTCTGTCGAATTCCGTTTTATCTTTATTACTCTTGCAAACATGACTTGCACATCAGATCGTTATTGAAGTGACTAATTGAAAGAAACTTTATCGTGACTGTTTATCGGCTAAACTACACCAAACTACAAGAACGAAACATTACATATATATTCACATGGATTGACCAGTCTTCACACTAAACTGATGAGCGACAGAGCGGAGTTATAATGATTATACAATGTTGACAAATATTGACCAAACTTTTCACCAAAAATGATAGTTAACGAAGTTCCACTGTATATGCATGTCCTTTTGTACCAAACTACTGAATCCGTAATGGAACACGACTTACCAGCCGGACTGAACCGGTCCATGTGGTGGTGGTTCGTTTCTGAAGCCTTTCACATAGATCCAAGTTAACGGAAGTGTGATTCTCATTTCATCGAAAAGTGAATTTAGTTACAACAAGGCAGTCAATTTTCTGCCATGATTTTTATGTGATGAAGATCCATAAATGTATGTTGGCTGATTACGGCCATCTTTGTTGGAGCTTTTGAGTGTTGGCGCAGTTTGTGATACGCGACATCGCGACTAAATCTAAATTGTATATCATTTGTGTCTTAAAAATGAAAATTATTGAGTTTTTGTCTCGCCTTCAACGGAAGTCAAAGAAAACGAGACAGACTAAGATGCTCATTTCGACTGTGGCTGCGGCGTCGACATTTGCGTTAAAGTTCACCTGTAACACAGCTGTATGTATAGCTATCAAAATGAAACTTGGCGATGGCCAGCTCACTAATACTATCAAACTGAAAACCCAGCCGTTATGTTGAAGAGGTCATTGTAAGAGAGCAGGAAATCGAGACATACAATTACGCGTTGTCTGTTGTAATGGAAGCGTATCTTTTATTTAGATGCCGTCATTCTGGGAACGTGTTAGAGGTTAAATTTAAACGAAGAACTTCGCTATACCGATTCATGGATTCATCGATTTTATCCCATTGAATCCAAATTGCACGATTTGCCATTTTCACCACCAGAAATTGAAAACAATAATTGATTTTTCTTGTCAAATTTAGTGTTTCTAAGACCTGCTACATTACTGGATGGATTTTTAAATATTCGAAGACATTTAAATTTCAAATTGGCAAATTCAGTTAAATTCTATTTATTGTAAGTACATGTCTAATGTTCATGCAATGATATCGGATAAATTGATATACTTCAATGAATGAGGTATACACTCATGTTGTTAAAAATTGAATGATAGTGTCTTTTACTCTTTTTTGTTTGTTTGTTTTGTTTAACGTCCTATTAACAGCCAGGGTCATTTAAGGACGTGCCAGGTTTTGGAGGTGGAGGAAAGGCGGAGTACCCGGAGAAAAACCACCGGCCTACGGTCAGTACCTGGCAACTGCCCCACGTAGGTTTCGAACTCGCAATCGAGTGGTGGAGGACTAGTGATAAAGTGTCGGGAATAATGCATGGGTATCGCTGGATATAAACTCAGGAGACGACTTTGTTGTTCAAAAGGGCCAAATTACATATGGCATTTTGATTCGTATGACAAGCTGCGTCAATATGGAATTTGCATCAACGGATGTCTTGATGGATTTTCGCGCAAAACAATTTGGGTTAAAGTACTGTAGAACAGTAGGTCAAAGTCAAAGTGATAATTTGATCAATCTATGTGACCATTTATCCCAGCATACTACAGACCCAATATCGACCGACGGACCAAGGACGGTTAGATCACTTGAGACTTCGTCGATTGTTTTTCTCAAGATAACAGTCACCTCGGATTTCAAAACAGTTTGGTAAAATACCAACACTTGGTAAGGACCATTTCAGGATCATTTCCAAATAGGTTCAAGATAAATCTCTCTAGTAGAACTTAAAAAGAATTTACACCAGTGGTATTCCGGCAAACATTGATTACGCAACCATGTCATAAGATAGCACTTTTCTTTATTACCTACCACTTTCCAAATCAATTGCATTAGTGGAACTTGGGAAGTTTAAAATATGTTTTCCAGCATGGCGGTTTAAGATGCCATCTTGAATTTCAGGAAAATAACAATACATGCTCATTTGAGCTTAATTCCACTGGTGGAATTTTAGAGGTTTAAAAGATTGCACAATCATGCTAAAAGTGGTCGCCGTGGCTGTCATCCTTAACACTCCAACCAATCTGATCATTTGAGGAAAAAGATATGTTAATACTAATGTGATAGTGTTGATTGGTGACAAATGTGTAAAGACGGAAGATGGACCAAGGATGAAGGGCATTTTGTATAGAACAACATCTGATGACGGTGGCTCAAATATGACATTGATGTAACAGAAGGGACTGGAATGTTTTACTTAAACAATATGATTTTTTGGATTCTGCTTGTATTGCTATTGGCTATTAGATCTTTTTTTGTATCATTAACACACCGCAAATTCATTCCAGTATAATAAGAAGTCCCGGGATGAAAAGGCAAAATCACCTGATTTTGTTAAATCACAAGTATAGACAAACACGATGGATTTCAAAATTTTTCCAAATTTTGAAAATAAATTTGAAATAAAACATCTACTTGAAGCAGGTTGGAAAAGGACTATCATACTTTCTATGCTCTCAACATAATACAATGTCAAATATACCTATACAATATAGGTCAATCATTAAAATTTACATGCATGTAAAGATATGTTATGGGAATTTATTAAACATTGAGTCACTGACTTCCTCTAAAAATGTCCTTATGTATAGTGTGTACTTCCAAGTCACGTTTTTTTTCACGTTTTCTTTTGCACTGACATATCAATCAGAACATCACCATTCATTTTTATATATAAACACTGTCGAAATATAACATGATTTTACAGTGTAAAAAACCATACGCAATGCAAAAATACATAAAGTAACATTATTAAAACTATAGTTGGTGACTGTAAAACAACCAACAACATAAAAACTTGAATGAAAAATTGATAACATATACAACATAATTGATTTGCAATGACTGTTGAGAGGATCATACATATATTACTTATACTCCTGATCATATCATACCATGTGTAGTATGTAATATACATGTAATAGGTGACCATGCCTTTTAAGACAGAGTGGTATTATCCATGTTCTTCACGACCCTGAGACAAGATGATCAAACAGCAACAACAATTGCGATCATTTGTTGACTCTCAGAAAGGAACACAGATAAAAACATTAATGTAAAAAATAACATATTTAAACAAATATTGGAGGAGAATGAACTATCAGGCTCTGGTTTCATCAACATTTCTGAACTTCAGGAAAGTCCTGTACTTAAAATTCTCCAAAGAAAAGCATTACAGGATTTAGGGGAAAATCTTAAGGAAAAATCCTTCACGTCTGTAATGTTTTCCTAGGGACAATTTTCAGTTAGGAAACTTTCTTTCATCAAGCATTACAGGATTTAGGGGGAAATCATAAGGAAAAATCCGTCACGTCTGTAATGTTTTCCTAGGGACAATTTTCAGTTAGGAAACTTTCTTTCATTAAGTATTTAAAGAAATATTGATGAAACTGGGCCAATATTATAACAGATAATGGTGAATGTGATCACAGTTCAATTTCTTCAACAATTACCCTTTATAAGAAAAAAGCATTTATAGGAATCAATTTTCAACTCCATTACTAAACTTTTACTTCTGTGTGTTGCATCTGAACACAGGTAAAAGTTGTTTATTTCACACCTAATTACATTTCACACCTCAGCGGGATATGCAAAGAAATTAAAATGGGGGAATTCGATAAATCCCTTAAGAACGAAGAGAGGTTCCCACCCTGATTTATTGAAGACTGATACTATTGCCAAAGCCGAAAAAAAAGTTTTATCAATAAATGTCCATGAAACTGAATCAAAAGCTTTTTTTTCAAAGTCAATCATAAGACGCATTATGGGTATAAAAATTTCTTCATTATATTTCAAAATATCCTAAATGAGTCTAGTGTCTTCACCTATGTAAATGTAAATCCTATTTGATCATTATTTATTTCTTAGTTTTTCTAAGACCGTTTTTAACCTTCCCGCTATAATGCGAGCTGCCATTTTATAAACAATATTTGTGAGAGATATTGATCGCCAATTTTTAATTTGTGATAGAGATTTCATTTTTGCAATACACAAAATTAAAAGAACAAACAAAAGTACCTATTTGTTTCCAAAAGCATTAAAAATAATCTGCTGTAAATCCATCTGAAACTGGACTTTTATTATTTTTCATTTTACTTAAAGTTTCCCCTGTTTCCTCCAATGTAATAATACCTTCTAACTTTTTCTGATTCAGTAACATCTTATTTTGGAACGTTACAACCGGATAAAAAAATCAGTTAAATTGATATATGCAGTATCATCTGAATTATCATTCAATTTCTCATAAAAAATCATTAAACTTTAATAATCAGTATCTTCAGAAAGGGTTAGGGTCATACCCTTTTTATCCTGTGGGAAACACTAACCCCTGTGGTATAGTCAAACATTCAAGGCCTGTTATACAGAGAGAAAAAGAACAGAACGTAGAACATGCAAACGTAGAAGAGAAACATAAAAGAATAACCTATTTGGTTTTAGTCATAGACAACAGTTAAATTACGCGCCTGAAAACACAAACAGCAAATTAACTGCTCGACGAAACCGTGTAAAACGTAAACTGGAAGTAAACATGAAAACCGGAAGTTTGCCAGAAATAAGATCCAAATGCCGGAACGAAATTCCGGGAACTTGATATCTATACAATAATGAAATAAAGCAAATAGGAAATTATAACCGCTGAAAAACTATATCTAACTCATGTGGTGTAGTAGAAAGTAAACGATTTTTAGAAACATAATCAAAGAAAACGGAATTAAATCTGGACGAAAATAACTACTTAATTAATATATAAGAAATTATTAACTCTACTGTAGGACAGTCAGAGTAAAAAATATTCGCAGAAAAAGAAAGAAAAAGCCAGTACAGTTTATGTATATGTACATAATTATTTATATGTAAATATTTCACTTACAATATAAAAAAGAAAAATAATCAAAACAAAAAATATGTGTATCAATAAAGCATGATAAGCTCACCTGAGTAGGAACAGGGTTATCTCAACTCGACATGCTTTCCAGGTAATTGAAATTTAAAATAAAACATCACACTCAGAAAGCAACAAAACAATACGTAGTAAGGTCACATATAGCAGAAAGATCAAAACCCACTCAAACACAAATTGGTAAACCGGGAGCTACCCCGCAAACGTCCACTACCGATTTGTACTAATATCCATTCCAGTTCACCTAAAATTTCCATCCTTCAACAAATGTTCCTCATTCAAAGGGGTGTTGTCAAATAGTCTACGTCCTATACCGCCCTTCAGAATAATATACACTTTCCCGTCGATGCTTTAATAGTTCTTTACACACTCTAGTCTGTAGGCTTCCCTAAGGCGACTTGTGTTATTTTGGTGAGATCGTCGAATATCGTAATCCCAGTATTCTTAAACGTTACTTTTAGAAGTTTTCAATGTTTTCAACTGTTTCTCTGAGCTCGACATTTTCCTTTTCTAGATCGTAAATTATCCCTTCATAAGAGTCTATTAGTTCACGGGTCTTTGTCCGGATATCTTCCTTCAGCTTAGCAAATGTTTCCTTCATCTTATCTGTAATCCGTTGAATCTCTTTGTCACAATATTGGAAAGCATTGAACTGCTACTCCTTACTCCCTGTTTACCCATGACTCAATAGTTAGTAATGTAATGCAGTGTATAGTTCAAGACAAGTACAGCTGAACATACACTATTCACACAGGAACAAGTATACCAAGCGCATTATTAATAGCCTAATCCATTGTTTGGTTTTCAATTTCCCAAAAAATCATTTTCTCAGATCCGCGTGACTTTGACCTTCTCAATTTTCTCTCTCTATTATTTTCTGTAAAGTAGCTTTAATCTTTTATAGACGAAATGAACTGATAAGTGATCGGTAAAACAATATATCAAAGTTTCTGAAATCTCTACTATATACGAAGGTATATGATAATTTTGTTGTCTTGTTGGAAAAACATAGCTGTGTGGTCTTGGATAGTTATAGTTAAAATCTGTTTAATATGTACATAAAATAGGTAAAATGACATTCAGTTTTGAAAAAATGCAATATCAATTTTAATAAAATCTGTTTAAAAATAAAATATTGCTCAACCAAATGCGACAGCTTCGTTTACATTGAACAAAAAGTAGGAAATACTATAAACAGTTATACACTACCCTATACTATACACAGTTATACACTACCCTATACTATACAGTTATACACTACCCTATACTATACACGGTTATACACTACCCTATACTATACACAGTTATACACTACCCTATACTATACACAGTTATACACTACCCTATACTATACACAGTTATACACTACCCTATATTATACACAGTTATACACTACCCTATACTATACACAGTTATACACTACCCTATACTATACACAGTTATACACTACCCTATACTATACACAGTTATACACTACCCTATACTATACACAGTTATACACTACCCTACACTATACATAGTTATACACTACCCTATACTATACACAGTTATACACTACCCTATACTATACACAGTTATACACTACCCTATACTATACAGTTATACACTACCCTCTACTATACACAGTTATACACTACCCTATACTATACACAGTTATACACTACCCTATACTATACATAGTTATACACTACCCTATACTATACACAGTTATACACTACCCTATACTGTACACAGTTATACACTACCCTATACTGTACACAGTTATACACTACCTTATACTATACACAGTTATACACTACCCTATACTATACACAGTTATACACTACCCTATACTGTACACAGTTATACACTACCCTATACTATACACGGTTATACACTACCCTATACTATACACAGTTATACACTACCCTATACTATACACAGTTATACACTACCCTATACTATATACAGTTATACACTACCCTACACTATACACAGTTATACACTACCTATACTATACACGGTTATACACTACCCTATACTATACACAGTTATACACTACCCTACACTATACACAGTTATACACTACCCTACACTATACACAGTTATACACTACCCTATACTATACACAGTTATACACTACCCTATACTATACACGTTATACACTACCCTATACTATACACAGTTATACACTACCCTACACTATACACAGTTATACACTACCCTATACTATACACAGTTATACACTACCCTACACTATACACAGTTATACACTACCCTATACTATACACAGTTATACACTACCCTATACTATACACAGTTATACACTACCCTATACTATACACAGTTATACACTACCCTATACTATACACAGTTATACACTACCCTATACTATACACAGTTATACACTACCCTATACTATACACAGTTATACACTACCCTATACTATACACAGTTATACACTACCCTATACTATACACAGTTATACACTACCCTATACTATACACAGTTATACACTACCCTATACTATACACAGTTATACACTACCCTATACTATACACAGTTATACACTACCCTATACTATACACAGTTATACACTACCCTATACTATACACAGTTATACACTACCCTATACTATACACAGTTATACACTACCCTATACTATACACAGTTATACACTACCCTATACTATACACAGTTATACACTACCCTATACTATACACAGTTATACACTACCCTACACTGTACACAGTTATACACTACCCTATACTGTACACAGTTATACACTACCCTATACTGTACACAGTTATACACTACCCTATACTATACACAGTTATACACTACCCTATACTATACACAGTTATACACTACCTATACTATACACAGTTATACACTACCCTATACTACACAGTTATACACTACCTATACTATACACAGTTATACACTACCCCTATACTATACACAGTTTATACACTACCCTATCACTAGTACACAGTTATACACTACCCTATACTATACACAGTTATACACTACCCCTATACTATACAAGGTTATACACTACCCTATACTATAACACAGTTATACACTACCTATACTATACACATATACACACCTATACTATACACAGTTATACACTACCCTATACTGTACACAGTTATACACTACCCTATACTATACACAGTTATACACTACCCTATACTATACACAGTTATACACTACCCTATACTATACACAGTTATACACTACCCTATACTGTACACAGTTATACACTACCCTATACTATACACAGTTATACACTACCCTATACTATACACAGTTATACACTACCCTATACTATACACAGTTATACACTACCCTATACTATACACAGTTATACACTACCCTACACTATACACAGTTATACACTACCCTATACTATACACAGTTATACACTACCCTATACTATACACAGTTATACACTACCCTATACTATACACAGTTATACACTACCCTATACTATACACAGTTATACTATACACAGTTATACACTACCCTATACTATACACAGTTATACACTACCCTATACTACAAATACATAACCCCATACCTAACACCATTTCTTACTTTCATTACCATTTTTAAACCCAACCTAACCATAAAAACCATCCTAAAACTATACAATACCCCTATACTTTAAACCAAACACACTAAAAAATAAACACTATAACTATAACAGTTAACCTACCATACTATACACATTATACATACCCAAAACCGTACAAACTTTCCATCACATTTATACAACCTTACAAAATAAACACACCCTTTATACAGTTACCTACCCATACTATACAATTTTACATCCCTATATTAAAAAGTTTTACACACCTAACTAAACAACCCAAATTTTTATAAAACCCAATATCAAAACACTTCCCACACTAATACCCTTTTACACTTTACTCCCTTAAAACATACAACATTTATTCCCCCTATAACACTTTACACTACCATCTAACACTAACTACTTTTACCCTTTTAAAAAGTTTATACCTACACTTAAAAAACTATATATAACAAAACTACCATATACTATACAGTTATACACTACCCTATACTATACACAGTTATACAACTACCCTATACTATACCAGGTATACACTACCCTATACTAGACAATTATACACTACCACTATACTATACACAGTTATACACTACCCTATACTATACACAGTTATACACTACCCTATACTATACACAGTTATACACTACCTCTACTACCTATACTATACACAGTTATACACTACCCTATACTGTAAACAGTTATAGCACTACCCTATACTTACACGTTATACACTACCCTATACTATACCAGTTATACACTACCCATTTACTATACACAGTTATACACTACCCTACTACTATACAAGTTATACACTACCCTATACTATACAGTTATACACTACCCTATACTATACACAGTTATACACTACCCTATACTATACCAGTTTATCCACTACCCTATACTTACAACAGTTATACACTATACCCTATACTATACACAGTTATACACTACCCTATACTATACAGTTTACACTACCCTATAACTATACACAGTTATACACTACCTATACTATACACGTTATACACTACCCTATTACTATACAGTTATACACTACACTACACTATACTATACAGTTATACACTACCCTATACTGTACACAGTTATACACTACCCTATACTGTACACAGTTATACACTACCCTATACTATACACAGTTATACACTACCCTATACTATACACAGTTATACACTACCTATACTATACACAGTTATACACTACCCTATACTATACACAGTTATACACTACCCTATACTGTACACAGTTATACACTACCCTATACTATACACAGTTATACACTACCCTATACTATACACAGTTATACACTACCCTATACTATACACAGTTATACACTACCCTATACTATACACAGTTATACACTACCCTATACTATACACAGTTATACACTACCCTATACTTACACAGTTATACACTACCCTATACTATACACAGTTATACACTACTACCCTATACTGTACAACAGTTATACACTACCCTAGTACTGTACACAGTTATACACTACCCTATACTGTACACAGTTATACACTACCCTATACTAGTACACAGTTATACACTAACCCTATGACTATACACAGTTATACGACTACCCTATACTATACACAGTTATACCTACCCTATACTATACACAGTTTATACACTACCCTAATACTGTACACAGTTATACACTACCCTATACTATACCAGTTATACACTACCCTATACTATACACAGTTATACACTACCCTATACTATACACAGTTATACACTACCCTATACTATACACAGTTATACACTACCCTATACTATACACAGTTATACACTACCCTATCACTGTACACAGTTATACACTACCCCTATACTATACACAGTTTATACACTACCCTATACTATACAGTTATACACTACCCTATACTATACACAGTTATACACTACCTATACTATAATATAACATTACACCCTTTATACTTTCACATTAACATACCCTTTTATAACTACATTTCCCTACTTTAACAAAACCCTACTATACACAGTTAAACCTACCCTATACTTACTTTAAAAACCCTACATACCAGTTTTAAACTACCCAAAATTAAAATTAACACTACCCTATCTTAAAATATACCTAACCCTATACTACAGTTATAACACCCCTATAATGACACGTTATACAAACCCCCATAACAACGTATACACTACCCTAACTATACAGTTTATACACTACCCTATCCCCATTTACAACCCTATAACATTATACCCTACCATATAAATTACACTACCCTTAAACTTTTACTCCCTATACTAAAAGTTTACCATACCCTAACTTCCCGTTTACCTCCCAACTTTCACTTTTACACTACCCTAATAACTTTTACAACCTACTATACACAAAACATACCCATTAAACACTTTTCCCCTACACTAAACTTAACCCTAATAAAACAGTTTAACACCATACTTTGTTATACACTACCCTATCTATACCTTTACACCAATTTTACACTACCCTTTCTTTTACCATTTACAACCCTATACTATACAGTTATACACACCCATACTATAAACAAATTTTAACACTACCCTATATACAGTTAAAACCCCAAAAATAACCTTTTAACACCCTATAATACACTTTTACAAATATTTTTAAAGTAACCTCCCTATATAAACAGTTTAACTACCCAATATAACACTTTACACTACCCTATACTTTCAAACCCTTATCAACAACAATAACAACTACATTATACACACCTTACCCTTTCACTTAACCCAACCAAGTTATACCCTTTCCAAATAACGATACCCATACTTAAACCCTTAACCTACCCTATACTGTACAATTTTTACACTACCCTAACACATATACACACACCTTACAAATTTTAACTACCCTAACTAACAATTAACACTACCCTACTATACACTTATACACACCCTAATGTAACAGTTATACACTACCCTATACTATACACAGTTATACACTACCCTATACTATACACAGTTATACTACTACCCTATACTAGTACACAGTTATACACTACCCTATACTATACACAGTTATACACTACCCTATACTGTACACAGTTATACACTACCCTATACTATACACAGTTATACACTACCCTATACTATACACAGTTATACACTACCCTATACTATACACAGTTATACACTACCCTATACTGTACACAGTTTATACACTACCCTATACTATACACAGTTATACACTACCCTATACTATACACAGTTATACACTACCCTATACTATACACAGTTATACACTACCCTATACTAGTACACAGTTATACACTACCCTACTATACACAGTTATACACTACCCTATACTATACACAGTTATACAACTACCCTATACTTATACTACCGTTTATACTAACCCTATACTATACACAGTTATACACTACCCTATACTATACACAGTTATACAATACCCTATACTATACACAGTTATACAACTACCCTATACTATCACAGTTATACACTACCCTATACTAGACACAGTTATACACTACCCTATACTATACACAGTTATACACTACCCTATACTATACACCAGGTTTATACACTACCCTATACTATCACATTATACACTACCCTGATACTTATACACAGTTATACACTACCCTATACTATACACAGGTATACACTCCCCTATACTGTACACATTATACACTACCCTACACTATACACAGTTATACATCTACCCTATACTATACACAGTTATACACTACCCTATACTATACACGTTATAACACTACCCTATACTATACAACAGTTAGACACTACCCTATACTATACACATTACCATACTACATCCAATACAACCCTTTTACCTTCCCCTAACACACAATTTTACAATTAAAACTAACCAATTTTACACAGTTATCCTACCCAATTATTAAAACCCGTTATACACAACCCTAACACTTATACACTACCCTAACTAAAAACTCCTAAATACACTTATAACCTACCCTATATACACATAAACACTTCCCTATATTTACCTACCTAATATAAACAGTTATACCCAAAACCCCATACATACCAATAACTAACCCCTATACACAAGACTACACTTAAAACCTACCCTATACATACTTATACACTACCCTATACTATACCTTTTACATACCCTAACTATACACATTTTAACACTACCTATACTATCAATAACACCCCAATATAACATTTACACCCCTATATACAATTTTAAAAACCCCTACTTTCAACGGTATACACTCCCTATAATAACGTTATACACCTTTCCCCAACTATAACAAACCTTTTACATACCGTTTTACTACACAGTTATAACACTACCTATACTATACACAGTTATACACATACCCTATAACTTACACAGTTATACACGACCCTATAAATATACACATTTAACACTGCTACCCTTACTATACACAGTTATACACTAACCCTTAACTAATACCAGTTATACACTAACTATAACTTACACAGTTATACACTACCCTATCTGTACACAGTTATACACTACCTACCTGTACACAGTTTACACTACCCCTATACTACACATTTATACACTACCCTAGAACGGTACACAGTTTATACACACCCTATACTACACAGTTTATACACTACCCTATACTACACAGTTAACACTACCCTATCTATACACAGTTATACACTACCCGATATATAACAAATTATACACTACCCTATACTATACCAGTTATACACTACCCTACACTATACACAGTTATACCTCCCTATACTATACACAGTTATACACTACCCTATACTATACACAGTTATACACTACCCTATACTATACACAGTTATACACTACCCTATACTATACACAGTTATACACTACCCTATACTATACACAGTTATACACTACCCTATACTATACACAGTTATACACTACCCTATACTATACACAGTTATACACTACCCTATACTATACACAGTTATACACTACCCTATACTGTACACAGTATCACTACCCTATACTATACACAGTTATACACTACCCTACACTATACACAGTTATACACTACCCTATACTATACACAGTTATACACTACCCTATACTGTACACAGTTATACACTACCCTACACTATACACAGTTATACACTACCCTACACTATACACAGTTATACACTACCCTATACTATACACAGTTATACACTACCCTACACTATACACAGTTATACACTACCCTATACTATACACAGTTATACACTACCCTATACTATACACAGTTATACACTACCCTATACTATACACAGTTATACACTACCCTATACTATACACAGTTATACACCTACCCGAGACTATACAACAGTTATACAGCTACCCTATACTAAGTACACAGTTATACAGCTACCCTATACTATAACACCAGTTATACACTACCCTATACTATACAACAGTTATAACACCTACCCTAGACTATAACACAGTTAATACATACCCTATACTATAACACAGTTATACACTACCCTAGACTAGACACAGTTATACCACTACCCTATACTATACTAGACACAGTTATACACTACACTACCCTATACTATACAAGTTATACACCTACCCTATACTAATCACAGTTATACACTACCCGATACTATACACCAGAGTATACACTACCTAGACTATACACAGTTATACCACTAACCCTATACTAGTACACATGTTATACACTACCCTATACTATAACACAGTTTAACACTACCCTATACTAGTAACACAAGGTTATAACAACTACCCTTATATACACAGTTATACACTACGCCTATATATACAACTAGTATACTATACACAGTTATACACTACCCTATACTATACACAGTTATACACTACCCTATACTATACACAGTTATAAGTTATACACTACCCTATACTATACACAGTTATACACTACCCTATACTATACACAGTTATACACTACCCCTATACTATACACAGTTATACACTACCCTATACTATACACAGTTATACACTACCCTATACTATACACAGTTATACACTACCCTATACTATAACAGTTATACACTACCCTATACTATACACAGTTATACACTACCCTATACTATACACAGTTATACACTACCCTATACTGTACACAGTTATACACTACCCCTATACTATACACAGTTATACACTCCCTATACTATACTACAGTTATACACTACCCTATACTATACACAGTTATACACTACCTATACTATACCACAGTTATACACTACCCTATACTATACACAGTTATACACTACCCTATACTGTACACAGTTATACACTACCCTATACTATACACAGTATACACTACCCTATACTATACACAGTTATACACTACCCTATACTATACACAGTTATACACTACCCTATACTATACACAGTTATACACTACCCTATACTATACACAGTTATACACTACCCTATACTATACACAGTTATACACTACCCTATACTATACACAGTTATACACTACCCTATACTATACACAGTTATACACTACCCTATACTATACACAGTTATACACTACCCTATACTATACACAGTTATACACTACCCTATACTATACACAGTTATACACTACCCTATACTATACACAGTTATACACTACCCTATACTATACACAGTTATACACTACCCTATACTATACACAGTTATACACTACCCTATACTATACACAGTTATACACTACCCTATACTATACACAGTTATACACTACCCTATACTATACACAGTTATACACTACCCTATACTATACACAGTTATACACTACCCTATACTATACACAGTTATACACTACCCTATACTATACACAGTTATACACTACCCTATACTATACACAGTTATACACTACCCTATACTATACACAGTTATACACTACCCTATACTATACACAGTTATACACTACCCTATACTATACACAGTTATACACTACCCTATACTATACACAGTTATACACTACCCTATACTATACACAGTTATACACTACCCTATACTATACACAGTTATACACTACCCTATACTATACACAGTTATACACTACCCTATACTATACACAGTTATACACTACCCTATACTATACACAGTTATACACTACCCTATACTATACACAGTTATACACTACCCTATACTATACACAGTTATACACTACCCTATACTATACACAGTTATACACTACCCTATACTATACACAGTTATACACTACCCTATACTATACACAGTTATACACTACCCTATACTATACACAGTTATACACTACCCTATACTATACACAGTTATACACTACCCTATACTATACACAGTTATACACTACCCTATACTATACACAGTTATACACTACCCTATACTATACACAGTTATACACTACCCTATACTATACACAGTTATACACTACCCTATACTATACACAGTTATACACTACCCTATACTATACACAGTTATACACTACCCTATACTATACACAGTTATACACTACCCTATACTGTACACAGTTATACACTACCCTATACTATACACAGTTATACACTACCCTATACTATACACAGTTATACACTACCCTATACTATACACAGTTATACACTACCCTATACTATACACAGTTATACACTACCCTATACTATACACAGTTATACACTACCCTATACTATACACAGTTATACACTACCCTATACTATACACAGTTATACACTACCCTATACTATACACAGTTATACACTACCCTATACTATACACAGTTATACACTACCCTATACTATACACAGTTATACACTACCCTATACTATACACAGTTATACACTACCCTATACTATACACAGTTATACACTACCCTATACTATACACAGTTATACACTACCCTATACTATACACAGTTATACACTACCCTATACTATACACAGTTATACACTACCCTATACTATACACAGTTATACACTACCCTATACTATTACACAGTTATACACTACCCTATACTATACACAGTTATACACTACCCTATACTATACACAGTTATACACTACCCTATACTATACACAGTTATACACTACCCTATACTATACACAGTTATACACTACCCTATACTATACACAGTTATACACTACCCTATACTATACACAGTTATACACTACCCTATACTATACACAGTTATACACTACCCTATACTATACACAGTTATACACTACCCTATACTATACACAGTTATACACTACCCTATACTATACACAGTTATACACTACCCTATACTATACACAGTTATACACTACCCTATACTATACACAGTTATACACTACCCTATACTATACACAGTTATACACTACCCTATACTATACACAGTTATACACTACCCTATACTATACACAGTTATACACTACCCTATACTATACACAGTTATACACTACCCTATACTATACACAGTTATACACTACCCTATACTATACACAGTTATACACTACCCTATACTATACACAGTTATACACTACCCTATACTGTACACAGTTATACACTACCCTATACTATACACAGTTATACACTACCCTATACTATACACAGTTATACACTACCCTATACTATACACAGTTATACACTACCCTATACTATACACAGTTATACACTACCCTATACTATACACAGTTATACACTACCCTATACTATACACAGTTATACACTACCCTATACTATACACAGTTATACACTACCCTATACTATACACAGTTATACACTACCCTATACTATACACAGTTATACACTACCCTATACTATACACAGTTATACACTACCCTATACTATACACAGTTATACACTACCCTATACTATACACAGTTATACACTACCCTATACTATACACAGTTATACACTACCCTATACTATACACAGTTATACACTACCCTATACTATACACAGTTATACACTACCCTATACTATACACAGTTATACACTACCCTATACTATACACAGTTATACACTACCCTATACTATACACAGTTATACACTACCCTATACTATACACAGTTATACACTACCCTATACTATACACAGTTATACACTACCCTATACTATACACAGTTATACACTACCCTATACTATACACAGTTATACACTACCCTATACTATACACAGTTATACACTACCCTATACTATACACAGTTATACACTACCCTATACTATACACAGTTATACACTACCCTATACTATACACAGTTATACACTACCCTATACTATACACAGTTATACACTACCCTATACTATACACAGTTATACACTACCCTATACTATACACAGTTATACACTACCCTATACTATACACAGTTATACACTACCCTATACTATACACAGTTATACACTACCCTATACTATACACAGTTATACACTACCCTATACTATACACAGTTATACACTACCCTATACTATACACAGTTATACACTACCCTATACTATACACAGTTATACACTACCCTATACTATACACAGTTATACACTACCCTATACTATACACAGTTATACACTACCCTATACTATACACAGTTATACACTACCCTATACTATACACAGTTATACACTACCCTATACTATACACAGTTATACACTACCCTATACTATACACAGTTATACACTACCCTATACTAGTACACAGTTATACACTACCCTATACTATACACAGTTATACACTACCCTATACTATACACAGTTATACACTACCCTATACTATACACAGTTATACACTACCCTATACTATACACAGTTATACACTACCCTATACTATACACAGTTATACACTACCCTATACTATACACAGTTATACACTACCCTATACTATACACAGTTATACACTACCCTATACTATACACAGTTATACACTACCCTATACTATACACAGTTATACACTACCCTATACTATACACAGTTATACACTACCCTATACTACACAGTTATACACTACCCTATACTATACACAGTTATACACTACCCTATACTATACACAGTTATACACTACCCTATACTATACACAGTTATACACTACCCTATACTATACACAGTTATACACTACCCTATACTATACACAGTTATACACTACCCTATACTATACACAGTTATACACTACCCTATACTGTACACAGTTATACACTACCCTATACTATACACAGTTATACACTACCCTATACTATACACAGTTATACACTACCCTATACTATACACAGTTATACACTACCCTATACTATACACAGTTATACACTACCCTATACTATACACAGTTATACACTACCCTATACTATACACAGTTATACACTACCCTATACTATACACAGTTATACACTACCCTATACTATACACAGTTATACACTACCCTATACTATACACAGTTATACACTACCCTATACTATACACAGTTATACACTACCCTATACTATACACAGTTATACACTACCCTATACTATACACAGTTATACACTACCCTATACTATACACAGTTATACACTACCCTATACTATACACAGTTATACACTACCCTATACTATACACAGTTATACACTACCCTATACTATACACAGTTATACACTACCCTATACTATACACAGTTATACACTACCCTATACTATACACAGTTATACACTACCCTATACTATACACAGTTATACACTACCCTATACTATACACAGTTATACACTACCCTATACTATACACAGTTATACACTACCCTATACTATACACAGTTATACACTACCCTATACTATACACAGTTATACACTACCCTATACTATACACAGTTATACACTACCCTATACTATACACAGTTATACACTACCCTATACTATACACAGTTATACACTACCCTATACTATACAGTTATACACTACCCTATACTATACACAGTTATACACTACCCTATACTATACACAGTTATACACTACCCTATACTATACACAGTTATACACTACCCTATACTATACACAGTTATACACTACCCTATACTATACACAGTTATACACTACCCTATACTATACACAGTTATACACTACCCTATACTATACACAGTTATACACTACCCTATACTATACACAGTTATACACTACCCTATACTATACACAGTTTATACACTACCCTATACTATACACAGTTATACACTACCCTATACTATACACAGTTATACACTACCCTATACTATACACAGTTATACACTACCCTATACTATACACAGTTATACACTACCCTATACTATACACAGTTATACACTACCCTATACTATACACAGTTATACACTACCCTATACTATACACAGTTATACACTACCCTATACTATACACAGTTATACACTACCCTATACTATACACAGTTATACACTACCCTATACTATACACAGTTATACACTACCCTATACTATACACAGTTATACACTACCCTATACTATACACGTTATACACTACCCTATACTATACACAGTTATACACTACCCTATACTATACACAGTTATACACTACCCTATACTATACACAGTTATACACTACCCTATACTATACACAGTTATACACTACCCTATACTATACACAGTTATACACTACCCTATACTATACACAGTTATACACTACCCTATACTATACACAGTTATACACTACCCTATACTATACACAGTTATACACTACCCTATACTATACACAGTTATACACTACCCTATACTATACACAGTTATACACTACCCTATACTATACACAGTTATACACTACCCTATACTATACACAGTTATACACTACCCTATACTATACACAGTTATACACTACCCTATACTATACACAGTTATACACTACCCTATACTATACACAGTTATACACTACCCTATACTATACACAGTTATACACTACCCTATACTATACACAGTTATACACTACCCTATACTATACACAGTTATACACTACCCTATACTATACACAGTTATACACTACCCTATACTATACACAGTTATACACTACCCTATACTATACACAGTTATACACTACCCTATACTATACACAGTTATACACTACCCTATACTATACACAGTTATACACTACCCTATACTATACACAGTTATACACTACCCTATACTATACACAGTTATACACTACCCTATACTATACACAGTTATACACTACCCTATACTATACACAGTTATACACTACCCTATACTATACACAGTTATACACTACCCTATACTATACACAGTTATACACTACCCTATACTATACACAGTTATACACTACCCTATACTATACACAGTTATACACTACCCTATACTATACACAGTTATACACTACCCTATACTATACACAGTTATACACTACCCTATACTATACACAGTTATACACTACCCTATACTATACACAGTTATACACTACCCTATACTATACACAGTTATACACTACCCTATACTATACACAGTTATACACTACCCTATACTATACACAGTTATACACTACCCTATACTATACACAGTTATACACTACCCTATACTATACACAGTTATACACTACCCTATACTATACACAGTTATACACTACCCTATACTATACACAGTTATACACTACCCTATACTATACACAGTTATACACTACCCTATACTATACACAGTTATACACTACCCTATACTATACACAGTTATACACTACCCTATACTATACACAGTTATACACTACCCTATACTGTACACAGTTATACACTACCCTATACTATACACAGTTATACACTACCCTATACTATACACAGTTATACACTACCCTATACTATACACAGTTATACACTACCCTATACTATACACAGTATACACTACCCTATACTATACACAGTTATACACTACCCTATACTATACACAGTATACACTACCCTATACTATACACAGTTATACACTACCCTATACTATACACAGTTATACACTACCCTATACTATACACAGTTATACACTACCCTATACTATACACAGTTATACACTACCTATACTATACACAGTTATACACTACCCTATACTATACACAGTTATACACTACCCTATACTATACACAGTTATACACTACCCTATACTATACACAGTTATACACTACCCTATACTATACACAGTTATACACTACCCTATACTATACACAGTTATACACTACCCTATACTATACACAGTTATACACTACCCTATACTATACACAGTTATACACTACCCTATACTATACACAGTTATACACTACCCTATACTATACACAGTTATACACTACCCTATACTATACACAGTTATACACTACCCTATACTATACACAGTTATACACTACCCTATACTATACACAGTTATACACTACCCTATACTATACACAGTTATACACTACCCTATACTATACACAGTTATACACTACCCTATACTATACACAGTTATACACTACCCTATACTATACACAGTTATACACTACCCTATACTATACACAGTTATACACTACCCTATACTATACACAGTTATACACTACCCTATACTATACACAGTTATACACTACCCTATACTATACACAGTTATACACTACCTACTACACAGGTTATACACTACCTATACTATACAGTTATACACTACCCTATACTATACACAGTTATACACTACCCTATACTATACACAGTTATACACTACCCTATACTATACACAGTTATACACTACCCTATACTATACACAGTTATACACTACCCTATACTATTACCAGTTATACACTACCCTATACTATACACAGTTATACACTACCCTATACTATACACAGTTATACACTACCCTATACTATACACAGTTATACACTACCCTATACTATACACAGTTATACACTACCCTATACTATACACAGTTATACACTACCCTATACTATACACAGTTATACACTACCCTATACTATACACAGTTATACACTACCCTATACTATACACAGTTATACACTACCCTATACTATACACAGTTATACACTACCCTATACTATACACAGTTATACACTACCCTATACTATACACAGTTATACACTACCCTATACTATACACAGTTATACACTACCCTATACTATACACAGTTATACACTACCCTATACTATACACAGTTATACACTACCCTATACTATACACAGTTATACACTACCCTATACTATACACAGTTATACACTACCCTATACTATACACAGTTATACACTACCCTATACTATACACAGTTATACACTACCCTATACTATACACAGTTATACACTACCCTATACTATACACAGTTATACACTACCCTATACTAGTACACAGTTATACACTACCCTATACTATACACAGTTATACACTACCCTATACTATACACAGTTATACACTACCCTATACTATACACAGTTATACACTACCCTATACTATACACAGTTATACACTACCCTATACTATACACAGTTATACACTACCCTATACTATACACAGTTATACACTACCCTATACTATACACAGTTATACACTACCCTATACTAGTACACAGTTATACACTACCCTATACTATACACAGTTATACACTACCCTATACTATACACAGTTATACACTACCCTATACTATACACAGTTATACACTACCCTATACTATACACAGTTATACACTACCCTATACTATACACAGTTATACACTACCCTATACTATACACAGTTATACACTACCCTATACTATACACAGTTATACACTACCCTATACTGTACACAGTTATACACTACCCTATACTATACACAGTTATACACTACCCTATACTATACACAGTTATACACTACCCTATACTATACACAGTTATACACTACCCTATACTATACACAGTTATACACTACCCCTATACTATACACAGTTATACACTACCCTATACTACACAGTTATACACTACCCTATACTATACACAGTTATACACTACCCTATACTATACACAGTTATACACTACCCTATACTATACACAGTTATACACTACCTATACTATACACAGTTATACACTACTAACCTAGACCTATATCACAAGTTATACACTACCCCTATATCGACCAGTTATACACTACTAACTATACACAGTAAACCTACCCTATACTTAAATTATACACTAGCCAATACACGGATACACTACCTAACTAACACAGTTAACACCATAACAAGTTACATACCCTATAGTTCACGTATACACAACCTATCAACACGGATACACACCTTACTATACAGTTATAATACCATATATTATGATAGACAACTAATTTCAGACACTTAACAGTAAAAACAACAAGTCACATAACAACGTCCCTACAAACGTTTCTCCATCTAAAAGTTAATTACAGAAACCCTCTATCAGCATCCAACTTCCGCGTACAATAGAAACATTAAGAAAAAATTAATATGAATTATATCCCAATAATCATACCCCTATCAAGAAAAACCAGTAATAAATTCGTGATATCAAATAACAGCTATTTTGTTATACCTCTATCAATTTACAATTATCAGTTTCACTCCCTTCAATTTCACACTTTCACGTTTCAACATATAAATTTTACTTGATCTCCTTTTCTTTGCTGTTCAGAAAGTCATCCAATGCATGTTTGACGTCATCATCGGACTGAAATTGGGTGACTAAAATAGTTGTTTTCAGTTTTGGAAATAGATAAAACTGTGATGGAAGGATAACACGTGAATGAGGCGGATGCTAAATCAATTTAAAGCCTAAATCCATCCTCGTTAAATTACTGACTTGGCCCTAAACCTTCCTCGTATAATTACTGACTTGGCCTTAAGCCTTCCTCGTTGACCGAGCCCTAAACCCTCGCCGTTTTATTACTGACATGGCCTAAACCCTCGCCGTTTTATTACTGACATGGCCCTAAACCCTCGCCGTTTTATTACTGACATGGCCCTAAACCCTCGCCGTTTTATCACTGACATGGCCCCTAAACCCTCGCCGTTTTATTACTGACATGGTTCTAAACCCTCGCCGTTTTATCACTGACATGGCCCTAAACCCTCGCCGTTTTATCACTGACATGGCCCTAACCCCTCGCCGTTTTATTGCTGATATGGCCCTAAACCCTTGCCGTTTTATTACTGACATCACCCTAAACCCTCGCCGTTTTATTACTGACATGGCCCTAAACCCTCACCGTTTTATCACTGACATGGCCCTAAACCCTCGCCGTTTTATCACTGACATGGCCCTAACCCTCGCCGTTTTATCACTGACATGGTTCTAAACCCTCGCCGTTTTATCACTGACATGGCCCTAAACCCTCGCCGTTTTATAACTGACATGGCCCTAACCCTCGCCGTTTTATTGCTGATATGGCCTTAAACCCTCGCCGTTTTATCACCGACATGGCCCTAAACCCTCGCCGTTTTATTACTGACATGGCCCTAAACCCTCGCCGTTTTATCACTGACATGGCCCTAAACCCTCACCGTTTTATTACTGACATGGCCCTAAACCCTCACCGTTTTATCACTGACATGGCCCTAAACCCTCGCCGTTTTATCACTGACATGGCCCTAAACCCTCGCCGTTTTATCACTGACATGGCCCTAACCCTCACTATTTTATTACTGACATGGCCCTAAACCCTCGCCGTTTTATCACCGACATGGCCCTAAACCCTCACCGTTTTATTACTGACATGGCCCTAAACCCTCGCCGTTTTATCACTGACATGGCCCTAACCCTCGCCGTTTTATTACTGACATGGCCCTAAACCTTCACCGTTTTATTACTGACATGGCCCTAACCCTCGCCGTTTTATCACTGACATGGCCCTAAACCTTCACCGTTTTATTACTGACATGGCCCTAAACCCTCGCCGTTTTATAACTGACATGGCCCTAAACCCTCGCCGTTTTATCACTGACAGGGCCCTAAACCCTTGCCGTTTTATTACTGACATGGCCCTAAAACCTCGCCGTTTTATTACTGACCGGACCGTAAATCTTCCTCGTTGTATTACCTCCTGGAACATCAGCTTCCCTTGTGTAATTACTGAATTGGCCTTAAACCTCATTCGTTTTATTACTGACTTGACCATAAACCTTCCTTGATTTATCACTGACTTGACCCTAAACCTTCCTCGTTGTTTATACTGTCTGGACGATAAACCTTCTTCGTTTTATTACTGACATGGTCCTAAATATTCACC
Source organism: Pecten maximus (assembly GCF_902652985.1). Classification (NCBI taxonomy): domain Eukaryota; kingdom Metazoa; phylum Mollusca; class Bivalvia; order Pectinida; family Pectinidae; genus Pecten; species Pecten maximus. Next base: position 6,099,226 of record NC_047023.1, on the reverse strand, counting down.
GTGTTATTACCGACCGGCCCTAAACCTTCATCTTTTTATTACTGATCGGGCCCTCAACCTTACTTGTTTCATTATTAACCGGACCCTAAACCTTGACCGTTTTTATACTTACCGGGCCATAAACCTTCCACGTTTAATTACTGACTGGATCCTAATTCTTCCTCGTTTAATTGCTGACTGAACCCTAAACCTTCGCCGTTTTATTACTGACAGAACCACCAACCTTTTTCGTTTTATTACTGACTGGACCCTAAACCCCATATTGTTTTTTGTTATTTTTTTTTTTTTTTTTTCAAATTCTATATAAACTATTATTACTGTATCTTTGTAATTCTATTACTGTTGCATTGTGTCTTGATAGAGGGGCGAATTACTTCGAAAATTTAATATTTTCCATTGTCCACACTGTTGGAAGTACGTCTTTGCCGCACGTGAACCATTTTAAACTATATTCAAAATCAGAATGCAATTCAAAGTCGAATTTGAAATTCAATTTACATAAAATTAAATATTTTCTTCATAATTTATTCAACTATAAAAGAATAAGTAAAACAGTGCGGATGCAAAAAAACATATCCTAAATTGTAGAAATGCAAGTCATTTCCTGATCCCTGGCCCGGGTCACCACCGGTAGCTTCCTTTGATACAGCATTGAGTTGTAGCGAGGGGTTGTCTGTCAACGACATCAAAATACCTTCAAAGTATTAACCTATTAGAACACGGCAATACTAGACATATCACAGTGCAGTCGTTTATTATCACAAAGGCTGTGTATAAATGAGGTAGTTATATTTACACATTATGCATATAGCATCATTACATCTCCGTTTACGAAGTCAGATTACACAGTGAAAGTCATGGCCCACTGACGGCCTACGCTTATATATACCCTGACGTATTCATCAGGTCGGCAGTTTTCTTTCTGGCTCAAGTTCATATCTGTCAGGTTTGTATCATTTACATCATATGACATCGTGGGTCCCCACGGAGCCTTCTCAACGTTTCACTCGTTTGACACGTGTGAACACTAGCTTCAAAACCTGCGGTTTTACATGAATCTTCATACTGTATTTTTATCGACCAATCAAAACGCGTCTTATTAATGAAGCTCGTCTTCATCCAAAGATTGCTGTGCTTATGTGTCAGCACGATTTGCTATCTGCCATTTTGCAAAACAAACCAAAGAACACATTAAACAGAGTTTCCAATTGATAAGATTTTTCGAAGCAAGTTTCTACGAAAGCAGTCAGATAACTAGATTTGGTTATTCAACTTTTTGTCGAGTGCCCACACGGATCGATCAGGGCTGTGGATGTACCGACGGTGATAGTAGGGTGACTCGTGGACGTACCGACGGTGGTAGTAGGGTGACTCGTGGATGTACCGACGGTGATAGTAGGGTGACTCGCGGATGTACCGACGGTGGTAGTAGGGTGACTCGTGGATGTACCGACGGTGATAGTAGGGTGACTCGTGGATGTACCGACGGTGGTAGTAGGGTGACTCGTGGATGTACCGACGGTGGTAGTAGGGTGACTCGTGGATGTACCGACGGTGGTAGTAGGGTGACTCGTGGATGTACCGACGGTGATGGTAGGGTGACTCGTGGATGTACCGACGGTGGTAGTAGGGTGACTCGTGGATGTACCGACGGTGATAGTAGGGTGACTCGTGGATGTACCGACGGTGGTAGTTGGGTGACTCGTGGATGTACCGACGGTGGTAGTTGGGTGACTCGTGGATGTACCGACGGTGATAGTAGGGTGACTCGTGGACGTACCGACGGTGGTAGTAGGGTGACTCGTGGATGTACCGACGGTGATAGTAGGGTGACTCGTGGATGTACCGACGGTGATAGTAGGGTGACTCGTGGACGTACCGACGGTGGTAGTAGGGTGACTCGTGGATGTACCGACGGTGATAGTAGGGTGACTCGTGGATGTACCGACGGTGATTGTAGGGTGACTCGTGGATGTACCGACGGTGGTAGTAGGATGACTCGTGGATGTACCGACGGTGATAGTAGGGTGACACGTGGATGTACCGACGGTGATAGTAGGGTGACTCGTGGATGTACCGACGGTGGTAGTTGGGTGACTCGTGGATGTACCGACGGTGGTAGTTGGGTGACTCGTGGATGTACCGACGGTGATAGTAGGGTGACTCGTGGATGTACCGACGGTGGTAGTAGGGTGACTCGTGGATGTACCGACGGTGATAGTAGGGTGACTCGTGGATGTACCGACGGTGATAGTAGGGTGACTCGTGGACGTACCGACGGTGGTAGTAGGGTGACTCGTGGATGTACCGACGGTGATAGTAGGGTGACTCGTGGATGTACCGACGGTGATGGTAGGGTGACTCGTGGATGTACCGACGGTGGTAGTAGGATGACTCGTGGATGTACCGACGGTGATAGTAGGGTGACACGTGGATGTACCGACGGTGATAGTAGGGTGACTCGTGGATGTACCGACGGTGGTAGTAGGGTGACTCGTGGATGTACCGACGGTGGTAGTAGGATGACTCGTGGATGTAACGACGGTGGTAGTAGGGTGACTCGTGGATGTACCGACGGTGGTAGTAGGGTGACTCGGGGATTTACCGACGGTGGTAGTAGGGTGACTCGTGGATGTACCGACGGTGGTAGCAGGGTGACTCGTGGATGTACCGACGGTGGTACTAGGGTGACTCGTGGGTGTACCGACGGTGGTAGTAGGGTGACTCGTGGATGTACCGACGGTGGTACTAGGGTGACTCGTGGGTGTACCGACGGTGATAGTAGGGTGACTCGTGGATGTACCGACGGTGGTACTAGGGTGACTCGTGGGTGTACTGACGGTGGTAGTAGGGTGACTCGTGGATGTACCGACGGTGGTGGTATGGTGAGTCGTGGATGTACCGACGGTGGTAGTAGGGTGACTCGTGGATGTACCGACGGTGGTAGTATGGTGAGTCGTGGATGTACCGACGGTGGTAGTAGGGTGACTCGTGGATGTACCGACGGTGGTAGTAGGGTGACTCGTGGATGTACCGACGGTGGTAGTAGGGTGACTCGTGGATGTACCGACGGTGGTAGTAGGGTGACTCGTGGATGTAACGACGGTGTTAGTAGGGTGACTCGTGGATGTACCGACGGTGGTAGTAGGGTGACTCGTGGATGTACCGACGGTGGTGGTATGGTGAGTCGTGGATGTACTGACGGTGGTAGTAGGGTGACTCGTGGATGTACCGACGGTGGTAGTATGGTGAGTCGTGGATGTACCGACGGTGGTAGTAGGGTGACTCGTGGATGTACCGACGGTGGTAGTAGGGTGACTCGTGGATGTACCGACGGTGGTAGTAGGGTGACTCGTGGATGTACCGACGGTGGTAGTAGGGTGACTCGTGGATGTACCGACGGTGATAGTAGGGTGACTCGTGGATGTACCGACGGTGGTAGTAGGGTGACTCGTGGATGTACCGACGGTGGTAGTAGGGTGACTCGTGGATGTACCGACGGTGATAGTATGGTGTCTCGTGGATGTACCGACGGTGGTAGTATGGTGAGTCGTGGATGTACCGACGGTGGTAGTTGGGTGACTCGTGGATGTACCGACGGTGGTAGTTGGGTGACTCGTGGATGTACCGACGGTGATAGTAGGGTGACTCGTGGATGTACCGACGGTGATAGTAGGGTGACTCGTGGATGTACCGACGGTGATATTATGGTGACTCGGGGACGTACCGACGGTGGTAGTAGGGTGACTCGTGGATGTACCGACGGTGGTAGTAGGGTGACTCGCGGATGTACCGACGGTGTAGTAGGGTGACTCGTGGATGTACCGACGGTGGTAGTAGGGTGACTCGTGGATGTACTGACGGTGATGGTAGGGTGACTCGTGGATGTACCGACGGTGATAGTAGGGTGACTCGTGGATGTACTGACGGTGGTAGTAGGGTGACTCGTGGATGTACCGGCGGTAGTAGTAGGGTGTATCTCAGGACTGATTGGATCACATCGGGATTAAATAACAGAGGGTTTTCTCTTTACATTTTCTCTACCATTACATGTATAAGGACATTGATAAAACATTGTGTCGTAGACTTGATACCGCTTACCGATGGAAACATGACGAAACAGGACACACCATTCAATGGTCAATTGAGTGCTTTAATCGGTATTGTGAAGTCAATCTGACTGCTGGTCTACTTAAGGCATATACATGTAAATGTTAGAGGTGAAATATTGTGCCCTCTGTATAATCAAATAAAAGAGACGGAAAATTGCCATGATGTAATTATTGACCATATAGTAACGGTATATTAGGTCTAGGTGCTCTGTTCTGGGACTTTACCTATAGGAACAGAACCCACTCTTTTCGATTATTACAATACATACTCAACATTATAAAACATCAAGTAGCATATGGTGTCGAATATATTTTTTGTTTTTTTTATTATCAATGTGGTTGTCTGTTGGAATGAAATTAAACTATTTAAGGAAAAAAAACAAAAAAAAAAAAAGAGACAACCAAGCAAACAAAAACAAATGTAATGCATTCGAAGAAAAGGAACGAAACACAGTCGCCTTATTTCCCAAAAGACATGCATAATGAGCTGAGCCAATGGCAACATTAGGAAATGTTTTCCCTAACCTCCTTATCACCGTGTTAAGTGATCTAAATTGCTGGGTTTCCTAAATATCTCCATTTTCAATTGAAATGTACTGTAACAGAATCGATTGAGTTCACGTTCATGTTATATAATGAAGAGGACGCGTTTCCCGTAGAAAAAATGACCATTTGCAGTGAAAATATTGTGTTGCTCTAATCGGGGAATGGACGGAGATATTACGGGAAGAATTCCGCTTACACAAGTAAAGGATTACATGCAGAAAATTTAAAACAGACTTGTCTTGTTGACGGCGCAGTAACTACTGCTCGGCCTTAAGAGAATCATCGTGTACTTATCTAGTATATACATACCATACTGATTGATTGTTGCTTGATTCATAAAAATGGCCACAGAACAGTTGTAAAATAAACTTCGTATGGCAAAAGCTAATTGCTCGACCTCTGATTCACACAGGTATACCATACCGGCTCACACACGACTGGTGTAACCTAATACATACAAATTGAGTACATGTTCACCGATACTACAATGTATTTCGTATGCCGCACGTTACATATTTGATAAGTCATTCTAGTAGTAATCTTACTGCCGGTCAGTAGGATCACGAGCACGAGTGTACATGTTTTCGTGTAAGGAGGAGAAACTAAAATATTCTGCCTGACTCAATGAAATGTTAATTGCACACACAAAATTAGCCTTAATCTTTATGATACACAAGAGCAGGGGAACCAGTTCCGTGATAACTGATAATGAAATGGACTTTCCTCTAAAATAACACAGTTGCCCTGTTCCATATGGCTGTTGGAATCGTGCATCTGTCTCACGATCATCTATCACGTATCACAGGAATAATGAAATACACAGGTATTGTCTCTTCCTCTTAGTAGCGATTCTCAGGACACTAGCGGATCCAGTCAGGGGGGTCAGAAACAATGGAAAACAAGAAATATCTTTAAAAAAGATAAACGGCATAGTTTTAATGACGGTGGTTATAATTATGTTAACTGCTGGTGAAGTAATTTATTGAATCAATGCGTTTCAGCACATATAACAAAATTATACAGTTTGAATCAGTTTTGGTAATAATAAGATTGCACTTGATTCAGGAATATAATTGTATCAATGTGTCATTTGAAAAGATACATCCACTTATTAAGCTTACTAAGATATTAAGCTTAACTTTGTTTCGTTTTTAACTGCATGTCTGCATTTTGCATTTACCGCTACATTGACCTATCACATACTTCATCTTGACCAGTAACGCCACCTGTCGCGTCATATTCGGGGCCAAAAGAATATTATACAGCTATGCCGAAAAAGATATCCGCTCGCGCCTACGGCGTTCGCATTATCACTAAATTACTGGACCCCACTTTGGAAAATCCTGGATCCGCACCTGACCTGTTAGACTATTGGATCAGTTAGTACTGATTTAATTTGTGATACCACATTTTTTTGTCATTTTGTCTCAATCAGTGGGGATTTAGGATTTGACGGTATTGATAAATTTAGTATTTCTTTACGTCCTATTAATGGCGGGATGCACTACGGTGGCTAACCTAGATCACAATAATAAACAGTTAACATGACATATACCACGAAGCATTGGGGATTCACATAAATTACGAATAACGAAACAAAAACTATTGTGAAACCTTGGTATAACGAGTTGTTTTCTGTGTGCCCTCCACTAAAGAACAAAAAAAAAAGTGATATTTTTTTTACTCTGGGACCTGTATTTTTCTCTACTTGAATTGTACTTTCTAATGCATTACTGGGCAGTAATACCACTCAAGCAGCACAGCTTGCTCTTGACGTTCTGCTATAGATATTTAACGTAATTCTGAGTTTTAATTAGCGGCGATGTCAACCGTAACACTTTCCCTATGGTCCTCACCAACGGTATCGTTCTACATTTCGCGTTGTTTATTTTCTCTGCCAGTAGTCGACATAGGTTAAGATACTTGTGAAAATGGTAACCAGTACATGCTTTTCGGATCAAATGAACATGTCAACAGCGTAGGTAGAAGCAGGGTGTTGCTATGAAGAAATGGAAAATGAACAATTCAGAATATGAAATCATCTGTATTTTCTATGGTGGGCACTGGTCGTATGTTTAACGATATCCGTTCCCGTTAAATTCTCAACTATTTCATCTCTCTTGGAAAAAAACAAAACAATCCCAACACAAGAAAGCTAAGATTGGAATAGGGTTGGTACTGCAAGGAGTGGAGAAAGTAAAGGCCTTTAATAGAAAAGAACATTTGATGGGATGATAATCAAGATTTAACTAATGCTCTTTGGAGTTCTTCAAAAGCCACAATTCAGTATTTCCGCTTTTGGAGTAAACAATATATCGCCATATACAACTGCATCCCCGACTATACGTTACTAAGATTAGTAAGGAGAAGTTTGTATAAAGTCTTGGTTGTCAACATTTCAAGCAACGGACAACATATTATGTTTAGTGACTCCAATGCAGTTTCTTGTTAAAACATAAACGAGGTAGACACGAACTCCGTCAACGTACAAAGACGTCTACTTCTATCTACAATATCCAGAGACAAAGGCAATATTCGGAAATCACGTGATACAAATAAAAATACAAACAGACAGGAAAACATCACTTGTAATATAGCAAGAGATTAAAATGATGCTAGTGATATACGCTGTTAGGTAGGGGTTTCCCCAACCACCTGGGACTGATAGTACTGATGCTTAAATTTAGAAAGTGTATTGATATTTTATTTATTGTCTCCCTTTGGTTTACAGCACGCTTCAAGTGACCTGTTACAATTAGAACAATATTTATCTTTTTTTTTATATACACTTCTGTTATCGAATTCAAGCCAGCTTCATACAATGTAATAAGGATTTCTGTAAATTATACACTACAAATTATGTATAGAATACTTATCTTTATGTCGTTATGATTGTTCCAAACACTGAAGTGCTTGGTACATCATAAAAATATGTTTGTCAAAATTGAAGATTTATCTGGTGTTTGAATGTGTAACTGGCAGCACGTGTACCGCACGCGTGCCACGTGTGTCGGCCTACTACCAAGTTTTTGCCCAGGGTTCGAGTGCCGCTTTCGCTTGCAGATTCCGCATACAAATCAATTAAGAAGCATTTTGATCAAGTGGTGAGAATGAAAATAGACTCATCGTATAAAGTTCAACAATTTATTAACAGGTGTAAAAATACAGTACGCGAGGCCTAGTGAGAGTTGTTCATTAATCACTTTCTGGACATCTAGTCTAAATCATATGCCAACCATCGTTTAATCACTAATGACATATATAAAGTAAGACTTTATTACCCCGGGTCAATTTATCAGAAGTGACTTTATCAACTTATATGTTCGAAGATAACCAACTCACTATAACGAGATACTTAGTCGTTATAACAAGATACTAATTCGTTATAACAAGATCAATTTAATTGTTTGGGTATCCCTTAATCAGCCATCGTATTACACCCTATCTGTGCGATATAATTCACAACTGTCATCTGCATTTCAAGGTTAAAGATGATCAGTGTTTATTCATATTATAAAGTCAAATCTGGTCAAATCTGGTCAAATCAATGTTCCTATTTTGTGCTGTAGACACTTGTGAGCAAAACGGCATCTCTATTTTGTGCAATATATGTGATACAAATGAGCTAATTGCGTCCTCCTGAAACATGAATTTAACCCATGCTTTGTTGAAATTTACATACAACGTAAAAAAATTCATGTCAACAACAAGTCGAATGGTACGCGGTGATACATACTAAATGTTGATAAAGTTATTTCTGATAAATTGCACAATAGTAGGGATTTGTAGGGTTTTAAAATAACACCGATGTCACTTGATTTGCTATTAATAGGCATCACGTGTAGTTTGCATTAGAAAATGAATTAACTACTTTGAATTTGAATCGTCTAAAGAAACTAAATGTAAAACTGATTGAATTTCTATCGACATAAAATATTTTGGAAAGGTAGTTCAAAACCTAAAATCGCTTCAATTCTCATTCCAAAGCTGTTTCAAGTCATATTTGGCTCGACAGGGACATCTCGAACGGCCGTCTCGTCCTCTTTCTGGCCAGGACATCCCGATCGGCCGTATCGTTCTTCCTCTGGCCGGGACAACCCGATCGTGCCGGAAAAAAAAAGAAAGCAGGACAATCGGCATAATATGCTAGATTGAAAGGTAGAGAGAGGTCCCGCACTTTGTCCATTGTATCAAATAATGGATATGGAATAAAACAATAGCCAGTGATATCATCCAATGAAGAATATGGGGTTGTATAACAATATGATTTTATTATGATGATCATGTCTTTCTGTCGACTGTATCTTCATGGACATTGCACGTTATAGAGATTTTATTATTGATGTATTTTTCGAAAAAAAATCGATTGTAAGCCTTCCTTTTTTCTGTCATCCTCACTGTGGCTGCACCAGAATAATTTCAGCATTGTAAATATAAAATAAAGACGCCATATAACCGATGTACATTTGTAACCTGTCGATCGCATTACCGGTTCTCCCGAAGTTGATTTTGCTTGTGTCGATACGAGCAGCACCGCTCATTGGTGCACGGTTAATACCGTGATCTGTTCTAGCATTCGTTATGTTTACTCTTCACTCGATCTGATCATTATGATTGATGTACGTCATATGAGACACATCCACGCTGCGGTCTCGGGCTAGTTATTCCCTTGTCGCCGGATGTCGTGAGAATTGACAACACTAATAACACCTAAACAAGTTCTGACAGTCACAGTTGTGTGTAACCGAGGGAATATAACCATTGTTTCATTGTTTATTACTTTGGAAAGTACATTTACCTAATGTTTTACTTTTCGAATATCTCGTGTCCAAAAATTCACTTTGTCTAAAAAAAGAACGCGTCCCAGAAACCTAGACAGTGTGAGGCTAATATGGTGCAACAGTAACTGCCAAACACCCAGCGGTGACGTCTCCTCGTTGTTTAAGTCATGCTCGCTATTTTTCTGTCTAATTGAACATTTAATTACTTGTGTCGCAGTGCAATGTATTATGGGGCCGATTGAATTACCTCTACAACTCCCCATATAGACTTTGACATTTCTTTCGACCTATTTAGTGGTTTATATCAACAACGAATGCCCTGAACATCACTGACGAATCAGCTGTATGGTACGGTTAATATATTTTCGCTTTACTGCATCCAACTGTTTTGGTGATACATTTTTTGTTATTTATACATGTATATAAAATACGAAAACGGATTAAAGTCAAACGAAGAGCAATGAATATCTTCGTGTCATTTAAATATTATCAGAATCAGTGTTTCTTATTTTTCTTAAAATTGACTTGGACATAAGTTTCAGATTAAGATCTTCAGCAGCAAAACAGAACATAATCCCGTAACATTATGGTTTCCCTGATATTTGCCTGTGTCATTGAACCACTAAAATATTTTGAAACTCAAATTGAGATAAATAGTCTTTTCTGTAATATTGTTTTTCATGGACAAATTGGTTGTATTTGGCAGATTTTCTGTAAGGGACATACCTTTCACACTGCAACAGTCGGGGTCAAACAAGGTCATCCTGGTTGATACCAGCAGAGGAAAACAAAACACAGAGAGAAATAATAAGCAGGAAAGGGGAGTGAAGTCCACGTGCAAGCTGATGCCATGAGGAAGTGAAGCTCACGAGCAAGTGGGTACCACGAGGAAGTGAAGCTCATGTGGGGGTGGATAGCATGTGGAAGTGAAACCATGCGGAGGTATGATATCTCCTTGCTCGATCTGAAGTTCGTCGTGTTCGATATCCATTGGAATCTTCCTGGTTTTATGATCTTTACATACTTAATGAGGATATTTTTTTTTATTTCATTATTCTTTTTTTTAATGCAATGCAATATACGAGACAGAACATGCACTCAAAATATATCCACTCTAGCACATTATGCTGACTATGTATGTTACAATATAAAACAAACCCACAAACACACCCTCACGAACTCACGATTATACCGGTATATTTCGTTTATGTCTGCTCTCATTTGATATATTTTGACAAGGGAATATGAATTTGTTATTGAGTGATGATTGGCAGTTCATTGTGGCACTAAGAGATGTTTGGTGCTATATGTACAGTGTATATTGAAAGGTCCTCTTTGTGATGTCTAGGAATAGTGTATGGTATAAGGGGATTTCTTGTATGATTTAGTATGTGTCATTGTTTACCTGCTGTTATATTTGTGAAGTTCAAGTACATGACTTTGATGAGTGGTTTGTAATCACGTCTACCGTTAAGTATGTATAATTGAAATTTCCTGCGATTCGCAGTAAAGCAGGAAATGTATGTCTATTTGTTACGAGAGAAAGATAGCTCTTGGATATTGATGAGTGAAAATGAGTTGCACGTGAATTGTATGATGCGTGAGCAGGTGGTGTGGTGTGCAGGTGATATAGCTCATTCTAGCCTGCGACCTCAGAGTGCACGGTCAGGTTTTGTGTTATTTTTGTTTTAGTTTTTTTAGGTCACCTGAGACAAAGTCCCAAGTAACCTATTCTAATCCCCTTTTGTCCGTTGTTGTGCGTCGTGCGTCGTGCGTCCGCAAACGATCTACATTTTCGACTTCTTCTCCAAAACCCCTAAAACCAAATTCAATAAAATTTTGCAGGAAGCTTCTACAGCTAAAGGTCAACCAAAATTGTAAATTATATGGTCCCCACCCCCCAGGGGCCTGAGGGGCGGGGCTAAAAAGGGTCAAATTGACTAAAACTTCAAAACTCTTCTTCTCTACTCTCAGATATGGTGGAATCAAACACTCTTCATAGATGGAAGGGTCTTAAGGTGCTTTACAAAAAGTGTAAATTTCATGACCCAGGGATCTCAAGTTTGCCCCTGGGGAGGTGTTAACTTTACTATAGTTTATATAGGGAAATCACATTTTTGACTTTTATTTGTTTTATTTCTATTGGAATTCATTCTAATTTGGTAAACATTGTCAGCATGGGATGACAGTTTGATGGCATGCACATGTTGGCCATGACTGACCCCCAGGGGCTGATGGGCGGGGCTAAAACGGGTCAAATTGACTGAAATTTCAAAAATCTTCTTCTCTACTCTCAGATATGATGGAATCGAATACACTTCATAGATGGCAGGGTCTGAAGGTGCTTTACCAAAATTGTGAATTTCATGACCCTGGGGTCTCAAGTTTGCCCCTGGGAAGAAAAAAATTTGTTTTGATTTCTATTGGAATTCATTCTAACTTGGTTAACATTATCACCTTGTGAAGGCAGTTTGTTGGTATACACATGTTGGCCCTGACTGACCCCCAGGGGCTGATGGGCGGGGCTAAAAAGGGTCAAATTGACTGAAATTTCAAAAATCTTCTTCTCAAGACCCAAATAAGGTATAGTCAAATACTCTTCATAGGCGGAAGGGTCTTATTGTGCTTTACTAAATTTATGAATTTCATGACCATGGGATCACAAGTTTGCCCCTGGGGAGGGGGTAAATTTTACTATAGTCTATATAGGGAAATCACATTTTTGACTGATTTGTTTGATTTCTATTGGAATTCATTCTAACTTGGTTAACATTTTCAGTGTGGGATGAAAGTTTGATAATATGCATATGTTGGCCCTGACTGACCCGTAGGGGCTGATGGGCGGGGCCAAAAAGGGTCAATTAAATTAACTGAAATATTTCAAATCTCAAATGACCGTTAAGGCCCATGGGCCTCTTGTTTTTCTTTAATTATAAAAACTGGTAAGAGTCGAAATAGATGTAGTTTTAAACGTTATTTGCTGAGTTTAATATTTTTTTCTGATTGATCATCGTTTTCAGATTGCTAGCAAATACCATTGATGTAACCGTCAAAAGGTTTTCCAGAGTTTTTGGCTTATTAAGTTTTCTCTCTGGTTTTTAACACTGGACAGTTTATTGATGTCTTTGAGGTTGTTGGATTATGAGAGGAAGGATAGACAAATAGGCATAATGATTTATATTGATGTACTATATATATGTTTAAAATTATTGATTAAATACTGCTCCACTGGGTATCTCTGTCTGGCAGGCACAGGGTTTTTGAGTGTTCGAGAGGTAGAAGGAATTGATCCTCTGTTCGAAGTTTAGAACAGACTTGAATTTATATCTCCGTGTACTAATTTGATGACTTCTGCGGGGCAGGGATGCAACGAATAATGTGAGTTTAACTTGATTGTTTCAACGTTCACGTCAAACTCAAATGTTTTGTATCATGTTGATATTCGAAAGCATATTTCATGGTCTGCCATCAAACAAAACCTTATATGATATTACGTAGGACTTGTGACACACATCCCTGCCGCTTGTTAAAATAAGCTTACATAGAACTTTTCAACTGCTTGAATAGTGTCGGTTGTTATGACGGATTATATTTGAATTAAATTCCGACGTTTGCAAATACAAAATAATGAATTTGAGCTATTGTTGTACTTTTGAGATATGCTGCTTTTTCGTAACAAAACAGAAAAATCTAAGAGTATGGTTATCCAAGCTAGACTTGTGTTATTCTAGATTAATGTGTTTATCAGAGAAAAGTCAAGGCAAAATAGCCCCCATCACAGCATGACATCGCTCCATAATCAACGTAAACCCATGTCCTATATCATTTAAGACTCATTAGCCAGATAGCGCAATTACAAAAACCATAGAAATGATGTCTATTCTTGTACAGATACTCTTCTGTCGGTATGAACCCCCCCCCCCCCCCCCACTAAAGTTTGAATCAAAAGCTGATACATGAGACTTTGCAAACCGTCTGTTTAATAAACTCGTATGAAAGTATGAAGACCAAAGTTTAATAACCTTATAAAAACGGACAACAGCTCTCCAATTGTACAGCATATTCTGGTGGAAGGTAAACTGTGCACTTGTTTTACTTCCACAAATCAAAATTATGTGGGTTTGTTTGTCGTTGTCGAGAGTGTGAGCTCATCGGCAATAGGACACGTCATCCCTTTAAATTGTTACCTATCTACCAAGGGTAATTTAGTGCCCTGTATCGTGTTAAGATATTTCGATAAAGAAAGTCGATGTATGTTGATTTGAATATCAATTTGCGAATAGAACGGCACATGATTTTATAACGAATTGTTGATGTCGTGTTCTTTTTCATAATCATAACTAAGAAATAATAAACACGTAACTATATATATTGATGTAAGTATTAGGCGAGTTTTGTTTCATTAGTATCTAGTTAATGTGCTTCACTAACTAGAACACCCTGCATGTTTATAAACACGGGACACAAACATCTCCAGATAATCACTCACAGGTGCCAAGCCAATATTTGCATAAGCTGTCACACATTAATATGTAAAATGTAAGACAAATATTTAACCCGAGAGGCGTTCTGTAACCGATTTGTCGCTGTACATACATGGGATTATATGGCTATACAAACAGATAAGCCGTCCCAAGTAAAATCGTATATTATTGCGAGACATACAATGCAGGTTTAGTGTTCGGTAGTCGACAATACCCCGCTGTGATCTTAAAGTCAGTCATGATTACTACATGGCACAGTGATAACACGATGTAAATTGGTGAGGGTGAGGGGTCACCAGCCCGACCACGTAGACCCCCCCCCCCCCCCCCCCCCCCACGAGTATTCCGGTTTCCTCCCATGGTAAGACCTCTTGCGCTTTATTCCGAGCATATACCCTTGATTAACATATAAGCTGATATAAACTGTAGATTGTTTCACAGATGTAAAATAAATAAAGTTAAATCTTACCAATAAACGTTTTCTGACATATAAATATGATAAATGACTGTTTAAAACTTAAGCTAAATGAAATCAGGTTCAATCTGCTAAAAACCACTTTACGCTACTGGTCGATTTATCGGTTTTATTACGCGACATATGTTTCTGAAATGCTATTCCTGTCAGTTACTTTCAGGACGATCCTCAGGTTGATGGAGTTGGAGCACGCAGACGCCCCGATTCTACTGTATAGAAGTGATGTAATAAAAAAAATATTGGCTAGCACTCGAGCGAGAGGACACCACCACATTTTCGTTTTTTTTTACCTCGAATCTTTAATTTAGTCTGCTCTTTCACAGACATGACGATTTGTGAGCGACACCCATTAGCCTGAAGATAGGGCTTGTCAGTGTTTAACGTGGGGTATGTAATTAAAAACCTCAACATTCGACATTATTAAAGAGGATAGACAGGAGTTAGACTCAAGGTCAGTCGCTTACAAGATGTCAAGCGGGATTTTAACCAAATCTTGTCTACACGATGTATCTTAGATGATCCGGTTTCATTTTTTTTAACCAACTGAGTTACGAGGTGACAGTATACTTCAGTGGGGTAGATCTATAAAATCGGCACCACAAAGGTAAAAACGCAAGCATAGTGTAGCCTCCCAAGAAACACGCATTTTTACTCATATGAATGGCATATTTTGTATCTGAAAGGAACTCATAAAAATAAGACAAATATCTAGGCTAAATGAGAACCTATCTACTTTATAACAAGGATGAAGGCTACCCAGACTCCTCCCGTTACAGTAACAATGACACTCGCTCAGTGTTACCGTCAGGACAAAAATACTTGTGCTACGGTCCTGTGTGAACATAGTACTACAGAAAACACAGTTAAATACACCGAGCACTTGGCTCAGCTTCAGTAGTAGCGGCCCGCTCTCTTCAGTAGCACACACACGGATCACAGAGATCGCGGCCACTGAGCGGAACCCAAGCTGGCTGTATGTGGGGCGCCCAGTTATAATAGACTATTAACGAGGATGTGTATCAGTGTAAGCAGATTCACGAATAACATAACAGATAACGGACATCCATTTAAAACAAATTATTATGGCTGAGCTGTCAAGTGATACAAAGAGGAGGCAGTTTCTGTGTATTTAGTCGTTTATGTTATGTTTGATTACCACTTGTTCTGTTCTTTATTGATACGCTGATTTAAATGACGGATCAGAGACTTATTGGTGTTGACTTAAATACAGGCTGATTGGTCGTGTGTTGATACTGTGTCTTAAGTTATTCTACCAAGAATGATATTGTGATTAACTTCATGTTCTCAGAAGACTTAATGTCGAGACTGAATTTCGTGGATTACTTTTCCTTTATATTTGCATCTCCTTTAAAATATATCCTAAAGCGTTGAAGTGATTGTATTGGGAGTCTGTTGTTTACATAGTCAAGGCGTCATTCGTTACTTTTACGTATAGCTGTGCACGTGTCGGATTTGTACCGATTCCAAAAGAACAGTTAGGGACAGGAAGACTCAAACTAACTTCTCGATCTGACACAATGGATGTTACAATGATACATACGGTTGGATGTTTCCTTAAAACACGGAATATTCTTCTATCGTGGATATGTTTGTGTATTATGGCAGGTAAGTAAACTTCTTATTTCATTGTAGGTACAGTAAACTTCTTATTTCATTGTAGGTACAGTAAACCCTTTTCGTTTATAGTTATACTGATCGACATGTGTTGTAACGTTACACCGGGTAAGTCTGTCAGGTGAGATATAAATAGTTACATTTAATCAAAACATCGTTTAACATACTACCGTAGTTAAACCCGAATAAAGAATGAATACATTATTGACAAGATTAGGAGAACACACGCACCAGTGTGACGCAAATGGAATACATATGAAAAGAGGAGAATCTCTGTCATATGATAAGGGGATACGAAGAACGGGCTCCGACATTTACTCTGTCGGGGTAGCCAGTGTTAAACAGACATACATACACGCGTCAAGTTTAATAAATCACTGAGGATAAAAACTAATCCATATTTCTTTTTAAAGGGAGTAATAAACTTGCTGCTGTCGAGATAATGCCGTCAACATATGTATTTGTTTTGTCGGCCGAATATCTATACCTACGCATTTGGCAGGAAATTGTTATATACCTGCACTGGACAATTTGTTTTTATAACATTGTCTTTCTTTAAGAATTACTTCCACTTGTTGTACTGTAATCCATATATAAATACATGTGTAATCACAATGTGTAAACAAACCTACAGGGTACATTAGGGGTTCATTGGGTATATATATGTTTGGTTTGCACACTTGTTTAGAATCTCGTGTGGAATATGTCAAAGCAGCTATAGAAACGGTAGTCAGTGTCACTACATACCTATTTTAGGAATAACGAGATAAACTCGTCACAGAGATAAAGAGAAGCTGAATTCAATTTATCGTTCAATGAAGAGATTTGGCGTCCCAGTGTGTGTATTTTACGACGTTGTCGTCTGGATCCTCGTCAACAAGTCCATGAACATATCGACAGCGCAATTCATTGTCAGGAAACCACCCCGCGTGTAAATGATATAAAAGTTCCACATAAACGTTTCATTGATTTAAGTTAATATTTTATGATTAAAAAAAACACGCTTAATCTCAATATTAAGAACATCAATGACTTTTTAATTTGCAGTACACAATTTACGCTGGGAACTCTTGTAATATATTTCGCATAAATACAAAAAATAGTGTTCACACACTATTTTTTCAAAGTGGCATATATTCCCATAATGCTTTACTACCAGATAACGACTTTCATGTGATACTTGACGATAATAGGCTCACAGCTGGTCATTGGAACCACTAAATTTTACTTCTAATAGCGAAACATGCCACCTCATTTTTATCAAGTAATTTGTACAATTGTCTTAAAAAATGTGTAATCACAAAGACAGGAATGATTAGGCAAATTGTCGACATTGTGCACGTTATTCCTTGACTGATAGATAGTTATTTTATAGAACATGTGTTCATATCTGAACATGTGTTCAATTGACATCGGTAGGATAATTACTGCAAAGTTATGACTACTTTGTCATTAGCGGTTGATGTAGAACAGTGTCTCGAGAGACACAAGTGTACCACCCGGACAGCGATGATACAGAGTGGTTATCTCAATGAATGCTTCTAATTAAACGTGTAGTGTACATCCTCTGCTAAGTTATATATCACGAGTGGTCAGGTGATAGACTACTAAAGTTAAAGGTACCATCTTATCAACGTCAAACGTGGAGCTTTAATAATATCGAGGTTTCCACCGTCACAAGATCATTTGATCTTTTTATACACACAAGTGCATAATGGCTTACCATATGCTTATATGACCTTAGTTTGCCCTACGTATTGATAAAATCAATGGCTGGGATAGTTTATTTTTGTTTAATGTCCTATTAACAGCCAGGGTCATTTAAGGACGTGCAAGGTTTTGGAGGGTGAGGAAAACCGGAGTACCCGGAGAAAAACCACCGGCCTACGGTCAGTACCTGGCAACTGTCCCACGTAGGTTTCGAACTCGCAACCCAGAGGTGGAGGGCTAGTGTTAAGTGTCGGGACACCTTAACCACTCGGTCGCAGCGGCCCCTGAAAAAAATACATAACGTTAATTTGTTTATATCCAAACATCGTCCAATCGTGTGGCTTCGTCAAGTGGGCTCAGCTATCCTAGGGACGTACATGTAGCAGGGAAAACCCAACAAATGTCTATACATTTTTATAACATCAAATAATTTAATGATAATTGAAATGTGATTGTTTTAGTGTATTAAATGTTAATTTTAATGAGATTGTTTTAGTGTATTAAATGATAATTTAAATAAGATTGTTTTAGTGTATTAAATGATAATTTAAATGAAATTGTTTTAGTGTATTAAATGATAATTGAAATGAGATTGTTTTAGTGTAGTAAATGATCATTTAAATGAGATTGTTTTAGTGTATTAAATGATAATTTAAATGAGATTGTTTTAGTGTAGTAAATGATAATTTAAATGAGATTGTTTTAGTGTATTAAATGATAATTTAAATAAGATTGTTTTAGTGTATTAAATGATAATTTAAATGATATTGTTTTAGTGTATTAAATGTTAATTTTAATGAGATTGTTTTAGTGTATTAAATGATAATTTAAATGAGATTGTTTTAGTGTATTAAATGATAATTTAAATGAGATTGTTTTAGTGTATTAAATGTTAATTTTAATGAGATTGTTTTAGTGTATTAAATGATAATTTTAATGAGATTGTTTTAGTGTATTAAATGTTAATGTAGATCGTCGTCAGCTGACATCCGGTACAAAACTGAATAAGTTCAGATTATATAAATTTATTCTACGTCTACATGTATGAATGACCAGTACCAATGGCAGGTCAGCATCCTCGGGATATACACCCTTTTACTTATATGGGTCAGAGAATTGTATGTCTAAACATTGATGTGCAATCAGTAATATTTGATAGACGAATGGTAAAATGAACTAGCTTATGACTCTATGTGTATAAATGTCGATTGTATACACTTCTTGACATCAGATGCATTTTGTTAGTAATAAATAAAGACTATAATTATATACAAAATATACACCTACATTA
Organism: Pecten maximus; assembly: GCF_902652985.1. Taxonomy (NCBI): domain Eukaryota; kingdom Metazoa; phylum Mollusca; class Bivalvia; order Pectinida; family Pectinidae; genus Pecten; species Pecten maximus. The sequence continues at coordinate 6,080,192 of NC_047023.1, read as the reverse complement.
TATGAAAAGCAGGCTATTGGACTGTGGAGTGTTGAAATATGTATGAATTACACATATTCAGTCACATTCCTATTTCCCTGGTGATGGACAGCGTTAAGATTCCTTTGTCCTTTTTTGTGTCGCGTCGGTTTTGTCTCCTGAGCTAATAACAATCCAATGAAGATTATACAAAGGTTGATAGGGGACACTGCGCTAACACAAGTTTGATTGATTTGGATTCTTCTCTCTTACGCGCGAACAGGTCCTCAGCATACCTTCATAACATACATGTAACGAGTTCGTTTATAACTAAACAGCTTGTGCACTCAGTAATGACGTAATCCAATACTTTATCCATAAAAACAATTTAATGTCATTAAAAGAACTCATACAGCACGTAATGTCAATACAATGTATGGATATAAAACTCAATTTAAAACATAACCGCCATAAGCGGACACGCTTATAAGAAGACCGATAACTGCTATTGCTATTGCTATTATAGTTTTGTTCTATATCCCATGACTAGACGTATGACTGTTCTATAACCCTTGACTAGAGGTACAACTCTGTTCTATAACCCTTGACTAGAGGTATGACTCTGTTCTATAACCCTTGACTAGAGGTACAACTCTGTTCTATAACCCTTGACTAGAGGTATGACTCTGTTCTATAACCCATGACTAGAGGTACAACTCTGTTCTATAACCGATGACTAGTGATGTGGTTTTGTTCTATAACCGACGACTAGAGATTTGATTTTGTTCTATAACCGATGACTAGAGATGTGGTTTTGTTCCATAATCGATGACTAGAGATGTGGTTTTGTTCTATAACCTATGACTAGAGATGTGGTGTTGTTCTATAACCGATGACTAGAGGTAAGACTCTGTTCTGTAACCTATGACTAGAGATGTGGTTTTGTTCTATAACCGATGACTAGAGATGTGGTTTTGTTCTATAACCGATGACTAGAGGTAAGACTCTGTTCTATAACTCTTGACTAACGGTATCCCGCTGTTCTGTAAATCATACATTTTGTAACGACCAGTATGGCATCGTTCTATAACCCTTGACTAAACGTACCCATGACTAGAGGTATGGTTTTGTGCTATAACCCATGACTATCGGTAAGACTCTGTTCTATCACCGATGATTATATGTATGACTCTGTTCTATAACCCGTAACTAGAGGTATGCTGTTCTATATGCCATGACTAGATGTATGACTGTTCTTTATCCCATGACTAGGGTATGACGCTGTTCTGTAAATCATGACCAGAAGTATGACACTGTTCTGTAAATCATGACTAGAGGTATAACGCTGTTCTATATGCCATGACTAGAGGTATAACGCTGTTCGGTAAATCATGACCAGAAGTATGACGCTGTTCTGTAAATCATGACTAGAGGTATGACGCTGTTCTGTAAATCATGACCAGAAGTATGACGCTGTTCTGTAAATCATGACTAGAGTTATGGATTTGCTCTGTCAGTCATAACTAAAGTTATGTCTCTGTTCTATAACCCATGCCTGACTGTATGGTTTTGTTTGTAATTTTTTTATATCGGTATGACTCTGTTATGTATGTCATAACTTCCGGTACAACTTCCGGTATAATTTTCGTAATCAATCAGCACTACTATATTTGTTTCAAGGGATTGTTCTATAACCCTTGACTAGAGGTACGACTCTGTTATATAACCCTTGACTAGAGGTACGACTCTGTTCTATAAACCTTGACTAGAGGTACAACTCTGTTCTATAACCCTTGACTAGAGGTACAACTCTGTTCTATAACCCTTGACTAAGGTACAACTCTGTTCTATAACCCTTGACTAGAGGTACGACTCTGTTATATAACCCTTGACTAGAGGTACGACTCTGTTCTATAAACCTTGACTAGAGGTACAACTCTGTTCTATAACCCTTGACTAGAGGTACGACTCTGTTCTATAACCCTTGACTAGAGGTACGACTCTGTTCTATAACCCTTGACTAGAGGTACGACTCTGTTCTATAACCCTTGACTAGAGGTACGACTCTGTTCTATAACCCTTGACTAGATGTACGACTCTGTTCTATAACCCTTGACTAGAGGTACGACTCTGTTCTATAACCCTTGACTAGAGGTACGACTCTGTTCTATAACCCTTGACTAGAGGTACGACTCTGTTCTATAACCCTTGACTAGAGGTACGACTCTGTTCTATAACCCTTGACTAGAGGTACGACTCTGTTCTATAACCCTTGACTAGAGGTATGACTCTGTTCTATAACCGATGACTAAAAGTACAACTCTGTTCTGTAACCGATGACTAGAGATGTGGTTTTGTTCTATAACCGATGACTAGAGACGTGATTTTGTTCTATAACCGATGACTAGAGATGTGGTTTTGTTCTATAATCGATGACTAGAGATGTGGTTTTGTTCTATAACCGATGACTAGAGGTATGACTCTGTTCTGTAACCTATGACTAGAGATGTGGTTTTGTTCTATAACCGATGACTAGAGATGTGGTTTTGTTCTATAACCGATGACTAGAGGTATGACTCTGTTCTGTAACCGATGACTAGAGATGTGGTTTTGTTCCATAACCGATGACTAGAGATTTGGTTTTGTTCTATAAACGATGACTAGAGATGTGGTTTTGTTCTATAACCGATGACTAGAGGTAAGACTCTGTTCTATCACCGATGATTATATGTATGACTCTGTTCTATAACCCGTAACTAGAGGTATGCTGTTCTATATGCCATGACTAGATGTATGACGCTGTTCTTTATCCCATGACTAGAGGTATGACGCTGTTCTTTATCCCATGACTAGAGGTAATACTCTGTTCTTTATCCCATGACTAGAGGTAATACTCTGTTCTTTATCCCATGACTAGAGATGTGGTTTTGTTCTATAACCGACGACTAGAGATGTGATTTTGTTCTATAACCGATGACTAGAGATGTGGTTTTGTTCTATAATCGATGACTAGAGATGTGGTTTTGTTCTATAACCTATGACTAGAGATGTGGTGTTGTTCTATAACCGATGACTAGAGGTAAGACTCTGTTCTGTAACCTATGACTAGAGATGTGGTTTTGTTCTATAACCGATGACTAGAGATGTGGTTTTGTTCTATAACCGATGACTAGAGGTAAGACTCTGTTCTATAACTCTTGACTAACGGTATCCCGCTGTTCTGTAAATCATACATTTTGTAACGACCAGTATGGCATCGTTCTATAACCCTTGACTAAACGTACCCATGACTAGAGGTATGGTTTTGTGCTATAACCCATGACTATCGGTAAGACTCTGTTCTATCACCGATGATTATATGTATGACTCTGTTCTATAACCCGTAACTAGAGGTATGCTGTTCTATATGCCATGACTAGATGTATGACTGTTCTTTATCCCATGACTAGGGTATGACGCTGTTCTGTAAATCATGACCAGAAGTATGACACTGTTCTGTAAATCATGACTAGAGGTATAACGCTGTTCTATATGCCATGACTAGAGGTATAACGCTGTTCGGTAAATCATGACCAGAAGTATGACGCTGTTCTGTAAATCATGACCAGAAGTATAACGCTGTTCGGTAAATCATGACCAGAAGTATGACGCTGTTCTGTAAATCATGACTAGAGGTATGGATTTGCTCTGTTAGTCATAACTAAAGTTATGTCTCTGTTCTATTACCCATGCCTGACTGTATGGTTTTGTTTGTAATTTTTATATCGGTATGACTCTGTTATGTATGTCATAACTTCCGGTACAACTTCCGGTATAATTTTCATAATCAATCATCACTACTATATTTGTTTCAAGGGATTGTTCTATAACCCTTGACTAGAGGTACGACTCTGTTATATAACCCTTGACTAGAGGTACGACTCTGTTCTATAAACCTTGACTAGAGGTACAACTCTGTTCTATAACCCTTGACTAGAGGTACAACTCTGTTCTATAACCCTTGACTAAGGTACAACTCTGTTCTATAACCCTTGACTAGAGGTACGACTCTGTTATATAACCCTTGACTAGAGGTACGACTCTGTTCTATAAACCTTGACTAGAGGTACAACTCTGTTCTATAACCCTTGACTAGAGGTACGACTCTGTTCTATAACCCTTGACTAGAGGTACGACTCTGTTCTATAACCCTTGACTAGAGGTACGACTCTGTTCTATAACCCTTGACTAGAGGTACGACTCTGTTCTATAACCCTTGACTAGATGTACGACTCTGTTCTATAACCCTTGACTAGAGGTACGACTCTGTTCTATAACCCTTGACTAGAGGTACGACTCTGTTCTATAACCCTTGACTAGAGGTACGACTCTGTTCTATAACCCTTGACTAGAGGTACGACTCTGTTCTATAACCCTTGACTAGAGGTACGACTCTGTTCTATAACCCTTGACTAGAGGTATGACTCTGTTCTATAACCGATGACTAAAAGTACAACTCTGTTCTGTAACCGATGACTAGAGATGTGGTTTTGTTCTATAACCGATGACTAGAGACGTGATTTTGTTCTATAACCGATGACTAGAGATGTGGTTTTGTTCTATAATCGATGACTAGAGATGTGGTTTTGTTCTATAACCGATGACTAGAGGTATGACTCTGTTCTGTAACCTATGACTAGAGATGTGGTTTTGTTCTATAACCGATGACTAGAGATGTGGTTTTGTTCTATAACCGATGACTAGAGGTATGACTCTGTTCTGTAACCGATGACTAGAGATGTGGTTTTGTTCCATAACCGATGACTAGAGATGTGGTTTTGTTCTATAAACGATGACTAGAGATGTGGTTTTGTTCTATAACCGATGACTAGAGGTAAGACTCTGTTCTATAACTCTTGACTAACGGTATCCCGCTGTTCTGTAAATCATATACATTTTGTAACGACCAGTATGGCATCGTTCTATAACCCTTGACTAAACGTACCCATGACTAGAGGTAAGACTCTGTTCTATCACCGATGATTATATGTATGACTCTGTTCTATAACCCGTAACTAGAGGTATGCTGTTCTATATGCCATGACTAGATGTATGACGCTGTTCTTTATCCCATGACTAGAGGTATGACGCTGTTCTTTATCCCATGACTAGAGGTAATACTCTGTTCTTTATCCCATGACTAGAGGTAATACTCTGTTCTTTATCCCATGACTAGAGATGTGGTTTTGTTCTATAACCGACGACTAGAGATGTGATTTTGTTCTATAACCGATGACTAGAGATGTGGTTTTGTTCTATAATCGATGACTAGAGATGTGGTTTTGTTCTATAACCTATGACTAGAGATGTGGTGTTGTTCTATAACCGATGACTAGAGGTAAGACTCTGTTCTGTAACCTATGACTAGAGATGTGGTTTTGTTCTATAACCGATGACTAGAGATGTGGTTTTGTTCTATAACCGATGACTAGAGGTAAGACTCTGTTCTATAACTCTTGACTAACGGTATCCCGCTGTTCTGTAAATCATACATTTTGTAACGACCAGTATGGCATCGTTCTATAACCCTTGACTAAACGTACCCATGACTAGAGGTATGGTTTTGTGCTATAACCCATGACTATCGGTAAGACTCTGTTCTATCACCGATGATTATATGTATGACTCTGTTCTATAACCCGTAACTAGAGGTATGCTGTTCTATATGCCATGACTAGATGTATGACTGTTCTTTATCCCATGACTAGGGTATGACGCTGTTCTGTAAATCATGACCAGAAGTATGACACTGTTCTGTAAATCATGACTAGAGGTATAACGCTGTTCTATATGCCATGACTAGAGGTATAACGCTGTTCGGTAAATCATGACCAGAAGTATGACGCTGTTCTGTAAATCATGACCAGAAGTATAACGCTGTTCGGTAAATCATGACCAGAAGTATGACGCTGTTCTGTAAATCATGACTAGAGGTATGGATTTGCTCTGTTAGTCATAACTAAAGTTATGTCTCTGTTCTATTACCCATGCCTGACTGTATGGTTTTGTTTGTAATTTTTATATCGGTATGACTCTGTTATGTATGTCATAACTTCCGGTACAACTTCCGGTATAATTTTCATAATCAATCATCACTACTATATTTGTTTCAAGGGATTGTTCTATAACCCTTGACTAGAGGTACGACTCTGTTATATAACCCTTGACTAGAGGTACGACTCTGTTCTATAAACCTTGACTAGAGGTACAACTCTGTTCTATAACCCTTGACTAGAGGTACAACTCTGTTCTATAACCCTTGACTAAGGTACAACTCTGTTCTATAACCCTTGACTAGAGGTACGACTCTGTTATATAACCCTTGACTAGAGGTACGACTCTGTTCTATAAACCTTGACTAGAGGTACAACTCTGTTCTATAACCCTTGACTAGAGGTACGACTCTGTTCTATAACCCTTGACTAGAGGTACGACTCTGTTCTATAACCCTTGACTAGAGGTACGACTCTGTTCTATAACCCTTGACTAGAGGTACGACTCTGTTCTATAACCCTTGACTAGAGGTACGACTCTGTTCTATAACCCTTGACTAGAGGTACGACTCTGTTCTATAACCCTTGACTAGAGGTACGACTCTGTTCTATAACCCTTGACTAGAGGTACGACTCTGTTCTATAACCCTTGACTAGAGGTACGACTCTGTTCTATAACCCTTGACTAGAGGTATGACTCTGTTCTATAACCGATGACTAAAGTACAACTCTGTTCTGTAACCGATGACTAGAGATGTGGTTTTGTTCTATAACCGATGACTAGAGACGTGATTTTGTTCTATAACCGATGACTAGAGATGTGGTTTTGTTCTATAATCGATGACTAGAGATGTGGTTTTGTTCTATAACCGATGACTAGAGGTATGACTCTGTTCTGTAACCTATGACTAGAGATGTGGTTTTGTTCTATAACCGATGACTAGAGATGTGGTTTTGTTCTATAACCGATGACTAGAGGTATGACTCTGTTCTGTAACCGATGACTAGAGATGTGGTTTTGTTCCATAACCGATGACTAGAGATGTGGTTTTGTTCTATAAACGATGACTAGAGATGTGGTTTTGTTCTATAACCGATGACTAGAGGTAAGACTCTGTTCTATAACTCTTGACTAACGGTATCCCGCTGTTCTGTAAATCATATACATTTTGTAACGACCAGTATGGCATCGTTCTATAACCCTTGACTAAACGTACCCATGACTAGAGGTAAGACTCTGTTCTATCACCGATGATTATATGTATGACTCTGTTCTATAACCCGTAACTAGAGGTATGCTGTTCTATATGCCATGACTAGATGTATGACGCTGTTCTTTATCCCATGACTAGAGGTATGACGCTGTTCTTTATCCCATGACTAGAGGTAATACTCTGTTCTTTATCCCATGACTAGAGGTAATACTCTGTTCTTTATCCCATGACTAGAGGTAATACTCTGTTCTTTATCCCATGACTAGAGGTAAGACTCTGTTCTGTATCCCATGACTAGAGGTATGGATTTGCTCTGTTAGTAATAACTAAAGTTATGTCTCTGTTCTATAACCCATGCCTGACTGTATGGTTTTGTTTGTAATTTTTTTTATATCGGTATGACTCTGTTATGTATGTCATAACTTCCGGTACAACTTCCGGTATAATTTTCGTAATTAATCATCACTACTATATTTGTTTCAAGGGATTGATTGAACACTCATCATAACAACAAAAGATTATAACCTATTTTCAGCTTCCATTTTGTTCTCAGCACTTTCGATTATTTTACAATTTGAGGATAGCGTGACAAAAATCTCTATACAACAATACACAATTGTACATATGGTATGCGAGTTCGAGATTATCAGAGTACATGCTGGGGTGATCGCAACACGTTTTTTGCGTTTGTAACCAGGGAATCAAATCCCAAATCATACCTTTGCCAGTCTAGCTGCCTTTGACATCAATTCCTTTAGGCTACAAATCCTGCATCCTCTAAAAGGACAAACGTATATACTGGTTATTTCTCTCTTTGTCAATGATACATCAACTACAATGTACAACGGACAGTTAAGAGCACAGGAGCAGCGTAAGATCGCTATAGTACAACAATTATATTGTAGCGGTGTTCGCTAGATTGTAATTACCCTCGTGTCCTTATGTTGTATGCGTCGTTAGTGTGATATTTCACACTGATTCTGTTAGGTAAATGCAGAACAGGATATTTGAATATATTATGGCGCCTTCTGCCATGCTATGAAACCCGATTGCCTTTTTAGCTATGCTGTGAGTAAACATGTAATAGATACAGGTTGGGATATACTCCACCAGTTCCTGTTCGCATTTTAAAATCATAAAGCCGTGTTATCAGATCAGTAGGGGAGAACAGGAGTAGCGAAACGACGTAATGGTGTAACGATGTACAAAGTAATATAACGTTGTCACACATTTACGGGTAGGGGTTCAAGTTACCTGCCAAAGATAACCATTAACTGTCAAGGCAGACGGACTGGTTCCCCTGGAGTATATAGGCCACATGACGTACTCGCAGTAACCGTTACAAATTCGAGTTAATAAAACAATTGGGTAAAGGTGTCGTATTTATATCGGTTCCGTGCTCTCTGGAGACGCATATACATACATATTATATAACTTGCACTTTTGTTTGAATATATATATATATATACGGCAGGATTTACTCAATACCTCCGGTAGTTAGGCCAGCGTGATGAACGACCTCGCTTGCCCATTATATTTCAGTATATTTACATTCCGAGTGTTGATTCTTTATATGTTTGACCACAGAAACACTATGAATACAATTAAGCATTGAACTGTTACCAAATGGTAGTATACAGTCGATGTGAATACAATTTGGGTGACAGATAAATAGAATGTCGCCCGTCGTATTCATATCGACTGTATACTACCATTTGGTAACAGTTCAATGCTTATATTTACATTCATATTTTTTATTTACTGTAGCTTAAGACGCGTTTAAATTTGCCGCTTCCCCTATCACTGACGTCATCAGGTTCAAATACCGGAACAGCCGAAACATCCAGAAGGATTAATATAGTCCCTCATATCGTTATTAATAGCAAACACATACAAATGGTTTTGCACAAATTTGGCCGTATTTTCTATTTCATATACGTTTGTAGATATCGTCAAATTATTCACAATTGCATAATTTTTGGTTGTTTAAAATCCAGGCCGTTTTTCGGCTATACGGTTAACATTTAGAAGGTATGCGGCTTTGGACGGGTATTGCAAATTACAGACTCGATTCTTCGGAAATACTTAAGTTTCTATCGACTGGATTTACGTTATTTTCAGAAGAATATCCGTTTTTAAATTCTAAATAAAAGTCGTCTTGACAGTAGGTGAAAACGATTTCAAAGATATTTCGTTCGAAACAGATTCAAGTCTAACCAGTCGCATCTTAGCAGACGATTTTCAACTTCACAGTGGCTCGATTTTGTAAGGTACAGTAGGCCTTTAACATCAGTGAATAACCACAAAACTAAAATCCAATATACATACACAAACGGAAACCATGTCGATGCTCCCGATTTTTTACAAGATTTTTATTTTATTTTTCTATAAATACTTTACTTTTAATGTTGTCGTGTCCTACATTTCTGAAAATTCGGAAAACGAGCCCCTGTGAGTGTGACGACATTGACAATTTGATAATTATTAGATCAATAACGGCGCTCATAGTTATTTTATGTTGACCACATTTTGTTTTAATTATAAAATATTACTCTCATAACTTGTGAAGTTGCTTTATTTTTTGTGTTGTGGATGATAAATGCTACCATTCGAAATCTCTCCAGGCCGAAAGTAGCTGGCGGCCATTGTTTTGACCTGCAACATCTGGGGCTGTATTCCTACTCTGACCGAATCACTGTAAATTGTAGTATACAGTCTCATGAATACAATTTGGTTTACTAACGACATATAGGCAAATGCAACACAGAATGTAAATATTACAGTGTGAATGCATCATTTCACGTGCTGATTTTCCACACACTACAACAGACAAATATCAATACGCCTGAAAAAATAGTCCCCGTTTCATTTCCGTAAATTGTGTTTTCTTTGCCTGAAACAATTTTATGTAAGAAGTTATATCGTATTTGATGTTATTTGATGTCATTTTTAATGAAAAGCAAAAAGAAATTTTTTAAAATGTTCTTTATGTTCGCACTCTAATGCCAACGCGCACCTATGGGTATGTAGATAGCTACTGCTTTTCTAGCCGCAACAATAACGAGAAAAAATCCTTCAGTTTCTATACAAATGCAAGTTATAAAAATAAGAGTCATTTTCAATTTTCTCTAGGTTTTCACTTTGTCAAATATAGTATTTGCACATGGACTTGCAGGAGTGATATCAATACCTAACATTCACCTGTTGTCGTTCCCCAAAGTGATACCAACTGATACCTAACATTCACCTGTAGTCGTTCCCCAAAGTGATACCAACTGATACCTAACACACACCTGTAGTCGTTCCCCAAAGTGATACCAACTGATACCTAACACACACCTGTAGTCGTTCCCCAAAGTGATACCGACCGATACCTAACATTCACCCGTAGTATATACTGATACCTAACATTCACCTGTAGTATATACCGATACCTAACATTCACCTGTAGTATATACCGATACCTAACATTCACCTGTAGTATATACCGATACCTAACATTCACCTGTAGTATATACCGATACCTAACATTCACCTGTAGTATATACCGATACCTAACATTCACCTGTAGTATATACCGATACCTAACATTGACCTGTAGTATATACCGATACCTAACATTCACCTGTAGTATATACCGATACCTAACATTCACCTGTAGTATATACCGATACCTAACATTCACCTGTAGTATATACCGATACCTAACAGTCACCTGTAGTATATACCGATACCTAACATTCACCTGTAGTATATACCGATACCTAACATTCACCTGTAGTATATACTGATACCTAACATTCACCTGTAGTATATACCGATACCTAACATTCACCTGTAGTATATACCGATACCTAACAGTCACCTGTAGTATATACCGATACCTAACATTCACCTGTAGTATATACCGATACCTAACATTCACCTGTAGTATACACCTGTAGTATACCGATACCTAACATTCAACTGTAGTATATACCGATACCTTACATTCACCTGTAGTATATACCAATACCTTACATTCACCTGTAGTATATACCGATACCTTACATTCACCTGTAGTATATACCAATACCTTACATTCACCTGTAGTATATACCGATACCTTACATTCACCTGTAGTATATACCGATACCTAACATTCACCTGTAGTATATACCAATACCGTACATTCACCTGTAGTATATATTGATACCTAACATTCACCTGTAGTATATACCGATACCTAACATTCACCTGTAGTATATACCGATACCTAACATTCACGTGTAGTATATACCGATACCTAACATTCACCTGTAGTATATACCGATACCTAACATTCACCTGTAGTATATACTGATACCTAACATTCACCTGTAGTATATACCGATACCTAACATTCACCTGTAGTATATACTGATACCTAACATTCACCTGTAGTATATACTGATACATGTACCTAACATTCACCTGTAGTATACACCTGTAGTATATACCGATACCTAACATTCACCTGTAGTATATACCGATACCTAACATTCACCTGTAGTATATACCGATACCTAACATTCACCTGTAGTATATACCGATACCTAACATTCACCTGTAGTATATTCCGATACATAACATTCACCTGTAGTATATACCAATACCTTACATTCATCTGTAGTATATACCGATACCTTACATTCACCTGTAGTATACACCTGTAGTATATACCGATACCTAACATTGACCTGTAGTATATACCGATACCTAACATTGACCTGTAGTATATACCGATACCTAGCATTCACCTGTAGTATATACCGATACCTAACATTGACCTGTAGTATATAACGATACCTAACATTGACCTGTAGTATATACCGATACCTAACATTCACCTGTAGTATATACCGATACCTAACATTGACCTGTAGTATATACCGATACCTAACATTCACCTGTAGTATATACCGATACCTTACATTCAACTGTAGTATATACCGATACCTTACATTCACCTGTAGTATATACCAATACCTTACATTCACCTGTAGTATATACCGATACCTTACATTCACCTGTAGTATATACCAATACCTTACATTCACCTGTAGTATATACCGATACCTTACATTCACCTGTAGTATATACCGATACCTAACATTCACCTGTAGTATATACCAATACCTTACATTCACCTGTAGTATATATTGATACCTAACATTCACCTGTAGTATATACCGATACCTAACATTCACCTGTAGTATATACCGATACCTAACATTCACCTGTAGTATATACCGATACCTTACATTCATCTGTAGTATATACCGATACCTAACATTCACCTGTAGTATATACTGATACCTAACATTCACCTGTAGTATATACCGATACCTAACATTCACCTGTAGTATATACTGATACCTTACATTCACCTGTAGTATATACCAATACCTTACATTCACCTGTAGTATATACCGATACCTTACATTCACCTGTAGTATATACCGATACCTAACATTCACCTGTAGTATATACCAATACCGTACATTCACCTGTAGTATATATTGATACCTAACATTCACCTGTAGTATATACCGATACCTAACATTCACCTGTAGTATATACCGATACCTAACATTCACCTGTAGTATATACCGATACCTAACATTCACCTGTAGTATATACCGATACCTAACATTCACCTGTAGTATATACTGATACCTAACATTCACCTGTAGTATATACTGATACATGTACCTAACATTCACCTGTAGTATACACCTGTAGTATATACCGATACCTAACATTCACCTGTAGTATATACCGATACCTAACATTCACCTGTAGTATATACCGATACCTAACATTCACCTGTAGTATATACCGATACCTAACATTCACCTGTAGTATATACCGATACATAACATTCACCTGTAGTATATACCAATACCTTACATTCATCTGTAGTATATACCGATACCTTACATTCACCTGTAGTATACACCTGTAGTATATACCGATACCTAACATTGACCTGTAGTATATACCGATACCTAACATTGACCTGTAGTATATACCGATACCTAGCATTCACCTGTAGTATATACCGATACCTAACATTGACCTGTAGTATATACCGATACCTAACATTCACCTGTAGTATACACCTGTAGTATATACCGATACCTAACATTCAACTGTAGTATATACCGATACCTTACATTCACCTGTAGTATATACCAATACCTTACATTCACCTGAAGTATATACCGATACCTTACATTCACCTGTAGTATATACCAATACCTTACATTCACCTGTAGTATATACCGATACCTTACATTCACCTGTAGTATATACCGATACCTAACATTCACCTGTAGTATATACCAATACCGTACATTCACCTGTAGTATATATTGATACCTAACATTCACCTGTAGTATATACCGATACCTAACATTCACCTGTAGTATATACCGATACCTAACATTCACGTGTAGTATATACCGATACCTAACATTCACCTGTAGTATACACCTGTAGTATATACCGATACCTAACATTCAACTGTAGTATATACCGATACCTTACATTCACCTGTAGTATATACCAATACCTTACATTCACCTGAAGTATATACCGATACCTTACATTCACCTGTAGTATATACCAATACCTTACATTCACCTGTAGTATATACCGATACCTTACATTCACCTGTAGTATATACCGATACCTAACATTCACCTGTAGTATATACCAATACCGTACATTCACCTGTAGTATATATTGATACCTAACATTCACCTGTAGTATATACCGATACCTAACATTCACCTGTAGTATATACCGATACCTAACATTCACCTGTAGTATATACCGATACCTAACATTCACCTGTAGTATATACCGATACCTAACATTCACCTGTAGTATATACTGATACCTAACATTCACCTGTAGTATATACTGATACATGTACCTAACATTCACCTGTAGTATACACCTGTAGTATATACCGATACCTAACATTCACCTGTAGTATATACCGATACCTAACATTCACCTGTAGTATATACCGATACCTAACATTCACCTGTAGTATATACCGATACCTAACATTCACCTGTAGTATATACCGATACCTAACATTCACCTGTAGTATATACCAATACCTTACATTCATCTGTAGTATATACCGATACCTTACATTCACCTGTAGTATACACCTGTAGTATATACCGATACCTAACATTGACCTGTAGTATATACCGATACCTAACATTGACCTGTAGTATATACCGATACCTAGCATTCACCTGTAGTATATACCGATACCTAACATTGACCTGTAGTATATACCGATACCTAACATTCACCTGTAGTATACACCTGTAGTATATACCGATACCTAACATTCAACTGTAGTATATACCGATACCTTACATTCACCTGTAGTATATACCAATACCTTACATTCACCTGAAGTATATACCGATACCTTACATTCACCTGTAGTATATACCAATACCTTACATTCACCTGTAGTATATACCGATACCTTACATTCACCTGTAGTATATACCGATACCTAACATTCACCTGTAGTATATACCAATACCGTACATTCACCTGTAGTATATATTGATACCTAACATTCACCTGTAGTATATACCGATACCTAACATTCACCTGTAGTATATACCGATACCTAACATTCACGTGTAGTATATACCGATACCTAACATTCACCTGTAGTATATACCGATACCTAACATTCACCTGTAGTATATACTGATACCTAACATTCACCTGTAGTATATACTGATACATGTACCTAACATTCACCTGTAGTATACACCTGTAGTATATACCGATACCTAACATTCACCTGTAGTATATACCGATACCTAACATTCACCTGTAGTATATACCGATACCTAACATTCACCTGTAGTATATACCGATACCTTACATTCACCTGTAGTATATACCGATACATAACATTCACCTGTAGTATATACCAATACCTTACATTCATCTGTAGTATATACCGATACCTTACATTCACCTGTAGTATACACCTGTAGTATATACCGATACCTAACATTGACCTGTAGTATATACCGATACCTAACATTGACCTGTAGTATATACCGATACCTAGCATTCACCTGTAGTATATACCGATACCTAACATTGACCTGTAGTATATAACGATACCTAACATTGACTTGTAGTATATACCGATACCTAACATTGACCTGTAGTATATACCGATACCTAACATTGACCTGTAGTATATACCGATACCTAACATTCACCTGTAGTATATACCGATACCTTACATTCAACTGTAGTATATACCGATACCTTACATTCACCTGTAGTATATACCAATACCTTACATTCACCTGTAGTATATACCGATACCTTACATTCACCTGTAGTATATACCAATACCTTACATTCACCTGTAGTATATACCGATACCTTACATTCACCTGTAGTATATACCGATACCTAACATTCACCTGTAGTATATACCAATACCTTACATTCACCTGTAGTATATATTGATACCTAACATTCACCTGTAGTATATACCGATACCTAACATTCACCTGTAGTATATACCGATACCTAACATTCACCTGTAGTATATACCGATACCTTACATTCATCTGTAGTATATACCGATACCTAACATTCACCTGTAGTATATACTGATACCTAACATTCACCTGTAGTATATACCGATACCTAACATTCACCTGTAGTATATACCGATACCTAACATTCACCTGTAGTATACACCTGTAGTATATACCGATACCTAACATTCAACTGTAGTATATACCGATACCTTACATTCACCTGTAGTATATACCAATACCTTACATTCACCTGAAGTATATACCGATACCTTACATTCACCTGTAGTATATACCAATACCTTACATTCACCTGTAGTATATACCGATACCTTACATTCACCTGTAGTATATACCGATACCTAACATTCACCTGTAGTATATACCAATACCGTACATTCACCTGTAGTATATATTGATACCTAACATTCACCTGTAGTATATACCGATACCTAACATTCACCTGTAGTATATACCGATACCTAACATTCACCTGTAGTATATACCGATACCTAACATTCACCTGTAGTATATACCGATACCTAACATTCACCTGTAGTATATACTGATACCTAACATTCACCTGTAGTATATACTGATACATGTACCTAACATTCACCTGTAGTATACACCTGTAGTATATACCGATACCTAACATTCACCTGTAGTATATACCGATACCTAACATTCACCTGTAGTATATACCGATACCTAACATTCACCTGTAGTATATACCGATACCTAACATTCACCTGTAGTATATACCGATACATAACATTCACCTGTAGTATATACCAATACCTTACATTCATCTGTAGTATATACCGATACCTTACATTCACCTGTAGTATACACCTGTAGTATATACCGATACCTAACATTGACCTGTAGTATACCGATACCTAACATTCACCTGTAGTATATACCGATACCTAGCATTCACCTGTAGTATATACCGATACCTAACATTGACCTGTAGTATATAACGATACCTAACATTGACCTGTAGTATATACCGATACCTAACATTGACCTGTAGTATATACCGATACCTAACATTGACCTGTAGTATATACCGATACCTAACATTCACCTGTAGTATATACCGATACCTTACATTCAACTGTAGTATATACCGATACCTTACATTCACCTGTAGTATATACCAATACCTTACATTCACCTGTAGTATATACCGATACCTTACGTTCACCTGTAGTATATACCAATACCTTACATTCACCTGTAGTATATACCGATACCTTACATTCACCTGTAGTATATACCGATACCTAACATTCACCTGTAGTATATACCAATACCTTACATTCACCTGTAGTATATACCGATACCTAACATTCACCCATAGTATATACCGATACCTAACAGTCACCTGTAGTATATACCGATACCTAACATACACCTGTAGTATATACCGATACCTAACATTCACCCATAGTATATACCGATACCTAACAGTCACCTGTAGTATATACCGATACCTAACATTCACCTGTAGTATATACCGATACCTAACATTCACCTGTAGTATATACCGATACCTAACATTCATCTGTAGTATATACTGATACCTAACATTCACCTGTAGTATATACCGATACCTAACATTCACCTGTAGTATATACCGATACCTTACATTCATCTGTAGTATATACCGATACCTAACATTCACCTGTAGTATATACCGATACCTAACAAACATTCACCTGTAGTATATACCGATACCTAACATTCACCTGTAGTATATACCGATACCTAACATTCACCTGTAGTATATACCGATACCTAACATTCACCTGTAGTATATACCGATACATAACATTCACCTGTAGTATATACCGATACCTAACATTCACCTGTAGTATATACTGATAACTTATATTCACCCGTAGTCGTTCCGCATTAGTTTTACATATGCTGTCATCCGAACATGTAGATTTTGTATGTCTTTTAGATTAAGTGGTTTTATTCTGTTGTAGCAACTAAAACAAAATACATCGGCGTGATCGCCCTATAGATAGATGAAAGTGGGCAGGAAACAGTTATAGAAAAAAAAAAACAATTCAGAGTGAAGCCATGTACAGACACTAACGACACTTCATTGGGTTTGTTATACAAAAACATCATCTTATGTTTTTATCTTACCATGTGCGATTTAATTAGTGGTATATATTATACACTACGTTTGATGTGAGGTATGCTAATCTTGTTCATTATATATATATGTTATACCCTTTAAAACGAGACCAATTATATTTGTGTGTGTACATATATGTTATTAAGCCATGTTTTGCATTTCCTCCCTAAAACCGCATGGATAAACAGCATGGGGTGCAGTTATACCGGGTGATTCTGGTGTCAGTGGAAAAGTCAGGCTAATAATGAGGAAATCATGTGACTTAGGGGGGGGGGGGGGGGGGGGGGGGGGGGGGGGTCTGCATGAAAGGGATTCGGAAGACATGTTTACCCTCATACAATACATGACCTCATGTCATATCATGCAATACGCTTACTCTCCAATTGTTTTCATACGTGATAGATGATATAATTATGCAACATATATAGTTGTTTTCAAATGACGCCTTCTTCTCACGTTTTCTGAATGAATTTTAAGTGAAAATTTAAATAATATAAAATCGCTGAATTGTTAAAACTCAATATCAAATCCAGTGTACTTAGTTTGCTACTGATTCCATTGTTACTTACAGCTGTAGCATTTCGACGTATGACGCATGCTTGTGTACAGCGAACAAACCTTTTATACGCGTTATTATCAATTATTATTATTCTCTTTATTTCCTCCAATAATGAAGATTGCATTAACAGAATAATTAAAGTAGAAGCAACATTCAGACGAGGATCATATCAATGTATACTGTTATTTTACGAGTGAAAAGGGCATTGGAGAATTATTGGTAATTAAACTTTTGACAATTCATAATTAAATGCACTTTCAAACAAAACATTAGTAAATAGTTAAGTGTATATAGATATGCAAATAATTTAATATCCATGTTTCTGGTTAAACAGCATCACAATTCGTCTCGAACATATTCAGTTAGAAGTGAAGAATTATATGTATTGTTATGATATCGCTGTATAACATACCACAGTAATTACATAATTCCATGTTGTTCAGCAAGCGAGAACTTACGCATACTCTCAGAATAATATGAACATAATTACTCATAATACAAGGGTTACATGTATGAATAATGTGATTCAAGCTTATTACTGTATGAATTGATTTAAATCTGAAAAAAAATCGTTGTCTTTTGACATACATTTTAACTATTTAACATAAAAAATCGTGTAATAAATATTTGATGTACTGACATACGCCAATTTACGTATATTAAAAACGCACGTTTACCTTAACCGTGCACTTAATGATACTATATACGCCTCTAAATCAACAACACGCGTGTGGCTATTCACGATGTCGCAAGACTTTCCTCCTCCGTTGTCGCTATTGTTGACAATAGCCGGGGAGTTTCCGAACAAGTCCAGCTTTAAAAAGCCCTATCGGTGCTTTCTCCCTTTACTAGTGTGATTATTTGCCTCTTATCAGTTTTGTGCAATTTTTTATTTTTATTTTTAGAGTTTAGAGGAGAGCTGACTATCTCCACTACTCAATCATAACCCCAAATAAGCATGTTGTTATTAACATGATCGATCAGGTCATACGGTGGAGAATTCAGGTGTGTTTACATGGACAGCCAGTGTTGGAGCGAAAGCGGTGTGACAATTCCGCGGGCTTTTATGGGGATCGGATCCAGATATCGGTAACCAAGCAGAGGACAAACTAAAATGTCGGCGTTTCTTAGATACGAACATACTATGATATCGAATACGGAAACTCCGTGTACTTTTTAAATGTCAATTGGACGCGTTTTGACGTGCACTGTCAGCTCTAGATCCGGATTACATGAGATGCGTAGATGGTCGTTACTAGGGGGCAACCAACCAATTGTTTTACAATAGACTTTAGTGTTAACGTTTTGGAGTATATCATTAAAATTCGTGAATCAAATATGGCGATTATGGTTTATAACAAGCGGTCCTTCAGCTGAAACTTTTTCCAGGGTGGCCATTTTGAAAATGGGTGAATTTCGCAGTAAAAATTCTCAAAAATCTGAAATGGTTTACCTGTTAATCATTTTGACCTGAACTTTTGAAAAAAAAGGTAAATAAATAAATCGGACTTACGAAATTTATTTCAACATTTCCTATGGATAGTCACCTGTTAGGAGGCTACATATCTATTTTGTAATTTCATAATATACTGGCTAATCAGTGACTGCCAGGCATTTTATTCCTAGCTCAAAGGGAGTTTCAAAAGTCTATTTTTCTGATTGGTTGGTTGTTCCCTATACTACTGTTTACAGCAAGGACTCGGGTAAAATTTCGCTATCATCACTTAGGGCAATAATTCCAGTTTAATCACGACTCGTACACATTACCATTTCCCACAATGCATTAATATATAGAGGATATCTAACAGTGTCTTCAGTAATACCAAATATATATTCCACGAGTGGGGCTAATACTTTGATATTTTTCACGAGTGCGCAGCACGAGTGAAAAATATCAAAATATTTGCCACACGAGTGAATTATATTTAGTATTACTGAAGACACTGTTAGATATTCTGTTTATTACATTTTTTATCAACGAAAAACCTACCCCGTATGCTAACTAGGCCTACAGCGATAATTTGTAAACAAAAAAAGTAGTTCCCCCTGTCCAGGTGCTGACATATATGTCGGGCTTTCTGATTGGCCAATTATTTTGGTATTTTCTAATCATTAATTTGATTGGTCAAATCAGCAAAAGTGATATTTTTCACTAGTGAAAAATATCACTTTTATAGAATGAATAATTTTTGATATTTCACTGGTAAAAATGTAATAAACAAGAATACCTACATCTTAAGCCAAGTAATTGCAATTCAGGATAATTTAAATGTCAGTCGATTGTTTTGTTAAAATGTCATCTAATGCAATTTTGATTAGCATTTCCTTATTGTCATACCTTTTACCCCAGACATTGCTGACGAGTCCAAAAAGTAGTGTGATGCAATTATCTGGTTCTATTTTTGACTTTTGCGTTTTTGTCTATTCAATTATATATTATCGCTTGCTAATAAATGAAAAAAAGATAAATAAACAAATAATAATAAAAAGATGGGCCAGATATTATTAGTAATGGTAGAACCTCCCTGTGATAAACATACTGACATATGGAATGTGTATCATACCACCAATCTATATTCGCTAACTAAATATGTAATAATTCATTACATCAAATACCTTTTTATTCAACTACTTTCCTTCTGTATGAACACAGTCGTTAAATAGAGATCATAACATACCATTAACAGGTTTTGTTCATCGTGAAATTTCTCCAGGCAGTTCTTCCTGTTTTGTTTTTTTCTTGTTTGTTTTTGTTTTTGTTTTTGAAAACGTCACACCATACCGAGAAATGATACCTTTGATGATACAATGATCTCGTGTTTGGGACGTTGTGGGTACATTGTATACCTCAGGACTGTTTAGACACCTAGTGGTGTCGAGGTGGCCGTTAAGTAGTAGTAGAGAACTCTTAATTCTGTATTTGTACTGAAGATTTAAGGTCAAATCGTTTGTTATTGTTAGCCAGATGTCGGTCTGTGAGTTTGGTCCCGTCGAATGGCTTTGTTGTGGTCACCTACATGCACGGTAACATCAGGAGGAAGCATCGGTCCTAAGTCTGTTGTTAAACCACTCCTGATCTCTACCAGAGGGTGGTGTCGCTTTGTAGGGTCAGACTGTGTAAGTTAACGATCGGGACAAGATTTTTTATCAAAAACATTTTTTCAGCTGGTCTTTTGGTCGATGTCACCCGTGCTAGAGTCGATAACGTCATATTTCCTGACGGTGATTCGTCTGTTTAACACAGAACTGAGGTTTGGGATATGGGAACACAGGGATTGAGGTTAGGGGTGTGTGAACACAGAGATTGAGGTTAGAGGTGTGTGGACACAGGGATTGGGGTTAGGGGTGTGTGAACACAGGGATTGAGGTTAGGGGTGTGTGAACACAGGGATTGAGGTTAGAGGTGTGTGGACACAGGGATTGAGGTTGGGGGTGTGTGAACACGGGGATTGAGGTTAGGGGTGTGTGAACACAGGGATTGGGGTTGGGGGTGTGTGAACACGGTGATTGAGGTTAGGGGTGTGTGAACACAGGGATTGGGGTTAGGGGTGTGTGAACACAGAGATTGAGGTTAGGGGAGGGGGGTGAACACGGGGATTGAGGTTAGGGTTGTGTGAGCACGGGTATTGAGGTTAGGGTTGTGTGAACACAGAGATTGGGGTTAGGGGTGTGTGAATACAGGGATTGGGGTTAGGGGTGTGTGAACACAGGGATTGGGGTTAGAGGTGTGTGAACACAGGTTTTGAGGTTAGGGGTGTGTGAACATGGGGATTGAGGTTAGGGGGGTGTGAACACGGGGATTGGGGCTAGGGGTGTGTGAACACGGGTATTGAGGTTAGGGGGGTGTGAACACAGAGATTGAGGTTAGGGGTGTGTGAACACAAAGATTGAGGTTAGGGGTGTGTGAACACAGGTTTTGAGGTTAGGGGTGTGTGAACACAGGGGTTGGGATTAGGGGTGTGTGAACACGGGGATTGAGGTTAGGGGGGTGTGAACACAGAGATTGAGGTTAGGGGTGTGTGAACACAAAGATTGAGGTTAGGGGTGTGTGAACACAGGTTTTGAGGTTAGGGGTGTGTGAACACAGGGGTTGGGGTTAGGGGTGTGTGAACACAGGGATTGAGGTTAGGGGTGTGTGAACACAGAGATTGAGGTTAGGGGTGTGTGAACACGGGTATTGAGGTTAGGGGGGTGTGAACACGGGGATTGAGGTTAGGGGTGTGTGAACATAGGTATTGAGGTTAGGTGTGTGTGAACACAGAGATTGAGGTTAGGGGTGTGTGAACATAGGGGTTGGGGTTATGGGATGTAGGAACATAGGGGTTGAGGTTAGGTGATGTAGAAACATAGGAGTTGAGGCTATGTGTGTGGGAATAAACGGTTTGAGGTACATTGTAGGTGGTCTGGGAACATATTGGTGAGGTAGTGTAGGGGAACATGAGTATTGATGTTGGGGTGTGCGAACTAAGGGGTTGAGGTAGGGTAGGTAAATATAGGGGTTGCTGTTGAGGTTTGGAAACATAGGGATTGAGGTAGGGTAGGTGAATATTGGGGTTGTGGTTGAGGTAGGGGAACATCGGAGTTTAAGTTAAGGGTTAGGGACAAATAGGGCTTGTGGTAGGGGTAGGGGTGATGGGACAAAGGGGTTGAGGTAGAGTAGGGGAACATAGGGGTTAAGTAGGAGTTAGGGGAACATAAAGTTTGAGTTTGGGGGTAGGGGGGAATATTAGTTTGGGCTGGGGTAGGGGAACAAAGGATTTGAGGTTGGGGGTTAGGGAAGCATAGGAATCCAGGTTGGGGTAGGGTAAGAAAGGGGCTGAGGTAGGGGTAGGGGATCATAGGGGTTGGGGTAGAGATATTGTAACATATGGGCAAAGGTAGTTGCATACAGGGATTGAGGCTTGGGTAGGGGAGCTTAGGAGTTTAGGAAGAGTTGAGGTAGAGGAACCTATAGTTACATGTAGAGGAACATAGCGGTTGAGGTAGGGGGTAGAGGGATATAAGGGTTGAGGTAGGGGGTAGAGAGATATAAGGGGTTGAGGTAGGGGTAGAGAGATATAAGGGTTGAGGTAGGGGGTAGAGGGATATAGGGGTTGAGGTAGGGGGTAGAGGGATATAGGGGTTGAGGTAGGGGGTAGAGGGATATAAGGGTTGAGGTAGGGGGTAGAGGGATATAGGGGTTGAGGTAGGGGGTAGAGAGATATAAGGGTTGAGGTAGGGGGTAGAGGGATATAGGGGTTGAGGTAGGGGTAGAGGGATATAGGGGTTGAGGTAGGGGGAAGGGGGATATAGGGGTGAGGTAGGGGGTGAGGTATGGGTTGAGTAGGGGGGTATGAGGGATATGGGGTTTGAGGTAGGGGTGGAGATTAGGGTTAAAGTAGGGGGTAGAGGGATTAGGGGTTGGGTAGGGGTGGGGGAGGGGTATAGGGTTGAGGAGGGGGTAGAGGGGAGGTTGGGTTGGGGGAGGGTGGAGGGGGATATAGGGTTGAGTAGGGTAGAGGGATATGGGGGTTTGACGGTAAGGGGTAGGGGGAAATAGGGGTTGAGTTGGGGGTAGGGGGTTAGTTGGTGGGTAGGGGGGTAGAGGGTAAGGGGTGAGGTAGGGGGTAGAGGGTTAGGGGTATGGGTGGGTAGGGGGTAGATTAGGGTTGCGGTGGGGTAGAGGATATAAGGGTTGAGGTAGGGGTAGGGGTTTGTTAGAGGGGGTTGAGCTGGGGTTGGATATAGGGGTTGAGGTTAGGGGGTGAGAGGATATAAGGGTTGAGGTAGGGGGTAGAGGGATATAGGGTTGAGGTAGGGGGGTAGAGGGATATAAGGGTTGAGGGTAGAGGGATATAGGGGTTGAGGTAGGGGGTAGGGGGATATAGGGGTTGAGGTAGGGGGTAGAGGGATATAGGGGTTGAGGTAGGGGGGTAGAGGGATATAGGGGGTGAGGTAGGGGGTAGAGGGATATAGGGGTTGAGGTAGGGGGTAGAGGGAGATATAGGGGTTGAGGTTGG
Source organism: Pecten maximus (assembly GCF_902652985.1). Classification (NCBI taxonomy): domain Eukaryota; kingdom Metazoa; phylum Mollusca; class Bivalvia; order Pectinida; family Pectinidae; genus Pecten; species Pecten maximus. Next base: position 6,055,639 of record NC_047023.1, on the reverse strand, counting down.
GGGGGGTAGGGGGATATAGGGGTTGAGGTACGGATATGGGAACATATGGGCTGACCTAGAGGATAACGATTTAAAATGATACCGTGTTAAAATTGCTAAAATGTTAAGCATTCGTTTGACATCATATTTTCCCCTCCTAGTTGGTACAGAATACTCCAGAAATCGATTTTTCTTTACTTAAGTTGTCGAGTACTTCCCATGAGGGGTTTCATAATTTGTTGATGTAAAGGTATTATTCAACTAAAACTAAGCCAACAGAAAACTGCCATTCAAATCGATTATCTTCATAAAGGAAAATACCGGATCTTTACAGTAGTATTTCGACTTGTGTTCTATCATACGGCGTCGCAGTTATTGTATTTCAATGCATCGTTCTTCATTGTGCTATAAACATGACATCTTTCAAAGGCGCAATTATCAGTTTCGTTATGAATTATAGAATAGGTAAAGCAGTCAATTTGGTAACACGCGCAGTCTATTACAAATATCAAACTCAAACAAGCAGCTTGATACGATACGAGTGATAACGTGTATTCGTCAGCATTTTAAATAAGTCCCTCGGAACTATTCACTCTTCCCCAACTTGGTCGGGGAAACCAATGATAAGCTCATCTTGAAGGTCAACTAATTTGTCCAAATAAATAACGAAAGTATACTGGACGTTCAAGCTTATTTCAATGACTGTAAGTTTGACGCTGTCGAGATTTTAACACAGATTTCTATTGATTGCGGTTTCTCTCAGCATGACTGATCTGTCTTGCTCACAGAACGTTTTGTAAGCAACGTTCAAGTGAAGCGAAATATTTATTTCACCAAAGGAAATGGGCATTGATTGATGTCGACCCATCCCGACAGACAGACTGGTTCATTAAAGAAACCGTTAAGTAATTCCAGAGTGGAGTTAGTACTCGCAGGAGATTCTACAAATGTTCAAATATTTGCAGAAGTTAAGAATTTGTTTACCTTTATAATTATCACTTAGTTTATTTCCATTATACTTTAATGTCACTGGTCAATTGTTTGGCCCGAGGTGCTATACGTTGCTTTGTATAACAAAGAGAATTTCAACATAAAGTCATTCCGATATGTGGACTTCAACTGTAAAAGGCGTAAGAGATTGTGTAAATGTTATCAAAAACCCATTTCCATTCTCGTATTGTCGCTGACTAAATACAATGCCACTGGTATTCATGGTATATGTTTTTGATTTAAATCTGTATCAGAAAAGACACACGTAGAAATCTTATTATTTCCATAGGGTTTCCAGCGTTGCTTGATTAAGCCGTGGTTTAACATAAACATTTTACTGCATCTTTTCAGGGCTTTAAAAACTCCAATAGCAACAGTATCTTTTTAAATCTCGTACTTTTTTCTATTTGCCCAAAGTATAATGATAGTTTCAATGGGTATGCTGATGAAAAAAAATCGATTATCCATGTCCCTTTGTTGTCAAAGTGCAACAGAAATCCTATTGCATGTAGTTATTACCAGCCTGATTGACTACCCAATAATGATATCGGCAAGTGTTTTTGTTATATCACCCTTGCCTATCGATCTGTTGAAAAAGGTTTCAGATGAATCATCTTTCTTTGTCATATTTGTTCTTTGTCTATCGTCCCCAATCACTCACGATTGTTTTCAGGTTTTTCATTGATGTCACTGATGATGACGTATCATATCCCGGCCATCTGTCTTTAATTCGTATAAGGCAAATACGCCGATGCATCCATCCATGACTGTCAAGATTATAGTAAGTTAGTAACCGTAATGCTTAGTCACCAGCATGAATTATATATGTAAAGTATCCGTCCACATGATACGCACGGGTGCCGAAGGCATGTGCCGGGTGAAATACAACGATGACTAATTGATTCATCCAGATGAAGTGGCCAGCACCTGCCATACCGACCCCTTATGTCGGTCTATCGATTTGAGGTCAAGGTCTGACACCTCATTGCTTCGTCAGTGTTAATGACTAATTTGGCACCATTTGTACACGACGCAATCGATAGAAACTAACCGTAATTCATCGGTGTACTTGTGAAAGAAAATCATATGGTGCTATTTTGTATAGGAATAATAGATTTTAAGTTCAAGTAAATATATTCAATGATGATGGTCGTCCTCGAGTATCTATTAAAACAGGTTATGAGATTGGCGTGCTGTGCAGTAACGAGACTTATCAAATAAATAAGTTTACTATTTTTTGTAAGCATGAATACTTGTAAGTGTGGTTTACCAAATGACAACAAGATTTTAACTTTGGAAAAAAAAAAAAAAAAAAATAATAATAATAATAATAACAGTTTTATAATGTACAACTTTGGCAATGCTATATATTCGAGAGTGTGTTTGGTGTTATTTCCGTTTGTTCGTCCACCATTTTCTGGCTCTAATGGCTTCATCATGCATGATTGATATACTGGGAGTTATTTAACATAACCATCATTCGTGGTCTTTCATTCACATAATACTGTTTATCGTGGTTGAATTAGTATCATTGAAAATGCATGACCTGTCTTCTACACTCCTCGAACAATAAAACACAGTGATTTGGTTTACGCTACTTTATACATTCTGTAGGAGTACATAGCTGGTACGTCTATCTCAGTATTGCTTGAACCGGTATAGAGCTTGAGGAGGACATAAGTGAATTACTGTATGTTGTTCCCGCAGAATGCACACGAGATGATCTTCTGTCGGGTTTCGATTTACAGGCAATATAAAACGTAGATGTCAAATCCTATGTGGGACTTTTAGTCTGCAATCCTCACTATGTTATCTTTACAAATGTATGGATAACACATTGTTGATTACAATATCTGAAAAAAAAATCGGAATTTACAAAACCAATATATCATATATAGGTTAGAATTTAATGAGAAAAAGGGTTAAACGACGAATTATTTTCAGTCTGAATACAGCTAGTTGTTACCGAGTGGTATAGTTGTAACGCATTTGCCTTTCATCTTGGTAAGGGTTCGACTCCCCGATCAAAAGATATAGGGTCTCCGGTTTCCTCCAATAGTAAAATCCTTTGAGCGCTTCTATCAAAGCACACGAGCGTGATTAATGTTAATTAATGTACGTTGAAATCATTGAAAAACGAATATCATACGTTTATCATTATTAAGACCTGTTAGGTTCATTATCATCAAAACTTGTTCTGTGTATCTTCATTCAAACTTACATCAACATTATTAATCTTATTAAGTTCATTATCAAAACTTGTTTATTATATCATTATTAAAACGTTTTCAGTTTATCATTATCACAAGTTTATCATTATCACAAGTTTATCATTATAACAAGTTTATAATTATTATAACTTTATCATTATCACAAGTTTATCATTATCACAAGTTTATCATTATCACAAGTTTATCATTATCATTAGTTTATTATTATCATAAGTTTATAAATAGCACAAGTTTATCAATATCATAAGTTTATCAATATCATAAGTTTATCAATTAAACTTGTTTATCATTATCACACGTTTATAATCATCATAAGTTTATAAATATCACAAGTTTATCATTATCATAAGTTTATCATCAACACAAATTTATCATTTTTATCATTATTATAAGTTTATCATTATCACAAGTTTATAATTATCACATGTTTAACAATATCAATAGTTTATCATTAACATTAGTTTATCATTATCACAAGTTTATCATTAATATTAATTTATCATCATCATAAGTTTATCATTATCATACGTTTATCATTAACATTAGTTTATAATCATCACAAGTTTATCATCATCACAAGTTTATCATTATCATACGTTTATCATTAGTCTTGTTCGTTTTTAAAAGTTGTTAAGTTACCAGTATGTAATCAGAGCATTTACGTTACACGATTTGTAAGTTTGACTGTCAGTTTGTGAACGAAATTCTTGCTGGTGTTTCGTTGTAGACGATATTTTATCACCATAACAACTTACGTAGCTATTTAACTAAGTGTCCCAGTGATGCAATCAGGGCAATGTCTGGCTACAATTATTTATTACGTGTATGGAGCATATACTTCATTATTCTCCAGAATTTCCAGATCAAATAATAATGTTATCTGAAGATATACTACCCATGATAATCTTGGCTGGGGAGACATAGCACTAAACTGAGAGAATTGATGCGATATCAGATACATGTATAATATTTCTATATAGAGGTTGTCATTTCCAGTATAACCAAGGTTATTACGTATAAATTGCATTCCCTTATTAACAGTGGGTACTTGATATTTTGGGCACAGGCGAGTGTTTAAAGATAATATCTCCAAAGGAGAAAAGTAGCGTAACTGCCGAATGGGACGCGATACCCTTTTATCGCTACTGCCCTGGCAAAATATAAAAAATCTAAATAGGATTCTGTTTTCAATCAATATTTCTTCTAAATCTGTGCTTTTATCATCCTGTGACAAATCGCTTTATGTACACGAGGAGCTGTATGTGTGACAAAGAGCACTGATTTTGTACGAACTGACACTATAAGTTTTGAGAGGGAAGAATAGGCCTGTATGATGAATGCATGTAATGTGAATGGTGCACAGCCTAAGTACGCATGCTATAAAGCACATGTATCGTATCACCTTATATAAACTGGTGTATCTGTTTCTTATTAACATACACATGTTTAACTAAAAGTAGGATAATTAGGTTCCTATTGCATACCATGTATGTCTCGTAAAATGACAGGGTACTGATACTTTTGCCATGAGTACCAAAATAACCCATCAGTTGTAATGTATAAGAGTTTAGGGTATTTAGGTCATTTCAGCATATGCACCGGTGACGGCTCGCTAAAAAAAAAAAACAAACAAACAAACGAAAAGACGCATACACATGCCGGCGACTTATTTTATCCATTTTTGGTATGCTAAGAATGTACTAATAACTAATGATAAGATATATAACGAGTCACTCTTATACATGCGGAATGTGCATTGGCAGCACCATCCAATAAACACAGTACATATCAGTCATATTAGTCAATGAAATATAAAAAAAAAAAAAAAGCAAACAAACAAAAACAGAACTTTGTAGAAACTTTATACACAATACCTAGATAAAATATAGTGGAAAGGTCAAATCAGCTCTCAGGCTGGACTCACAGGGTATTCTGTCGACTTTACCTGAACACTTTGTGGCCGTAAAAATGCTGTAAATCTCTGAAAATGATTAATTCGCTATTGCATACAAATGGTTGTGTGACTGATATGAAAGTCAACCCACAGGCAAGGCGAGTATACAATGGCAGAGCTAGGGATTTCCCATACAAGGCCTGAAAATACCATAAAATATGACATATAATGTGGCTTCCAATCAACCCTTGAGCCTCAACAAATAGAACCGGTAATTTAATAAAATAGCGGGTAGAACTAACTGTAATCTGAAGACAGGCGGCATGTTGCTGCTACTAGCTGCACAGACTGGTGCATAGCTCGGACAGGCCCCAATACAGTTGTCAGCTGGCATTCGGGGCATCATCTCACATCAGCCAATTTACACGGACAATTCGATATAACTACAAGGTGTTTGTTCTACCGTCTTAATTAGGCAGAAAGTGCATGCACTGTTTTGAATAATTGTGTTTTTAATTAAAGTTATCCTAAGCAGCATGGTTCCGTGAATCGAATGCAAGATGAACCAGGAAAGCAAATACCAGAATATTTGTTATCTAAGTTACAGCTACAACTCATTTCCAACCTTTTGTGTCAGTATAAATGTAACCTAACTTTGCTTCAACCTACGCTGATAATCCCATAAGGTTAAGTTAAGCTCTGACCTCTGATTATGGATTGGGTCGTTGTATTTTCCTCGTTAATATGGCGCCTGGCCTTTCAGCAATGTCGATTATTACATTTAGTACTGGGAATTACACGTCAGAGTTATGTAGTAATTTTTAATCCGGATATAAGCAATTGGTCCGTAAACTATGTCGATTTACTCAGTATAACATTCCCATACAGGATTAGCTGAGAAGCAAACAATCCTGTATAATTAACAACAGTAAATGATATATTCGTTATACTACGATTTGCTGTACTAGCTATGCATATATTAAAGGATGAACGTCAAGTGAGACATTTCTCTTTGTGAGCTTCGACTGTTAATGTTAATTAGTCTACGGTACAAAGAAATGCTGATAATCAATGGTCTCGTTGGCGTTCTACAGATGTAAATATCTCATTCGGTGTAGTTCAGATGAGTACCGTTTCATTTCCTAAAATAGCCTGTAAAATGCTCATTTTATGCTCTCAAACGAACAAACGAGAATAGGATACGACACGCCATCTGGTGCCCAATGCCAGCACTTGGTGACAGAATGGCAATGGAAATTTATCCTTGATCTGTTTTATGGCGACAATTTTACGAGAAAAGTAGAAAATCTCAGCTATTGGAGTTGAAATGTCAGGGTGTAAATGGCCGCTGTGGTGATTTCCAACGTAAACCTTCTAACCTGTCTTCAGGTTATGTGTTTGTAATTGATACCACTCCTCTGTGTTTAGTGCGCATACCAGTGTTAATAAGAGCGCTTATAGTCACATTATTGTTTCAATGGCGATGTTCTACTTGGTGTGCATGTACGATTTCCCAGTTCTATAATTAATTTTCCTGATACTACGTAAATAAAACCGATATTTCAGGAAGGGTTGTAGATCTATAACAGCAAATGAAACATCTATAACAGGAAAGAAAACAAGGAAGCTGACGACGCCTGAGTAATGGAGCGCGAGACAGTGCCATGCTGCGGGTCCTGAATAAGGAATGGCTATTTTTATATCCGACAACAGAGCTTCAGACAAAACTTCGCATATGTACATTTATATCAGATATAAAATGTTAGATTAATTAATTCTGAACCACCGAAAACTGATAGCTACTAACATGGCGAAATATACTGGATTTAATGAGGTCTACAACAACTACAACAACAACAACAACAAAAACACAAGAAAACAACAACAACAATAACAACAACAAAACCGGCTCCATGTGGAATAATAAACATGTTTAGCTACGTCAATTTGTTGTCTATTTACGCTACTTACACTTCTTCGTAATTTATCATATCTGCTACTGGTTTAATTAAGAACAACTCTGATCGATACTTCAGACCAACATTGTTTTTACAAACATACTTATGTGAAAGAATTAATTATGGTATTCCCGCCTATTTGACATAACGGCCCGAGCAGTCACTGTATAAAATATCAGCGTTAATACCAATAGAACGTATGTACTAGTACTGTTGTTGTGTATCTATTGATATAACGATGCTTACCTTTCATCAACACGCGTTATGTAAACGGTACATAACTTGTCATGTGATATGGTTAGTTTGAGATTTATATATATCGATGGAAATGTTGGCAACATCAAACGTCATAATCGTGTTTATTGCTATAAAATGTATGCATAATCATATTTCAAATACACACATATACATAATATTCCTTTGTCAATGTGTGCTGCCGCTACATATTCGTAACGATGATATTATCTATTTCTGTACACATAGCACACTGTCAAATTAAGGAAGTCAGATAAATCGACAGTCTAGGGACAAAGGGATAGACGGGGAAATTGCATGACTAGCAAGGAGAAGATGTCGATACTTGATAGTGATTAGTAGAGGTAGTGAAAAGGCAAAGCGATAAAGAAATTGAGAGATAGGATACACCGTTGAGAGAGATACGAGGAACGCGCTAAGGGAATCAGTCAAATCATATGTGGGCAGGGCAGTCATATGTACTCTAGGGAGACAAATAGCACACTTCTACTAAGCTATTCAGTGAAAACCTTGTAGGAGCCCAGACACTTGCCGAATGGTTTATGCATGGGAATATTATGAAATCGTACATAATATATGGAGCTGCGGGAAAGGCTTGTTTGGTTTTCAGTGAATGACGAGATTGCGCATCCTTCTGTTGGGTTCAGTGCCTGATGACACGTCACATCTATCACGAAATACTAACAGAGGTAACACAGACGGCCACATAATATAAACAATGGGGATTTACCATCGTTTCCTTTTGTTTGACAACGTTAACGGGGCCGGCAGTGTCTTTAGTGATTGCGTTGATAATGTAACCATATTATGTTGGAATATTGATTACATAAATATGTACGACTAAATACACGCTACATGTATAACGATACTTGCTCGCTACTGGCACGACTGAAAACAGGAGAAAAAAAAACCAAAAAACAAAAACAAAAACAAAAACAAAAAACGTTGTACTTGGGAGTTTTTAATTTTTTGGGGGTTCTGGATATCTGGCTCAGATCCTCACAGGGAAGCACGAACTCCGTTCTAAAGTAGAAACGCTCTGTCACATCGTACAAAACTCGCAGTTAACTAGTAAAACCATACAAGTTATCGGGTAATACAATATTCCAATACCAACAATCGAACAATGTAGTGTTTTGCGGACATTAGTTACAGAAAAAATATAATAGAGTACGTAGCGTGTTTTTGTATTCGACATTTTTATTCTACTGCCACCTACAAAGAGTTACCGAGGTCAACTTTTGTAACAATTGCATGCCTTACAATGATTTATACATCCTTTAAAAATAATAGAATTTTAATGTATAAAGTTAACAATACCCTTCGAGATTATCTTATTGTGATAAAAAGTTGTTGGTTTTGTGGGGTTTTATATATCGCCGTGCCCTGCCATGTCATTTTAATGTGATGGCAGTGTATTCTTTTTTTTTTTTATAGCAGATCTTCATCTATTTGCAATAAAGACAGCAACACCATTCAAACTATATTGGGGTGGGAATATGTGTCCTAAAACGATAATGACTCAGATCTATACTAGAAGACATCATGGTTCAAACACAGTATAACTCACAAACAAGGAGCAAAACACTATTGTCTAAATCGTTATATATAATGACTAATTTTGATTAATCAGTTTCCCTTTGGACCTAATACACCCATGATGGAACAATACAATTAAAATTCCTCATATTTCTTACTTCACATTGCTCAAATTTGGTCGCCTCCCGTCGTCGTTTGTTAAGTTTTTTTCCTCTCCTACCATTGTATATTTAATGGTTAATATTTCTATGTAAAAATCACCAAACTCATTAACTTAACATATATCATAAATGATGTTTGGAAAAATATCACTTTTTTTCGAATTGCGAGATAATGTTAAAATACATTATGACCGCTGACTCGATGAAACAAATGACGGTTTATACCCATATTTCATTTGGTCGGCCCTGATTATTCAGGAAATGGTAACGTGTTGTTACATGATTATTGTCGTTAAATCTTAAAAGAGATTGCTTTTGTCGGCATTCAGAAATTAAAACATATTAACATAAATGTGTAACTTTAATTAGGCGCAGACTTGGGTACATTACAGTTTTTTATGAGGTATGTGTACACGAACGTAACATGGCATTCGTCACACTAGCGTGATATCTTACTTTAAAGAAGCAGATGAGATGTAACGAACTTCAGTTAAGACAAACATCGCGTTATAATTGATTATGTAAATCGTACATGTGCTCGTAATTGGAACCGGGACAGAAACAGATGAATGAATACAGTGTGTTGAGGGAGGGTGACACTATGACACAGCAATTAATAATATTAGAAATGGAAATTGAGAATTAGGTTAAGAATTCAGATAGGGAGATTGATATAGTCAGAGAATTTATGTAGGTATAAGAGAGGCAGATTCGGCATTAATGATGGCATATCCAGCATGGAGTTTAATTTGATAAGCAGTTATGTACCTCAGTCAATGTTCAAGGAGAGGGAAATAGATAAGTATGCTTTAAGTAAACAGTTTGCTTAACTACAGATAATGCAATCAATGTATAGAACAACGTATCTATTTAGAAATCATACAGTGTATTATCCCAAACATTTATTTTTATCAAATGGTTTGTTCCCTCTACTTAAGAGTTAAAGCCACATACTCCCAAACAACCTAAAATTCTAGTTGCGCACATGTATTAATGGCATCCAAGTTGCTCATTCACGCTCTCCTTACATTAAATGACCACTGGCCTGGACGCTTAACGGGAGAAGTCCTTGATACATCAGTGTATGAAAAACTCCCCGCATTTATATTTATCGCGATATTTGTCAAGGAGCTGAGAACGAAGCTATAACAACGAATCATTTCCTTTCCTAAGGAAATACTCGGGTTTTGCCGATTACACTAACTTTTGCGTTTTTTTTTTTGTTTTTTTTTGCAGAATCTGTCTGCGTTTTCATAGGTCATTGCTTTCGGCGTTCTGCCATTTTGTATAGACTGTAAAACCCGCTGTTGCATTGTGGGACTAATTTTCAGAGAAACTTGGTCGGGCAGCCACGGGCCTGCTGTATGTTGTTCAGGGAGGTAGTCACTAACTACCACAGAAAAAAACCCAGAACAAACAAACTAGCCAAACAATCACTTACGTAAAAAATATTCAAGTTATCTTCATTACATCTATGTTTTGTATATATTTCCAAACATCAAATGCTAATTATGTTAACGGAGAATACCCTAGTAAGGCTTCCGCATCGATGACGTAGTACATCGCAACGACTGACAAGATGCAAGTTTCTTCTTTGATTGCTAGTCGGAGAGACATTTCCTTGAGGTTGAAGACGTAGGTATTATAACGCTTTCTTCACGATGATCTACTTCCCTATCTCTACTCTCTCTCCTCCTTGATAAGTATACACACTAATTCATCACCGATACAATGTACGGGGTCTGGGCCCCCGGGGACGGCATGCCGGATAAAAGATATTCTCCTCTTTCCTAATCTATCAAGTGATGTGTAATTGATCATATGTTCAGTCTATGTATTGTCAATGGAGAATACCAATATTGTCGGTGTTGACATTGGTTGCTATACACTTTAATGTCACACAGGGTCAGTCCAGAAAACCCCACTGTCATTTATCTATATTCCAGCGAACATAAATATCCTACTGAAAGTATTTCCGATAGGAAGCATTACTAACGCACGGGGAAGTTTTTGTTCTTTTGATGTTCATAAGATGGGTCCATAGGAAGGAATCGGTGTAATATTTTATCCAACGTTTTATTGAATTATAACGTACACAAGACGGGTATATCACTAATCTGTGCAGTCGCCTACGAGACACGAAGACGCTTTACTGAGACGTGCCAGTAAAGAGAGAATCCGCTATGAGTGCATTCATCTAATTCATTTAATTAACATTTGGCAGCCAAGCGAAATACAACAAACTCGCCAGACCTAATGTGACAATCCTGACACCGAGGAAATGATTGGTTTGAAATGTCTATGTATTTCCCCATTTGTGCTTCTCGATAGTTAACGCTGAATTACCATCGATTAACTATCCATGCATATTATGTTGTCTGCCTATGAAATCAAGGAATCTGTGCTAGACGAGCTTGGATGTTTCTCCTAATTTGTCGACGATCATTTTTTAATCAAGTCTCTTTTACATATAATTTGCAATCAGTCGCTTAATAGTACACATACATAGTAATCCTATTAACACGTACGCCGAATGGCCCTGCAGGTAGTGCGTAAGAATTGTACCTGCTGCCCCTATTGTGTGTTCGCATAATTAAATTTAGATCATACTCTTTCTCTACTTTCTAATCAACTTATTCTTCCTTACGTCTCCCATGGTGCAGCCTCACTTTTCACCTTTCTTTAGCTGAGTTTTCGCCCTTGCGAGGAAGACTTCGGGTCCTGTCCTCTTGCCGATACAATTTACTCCTGCTTACCGTGAAGCATTTTACTACATTCCTTGAGAACATTGCTGAAGACCATATTGACAACTGGCGAACCAGTCGCCTCACTATAAGAAAAGTACCAATTGAACATAAGAAACTGAATTCCCCAATCCGCTACGGAAAGCGTGTTTGTTATTCGAATCCCCAATAGCAAACAACGAATCCGCTGTTAACTTCAGCCCGCTGACAGGATTTCCACGGAGGAGGATTATACGGTCAGTATAGCCTTCTACAGGTGGTACAATGTAAGAAATTATACTTATAGATACGATGGCAGCTGAATGTTGTTAACGCGATCTTACTGTGTACTTAATATTGTCTGTTTTTTATTCATTATTATATCGCGATTAGGATATGCTATAAATGTTTATCAACATATTGAAGATCAACACTTTGTATTGCATCACTCGGATATTCTTAGTTCCTGTGGGGTGTCAGAGTGCTATACGAATCTCAATTGACCAACAAATTAACATAGACTAAGACTGTCAGTACATTCAGTTTAATTCTCCAGTGGTCCAAAAGGCCGAAACTCTTGTCCTAATTATCTTTACAACATTTATACGCCAATGTACGTTAGAGACGTTTGGATTTATACGCCGATGTACGTCAGAGACGTTTGGATTTATACGCCGATGTACGTCAGAGACGTTTGCAAAATTGGATTTATACGCCGATGTACGTCAGAGACGTTTGGATTTATACGCCGATGTACGTCAGAGACGTTTGGATTTATACGCCGATGTACGTTAGAGACGTTTGGATTTATACGCCGATGTACGTCAGAGACGTTTGGATTTATACGCCGATGTACGTCAGAGACGTTTGGATTTATACGCCGATATACGTCAGAGACGTTTGGATTGATACTCCGATGTACGTTAGAGACGTTTGAATTCGTCCCATCACATTGATCTTTAACCTGATGTAACGTTAGTAATTACTTATCTAAGAGTTTATTCTTGTGATATGTTTGTATCAAGAATATGGATGTCTGAACGAGTTTAAACTACATGTAATTTTATACTTTTATTTTGTACATTTCCTGTGATAGTTGTATGGCCCACTGATCAAATTACTAAAGCTAACTTTGTTCCTTGTTTGTAGCCTGTTAATGTAGCTACAATCACAGTGCTCACAGTGTAAAACTATTCCTTTTGATGTCATCCAATTCGAACCAGTAATATCACCATACACATATAATGTACACAGTATAATGCTCGATCTGAATAAGAAAAAGAAAAAACAGAAGTATGCTAATAACATATTTAACGTAATAATCAATAAAGGTGCTTGCAGATCTTTCCTGTATACCATTAGTATCTACATGAGTTAGTTAGCATTTCCCATGATCGTACAATTAATATCTACATGAGTTAGTTAGCATTTCCCATGCTCGTACAATTGATATCCACATGAGTTAGTTAACATTTCCCATGCTCGTACAATTGATATCCACAAGGGTTAGTTAACATTTCCCATGATCCTACCATTAGTATCCACATGAGTTAGTTAACCATATCCTTGATCCTACCATTAGTATCCACATGAGTTAGTTAGCATTTCCCATGATCCTACCATTAGTATCCACATGAGTTAGTTAACCATATCCTTGATCCTACCATTAGTATCCACATGAGTGGATACACATTTCCCATGATCGTACCATTAATATCCACATGAGTGGATACACATTCCCCATGATCCTACCATTAGTATCCACATGGGTGGATACACATTTCCCATGATCCTACCTTTAGTATTCACATGTGTGGATACACATTTCCCATGATCCTACCATTAATATCCACATGAGTGGATACACATTTCCCATGATCCTACCATTAGCATTCACATTAGTCGGTTAACATTCCCCATGGACGTACCTTTCGTATCCACATGGGTTTTGATTAACATTCCCCATAAGAGTACCTTTAACATCCAAAGGAGTCGGTTGATATTTCCCATGAGCACATCTTTAATATCCAAATGAGTTGGTAAACATTTCCCATGAGCGCCCCTTTAGTATCCACGTGAGTTAGTTAATATTTCCCATGAACGTAACAATAGTATTTACGTGAGTTGCACAATATTTCCCATGATCCATTCATTGACCATGGACGTACATTTAGTATCCACATGAATTGGTTAACATTTCCAATGATCGTAGATTCGTCCCTTGATCGTACATTTTCTGGCTAGATAGAATGTATGGTTATTCAACGTTTAATTAATGACAAAATTGTCAATTTGTATTCATTTAGCTCTAGGCGTTAGCGTCCCAAATTTTCGAGGAAAACGTACTTCTAAATGTGCCATTTTTGCGTATTGGGATAGCCCTTGCCTGATCATTATACAAATCTTTTTTTACTCGGATATCTTTTACTTCCATGATGTCATGGGAAAGCAAGCCATGTGTACGCTTTATATCAGGATACAATCGTACATTGGTTTGGACTAAGTGCGCACGCGCGGACGGAGGCTGTATAGCACGACGTGAAGCGGTCGTCGTTTATCAACATTCTACACAATGATAGCGTTTATATTACGTTGATTCCGAAATGCACAACATGGTACGAATAATTCAACCTTATCGTGAAAATGTAACAGCATATATCGATTTGCAATCAAATATATCGTGTTACTGAATCTCATAGTGAATTAGCAAGGCCGATCAGATATTTTTTAACGTTGCTATCTGTTCTTGGTTAAACGAAAGTTGAAACATTGGATTACAATAATTCGAATAATAAAATTCCCTCCAATATTCTGTTCAGTAGATTAGGATATTTTCTATTAATGTTTTGCAGTGTTCCGTTTTTGGCAGTAGTTAATTGAATTGTTGAGCAGACATATGGCTGAGGTCGGCTCTACCCTGGTAACACAGGCTTTGTAAACCAATCGCAAAGGGAGACAAATGGACTTCCTTGTCTTTTAATGAAAATTAATAACAGCAAGCAAAGACATTGCGATTAGGCCAATGTCGACACATTCTACGTTCAATTTGCTTTAAATCCGGGATTACGTGATTGTTATGTGGTGGAAAAATACAATCCCTCCCGTCAATGAAGGAGTGTGGAAGACGTAGCTCGAAGACCTCTGTAGTCTGAAACATGGACTTGTAATTATAAGATGTCAGGGAGCGAAATAACATACATTTTTTACCGACCACTTTTTGGATTTGTTTCCGAATAGATGTGAATGCGTAATGACTCATCACTCCCGAAGGTTCTTCATCAAATCTAAGTGTCTTGTTTTAATCAAACATTTCAATTGACGATGTTTCACATGAATGACAAATCTCTAAAACGTTAAAGTGTCATATACACATCGCCATTCATTTTCTGATATCAAAGGTTAGAATAACTCACAAAGCCTGGTTAGCTAAAATACGAACGATCTCACAACTATTTTTCGTTCTGGAACAAAAAAAAAAAAAATATTAAAAAAAATGATAATCATCTTTCTCAATCGTAGAGTTATTGCTTATTTCCTTACACGTTTAGTTACACAAAGTCATTAATATGTCTATAATGACTGACATTCAAATCGCAGTATCGTCCCTACCATGAAAGCTTAGTCAATTATATCGTTATTACGAATTGCGTCCGACAGATATAGATTGGTGAATGGAAAATGAGTGATGTCTCAGCCGAATGTTAAAATTGAAATTGCAGTATTAACAGTAGTTTCCTTTAAGGATGCTGTGTCTATTTATTGTATTTATTTTACAGCACTGAGTAAACTGTACATTGCACACATGCTGTGCTGTTTTTCTCGAGGCCTAAACAAGGCCGATGTAATTGACTCAGCGTCAATTGAACGAAGTCAGATCAACGGGAACACTTGCACGAGGAGTTTGGGAAAGTTAAAATGAGACTTTTGTCTTATATAATGATGTACTTGATATTGGTGTAGTAAAATGTTACGGTATATTTGTAGAAAATTTCAATCAATGAGGAGTATCCTTAAGGTGAGCGACATATACACAATATATATGAAAACATAGGCAGTGCCTGATTTTCATTGGTTCATAATATATTATGACGTTGTGAAGCACTAGATTTCTACAGCTATGCTTATTCAGACCAAACTTATTCCTTGCATAGATGTATATTTCTTGGAACTTTAAACTGACTGGTTTTCTTCCGATTCATTCAGCATGAGTTCAAGAAAATAGCCTAGATAGATAATACATGTATGTGACCTAGAAGTAATACTATAGATATAAATACATATATGTGCCATAGAGTAATATTCTAGATAGGTAATATATGTACATGTATGTTACCTAGAAGTAATATTCTAGATATAAAATACATATATGTGACCTAGAAGTAATATTCTAGATATATAATACATGTATGCATGTGACCTAGAAGTAATATTTTAGATAATACATATATGTGACTTAGAAGTAATATTCTAGATATAAAATACATGTATGTGACCTAGAAATGATATTTTAGATAATACATGTATTTGACTTAGAAGTAGTATCCTAGATATATAATACATGTATGTGACCTAGAAGTAGTATTCTAGATATAAAATACATGTATGTGACCTAGAAGTAATATTCTAAATATATAATACATGTATGTGACCTAGAAATGATATTTTAGATAATACATGTATGTGACTTAGAAGTAATATTATAGATATATAATACATGTATGTGACCTAGAAATGATATTTTAGATAATACATGTATTTGACTTAGAAGTAATATTCTAGATATAAAATACATGTATGTGACCTAGAAGTAATATTCTAGATATATAATACATGTATGTGACCTAGAAGTAATATTATAGATATATAATACATGTATGTGACCTAGAAGTAATATTATAGATATATATTACATGTATGTGACCTAGAAGTAATATTATAGATATATAATACATGTATGTGACCTAGAAGTAATATTATAGATATATAATACATGTATGTGACCTAGAAGTAATATTATAGATATATAATACATAGATGTGACCTAGACGTAATATTGTAGATAATATAGGTATGTGACCTAGAAGTGATTTTCACGGACAACCGTGATTGGTTAAAGACTAGAACTTTCCTGATTATTTCGACACTTTTTTTTCATTTGCTTCCCTCGTTATACACGAGGTAGACAAAAGGTCACGAGCCCGAGCCGCACAAAGAAACCAATTTTGTTTCCAAATTAACCAAACTCATCAGTAGCGACTGGATATAAAGATTGCACGCCGTTTCACATATACATTTATCTGGTTTCTGTGCGTATATTTATTCATACAAAAAAAAAGGTTCTGTTGTAAAGGTTTGTCGTTCAACGACAATTTTACATTGCTTACATTTACCACTTATTTTTTCTTGCATGATATTTTTCTTGTGTGAGGTGTTCGTTAACAGTTCCATCGCTATGTGTTCTTGGTCGAGATGTTGTTAACAGTTCCATCGCTATGTGTTCTTGTGTGAGGTGTTGTTAACAGTTCCATCGCTATGTGTTCTTGTGTGAGGTGTTGTTAACAGTTCCATCGCTATGTGTTCTTGTGTGAGGTGTTGTTAGCAGTTCCGTCGCTATGTGTTCTTGTGTGAGGTGTTGTTAACAGTTCCGTCGCTATGTGTTCTTGTGTGAGGTGTTGTTAACAGTTCCATCGCTATGTGTTCTTGTGTGAGGTGTTGTTAACAGTTCCGTCGCTATGTGTTCTTGTGTGAGGTGTTGTTAACAGTTCCGTCGCTATGTGTTCTTGTGTGAGGTGTTGTTTACAGTTCCATCGCTATGTGTTCTTGTGTGAGGTGTTGTTTACAGTTCCATCGCTATGTGTTCTTGTGTGAGGTGTTGTTAACAGTTCCATCGCTATGTGTTCTTGTGTGAGGTGTTGTTAACAGTTCCGTCGCTGTGTTCTTGTGTGAGGTGTTGTTAACAGTTCCATCGCTATGTGTTCTTGGTCGATGTAAACAACTGGATGGTGTGTTACTATTGGTTGCTTCAGGCTTATTTCGAGCGGAATTTCTCGACGTCAAAGTCGCTGACGGGTTTAGTACATATCGCTATGTCATGGGATCACATTTCTAATGAAGTGACCTTTTTGAGATAAGAGGTTATTTTTATAAGGAATTATTGTTCATCAATAAGCTTTGATTGAATGGAGATATGACAGATACGATTTTATCTGTTAAAACCTATTCTGTATCATTAAGTTTATTCAATGTTACCGACGGTCATAGGTAAATAGAAATGGGTGATTCAGTGAGAGTCGCGGAAACAGTCTGTATATATGGTACGTACCGTTAGTAAGGAATAGGTACATTGGAAATGTAATTGAAACCATTATAGTAGTAGTCGACATAAAGCGGAAAAAACGAACAGGCTCGAACATTACTGGCTCGTGTTACGCTGATTTGTATATTGTGCCTGGTGTCCACCAGAGAATGTTCGGGTATTGTTTGTAACGCGTAGCATGATGGCTATTTACATTTAATGTACTGAAATGAGAATTCCAGTCTTTTGCTACAGACGTCGCCCACCAATTATTCTCTAGATTACAGGAAGCGCTATAAATATAATTTATTTCATGGAAATAAATACATTTGTGTAAGATGGGTTTTTCCCCTTTTTTACTTTTAACATTTTAATTGTTCTGATACTATTGTGTGTATCTATATGCATGGTTAATTAATATGAGGCTGGCTCTAGATTATGTGATTAGAGGTTATTATTTTCAGTCCCTGGTCATCTCCCAGTTACTGACCAGCTGTGGCTACTTTGGCTATCACGTGTTTTGGACATGCATGCCTTATCCCTTAGGGAGTCATCACGCGTGATCAGTGCATGGGGGTCAGCATGACCCTTGCCGTGTTAGCCCCAACTGACCAATCATATAGGACGTGTATTCTGTGGACCAATCCGCGTTGCTCACTGCCCAGCGGAAATTCTGGCCATGTATCGCCATCTTACATTAGTCATATAATTCCGTGCGTCTCCACGTGTTTTTCAGCCATTCATATGCTGTGGACATTTGTGTTTATAAAACCCACCCCTTTTTATCCCACCCTTTATGTTTATTCTAGAGCCAGACCTGCTTATCATTTGTACCCCATCTTTGTTGCTACATCATTATATTCAGTAAATACACTCTGTTTTTATGGACGCAGGCTGAAAGCCTCTATATCCATATCCAGTAAATTACAAAGAAATAATAATTAAATAATATCAGTCCGGTGCAATGTACATGTAGCATTTGGAGATTTTTGTTCATTATATATAAACCGGTTATTTTTCCAATAATTGTCCAACAGGATTTCAAACTGATAAACAGTTTCTGCATTTATGACATGTTGGGGAAGACTGTTCCAGAGATCAAAAATTCGATAGCTAAAGAAGTGTTTCCTTGCATCCCGTCGACATCGTTTTTTGAAAATTTTCTGGGAGTGACCCTTAGTTCTGTTGTTATTGTTCATTTGGAAAAAGTTTTTCGTTACTCGACTATCATATATATTGTTCATTATTTTAAAAAACATTGATGACATCTCCTCTAGTTCTCCGATGTGAAAGTGTTGGAAGATTTAATCTTTCCAAACGTTCCGAATACGATAGCATTTTAAGTCCTGGGATGAGTTTAGTTGCCCTCCTCTGCACATTTTCAATCATATCAATATCGTTAATTCTGAAAGGGTTCCAGACGCTCGCAGCATATTCAAGATGGGGCCTTACTAGTGCTTTAAATAGTAATGTAAACATTGATTCATCTAAATACACAAATGATCTCCGTATCAATCCAACTATGCTATTTGCTTTGTTGACACTTAATTGTATGTGTTTTTTAAAGTTCAGATCTTCGTCGATCATGACACCAATATCCTTCTCACACGTAATGTTTTCTAGTTGATTAATGATATATTGTGGACTCGCAAGAGTTCATCAGTCATTCAATAAATGACCTTTTAACAACAATATAATTTTTGTTGTCTTTAATTTGCGAGTCATCTTTTTGCAACAAACAAGCTTCAGTCTCTGAACATGATCCAGGCTTACACAAATCATATTATGGTAAAAATATGCATTGTTTAACATTGATCAAATATTTATAGCCAGATATAAGAAACTAGATCAACATTTTTTGTCGTTTATGCCAAGGTTAAAATAATGAAACAATATACGTGATTAAAAGAAACACTTACAGCCAGGTGTCTTTATGGTAAGAAATCAGGATGTCTTCCAATTTAAAAACATTAGTAAAATTCAAAATGTTTCAACCTATTACACCAGCCTTATAATTCATTCATGTATTATTATTATTATTTTCTTATTCGGTAATTTTGATTTTTCATCTCCATTTTTCTTTTTTTTTCAGCCGACTATTCCAAGGCATTGAAGCCAACCAGATCAAGTTTGAAATCTGAACTTCCATCGTCTTTCCAGCGGATGCATCAAAATGATAAAGGTAGGATTGTGTCAAAAATATTATAAAAGTGCCATTGTTACCAGTGGTAACCCACAACTTTAACACAGCAATTACAGACAGTCTACATGGCCCAGACACAATGACATACAGTCCGTTAGAACAACCCAGACAGCATATAGAAAATCTTCTCAAATGTTTTCTAGGAAAAGAGAGTGTAACGATCGCCAGATAACGAGGCATTCAATGTATACTGAGCAGCAGAACGTATTGTACTATACCACGGAATACTTCTGTCGATATTGTATCAGAAAGGCAGAACAAACTTTCTGGTTATTTAAAATCCACGCCTGATTCACAGATATTTCCTAATCGATCGTTCGAACATAACGATTATAACAGTAGACTATGATGGTCTGGGCACACATGATTGTAAATATGTGCCTAACGCCAGCAAATACAATGTCGAACAATAATCGGGTCCAATCGCTATTTACATCGCGAGCAAATATTGTACTTTACAGTAACTCTAACCGTCTGTAATCACAATCAACTACACATTATTTGTGTTACATAACACAGAAACGCGTAGTATGTACATTTGTACATGTTGCTTACTGGAGAGTTCCTGATTATATTGATAATTCCCTTAAATTAATAACCACAAAAGTTTTGAAATCGTGAATGAGCTCCCTCGTGAATTAACACGCGAAAATCAATATTTTGTAAAGATAATAATGATTTCTCCATATGTGTGATGCAATTTTCGTTGTAAATGACAATCCTATTAAAATGAGGATATACTTCCATGCCATGTTCGCTTATACACGAACAGAATAACAGTCACATATAGTTCTGTACATCCATCCATTTATCCTTTTTATCCCAGAGGAATATCCGCTTGAGATCGCAGTTGCTTCAGAAAGTTTGACGGTTTTGTGAATTTTTGTTATTGGCAGAAGAGATAGGCTGACTACTGTTCGACCCTACACTAACATGCTGTTCATATCTGTTGAACACTTAATCAGCTACTTTGATGCCGTGCCCCGTTGTAACAAGTTTGACCTATATATTTTAATTATCTTGTTTTTTATTCTGTTTCGTTTCCCTGGACACCTGTGGTGAGCCTATTGTTGAAATAGCGTGACATGGTATCATACTACTGTGCCTAACGCCAGCTACGCTACTCATAACGTTATGAGTAGCGTCTTAACATGACCTTAACACAATGTTGCCAAAAAGACGGTTCCCGTTTATGGTGATGTAGATGTACAATTGGCTTCTTTGAATAGGTAACGTAAACAAAATAAATATTTTCAAGATTCAAATTAAACTTAGATTGTATTTCAATTTCCAAATGGCGGCAGCAGAATTAGAGATAACACAAAGTGTCTGGAAATATGCTAGCAGTATGATGAGTTCATTGTTAGTATTAAAGAGAGAAGTAATACTGTAGATATTAGTGTTTTATAAATGCTATTACATTGACTGTGCAATTGACACCACAACAGCTCTTCAGACCAGAACGTTTTATTAAAGGCACGTTTTTTTTACAAGGAAATGTAATTTCCAAGATGATAATGATGAAATAGCTAATTTCTATGGTCAGAAAGTACTCGTTTGAACCTAGGGGTGTTCATCATAAAAACATGTACAGTTATATTAAAACATAGCTCATGCATAGCAAAATCAATATGTATGGTTTCACGAGGTAATAAGGAAAGGTGGCTGCAAACTGCTTCATGACAAACAAAGGCAATTTAATTTTGTTCCGATAATTAATATTATTTTAACTCTAACTCTAGAAATAATTCTAGAAACACATCACCTTAGGAATATACAAACGCATGGGGCTCTGTGCATGCAAATGAAGTCTAAATGTCAACACATATACTTACGTCCGTTTATTTCGTTCTTATTCACTGCGGCATTTTGTGCATAAAACTGTATATGATAAGTCAGAAGACTACGGCAAGTAAGAGCTATATCATAGTTCATACAACTTTAAATGTATGCAATAGTCAATGGTATATGTTATGTTACTGTACGTATTAATGATAGGAGAGAAAGGACAATACAAGATGGCCTCATTAGTATCTAGTTTTATCGTTACACCGACGCATATTATGAACAATTCATACAGCAATACATCAAAGTACCTGATATACTTTGTCAGCATGTCATCATTCAGCAATGCCAACAAAATGAAAACGACCGAAGTGCCGTATCAAATTACATCCTGTATATTTCAAGCTCGCTTGTTGCTTCAATTGTAATGTTTCACTCTATATATCGCCCACACACTTTGAAGGTAAACGTTATCACTGAACAGATGTTTTAGTTAATGTTTTGAAACCTTCCGTATCAGGGCTTAAGTTTCATGGTGATTTGAATATGATTCTCAAATATAATTGATTCAATCTCAATGAGGTCGCAGGTGATTCGAAGAAATGAAAACGCCGCATCAAAACGTTGAAGATTCCATTTATTTTAAAAACAGTATCAAAACACCGGACATGGTTGAGTCTTGGCATCTGTAAAATATCAGTCTCCACAATATATTTCTACACATAACTGTCACTTGCAGTCAAATCATATTGACAATATGAAAATCAATTTCGGACAAAAATGTATAAATATGGTTCTGCATTAATAATTTTACACTAGGGTGACTGTAATATCTGCCCATGCCCATCTCCTGTCGCCCCGATCAGTAATTTAATGACTACAGATCCTTCCGATCATCCGACAGACTCGCCATAATTGTCCTCCTGACATTTGTGCCGTTGGTTAACGGAAACATATATACTACAGCTCTGTTTGTCATGACAATGCCAGCCTTGGGGGGATTAAACGTAAATTTACATAACAGCGGAGCTTTCCGATCCAAACGAATGGACCATTGTCACGATGTAGCCATCTATCTGTAGAATCCTGGACATAGTCTATACTCGACAAACCTTCTCCATTTCTGGTCCCGGAAGAGTATCAGTCATTACTGATTTCCGATTCCGTAGCCACAAGCTGATGTGATATACAATCACGGATTTCGTAGTTTTTTTTTGTTTTTGTTTTATATATATATACTCATGTATCAATAATACCCGTGCGGACATTCTACATGTCTTTTCGGTCCTGCTTCATTGTCCTTTAAATATTAGTACAAAAATCTACGACTTTGTCATTGATGTTACAACTGCATATATAATAGAACTTAATGTGAAAATGGAAAATAAGAGTAGACCGATAAGGGCTAAGAATAATGCATCCTTGCAAATATGACTTACTAGCTATATATATAAAGCTAGCGTCTACTGATCTTCAGGTCCTTTAGTGTGTGTATATTCCTTGAAACGGACAGGTAGGAAGAGACTGAGGAATGCTATTAAGTCTTTTGAAAATCTGTCAATCTAGTTCTACCAGATATGATTTTATCGGAATTTCAAAATTGTCGTTAAGCATAATCACATTTTTAAACAACCTGGGCATGACACCGTGTTTTCACGTGGCAATAAACGTTTAACCATTTTTATTTCGCGCAAATACTCTTACGCTTTAGTAATGATTTTTTTTGACAGACAAACGAACATGTATAGGAGAGTTGAAGATGCGATTTGTTGTAAATGTAATCGATAGGGAGGTTTATCAATATTGACATCGCAAAACATACTAATATATACTCAGCATTGATAATGCATTAGGACGTTAACAGGTAACTACGTGACCATATGATCACGGCTGATAGTGTATTTAGATGTGTAAATGTGAAAACGAAAGCTATGTTAAAGGAATACGGTTTAAATTAGATTTAAATGAAGCAGCTTACTGGTATGTGCAATGCAGTTGGGTTACCTGTTTATTTCATCCGATGGTTTTCGAGTGAAGTACAACAATGCACACATGGAAAATCATGCTATCAAACCAATGACCTTTAATTTCAAATTAATTAGCCAGAACAAACAGACGGCTTCAATACTATTGGTTTGGTAGTATACACAGGTTACATGTACATGCGTTTTTGTCCTTTGGATCAGAGGTGAAATTTCACAAATGGACGTTGATGATGCGTGTATGTCTCGTAATGGTATGTAGCTTACCAGGTTCAGTTTCTGTGATATATTGTACCTGCATTGTTTTGTTGACTGCTAAGACTTAATCTCGGTTCCATAGACGTGGTTGGTGTTGTAGATTACTGCTTAATAATTGAAACCTTTGCTTATAGTTCGATTGTTTCTGGTGTTACTCGAACGGCTATTTTTAAGTAGATACATGTATCCTACGCAGTATATTATGTTTGTCTTTCGAGCTATTTTAACTCCTCGTTGCAGATTTGATTGTTGACAGTCGGTAGTTATCACCCTGGCTGATATATTGCAAAACTTGTTCAGTATGTTTTATGTATTCGTGCCTTAAAAAAAAAAAAAAAAAAATAGGCGGTGTCATGTTTCTAACGAGTCTTCTCTAGTCCTTACTTTTATAAACCCTAGTGTCGACAGAAACAAAGATTGATGGTCTTTTTCTCAGTTTGTTTGGTTTGCGTGGGATGCGTCATTATCAACTCGTTAACAGAAACGTTGCTTCACAATACTTAGTGATATTATACAAGAATTTGCCATGTTCAAAATATTTTTTTTTTTTTAATTTTTCGTCAAGATAAAATTCTCACGTTTTATCAGAAACCAGCTGTAGTAGAGTTTTGCTGAAAGTCGTCAATAATGGAAAACATACATTTGAATTATTTGTTTTCCCAAGGTGTTATGCCATTTTTTTCTGAGGAAATTAGATCTTTAACATAATTTGATGCATTAAGAATATGAAAAGATTATTTAAAAATAAACACAATATATGATAGATTAAAAAGACAGTTGTTAATTTTGTAAAGTTAGAAATCGAGTGTGAGTTTACACGTATGTCAGTAAACTGGACCATTTACAATATAAAAAGGTAAAAGCCCCATTGAATCATCGATATGGCGGATGATTACTGTCAAAGCGACAGCGGACTGCGGAGACCAGGTGTCAAAAGGTGTCTGTCTAGATGCCTTCCCCATGTGTTATCATTATAACTGTAGATATACGGCGGACAGTAAGTGGTCATAACAAGATTTAGTCGGACAAGTATGGCACACACCAGACAGTCCTCTGCCTACCAAGTCATCTCCCGTAGTGTCCTATGGTCAATCACTGGTAATTTAAGAACGTTCTACACGCCCCTTGGCTATAACAGTATAGCATATTTTACCCACGAAACGTTATTCAGTCAGATATTCATTGTTTGTGTACTCCCTGATTAATTACGTTTCGTACAATACTTAAATCCATTATGCTAAAAATGATATATGTAGTATAAAAAGGTGATTTACGTATTAAGCTGTGTAATTAAGGCGTCATTATCATCATCTATGTTGCTAATAATGATTAACCAATATAAGTAAAACAGTGTATTTGTTCGGCATTTTGAGTTAATGTATTTTTCTATTGTGACATTGTTGAAGGACAGCGTTGCTTCACAGTTATATCAAGATATGAAATTATGTCCTAGCTGGACGCAA
This sequence comes from Pecten maximus, assembly GCF_902652985.1. NCBI lineage: Eukaryota > Metazoa > Mollusca > Bivalvia > Pectinida > Pectinidae > Pecten > Pecten maximus. Next base: position 6,029,923 of record NC_047023.1, on the reverse strand, counting down.
GCACACTAGTACATAGCACATGCATTTCATTTGCTAATGAGGGCGTGTCAGCATTACCATCTTCGTCGCTTGTATTTAGTGCAACAGAAAGATTTGGTTTGGTTTGTTTTTGTTTAACGTCCTATTAACAGCCAGGGTCATTTAAGGACGTGCCAGGTTTTGGAGGTGGAGGAAAGCCGGAGTACCCGGAGAAAAACCACCGGACTACAGTCAGTACCTGACAACTGTCCCACGTAGGTTTCGAACTCGCAACCCAGAGGTGGAGGGCTAGTGATAAAGTGTCGGGACACCTTAACCACTCGGCCATCGGGGTCTCAGAAAGAAGGGGCGTAACAATAATACTACGTTCAATGTCAAATGATATTGCCTACAGATGCAAAAGCAGAAGGTCCGATAAATATTTCCTGCTCTACGCATGGCTCTCTCGCGATGTTAATACCAACCATTTGAAACAGTAATATTGTTAGACAGTGAACGTCACGATTTGAATTTGAGTTTCAATGTCGTGTAGATGTGTTGATGGATACGTTTATTTAATATCGTGAAACGTTATGTCATGTGCCTACTTGACAACATCAGGCTTAGATAAAACATCATTTAACTGAAATGATTCCCAACGGCCTATTGACATTTTATTATTTCGATCAATTATATTGATAATGGATTTTGTCAAAGGATTGATTAAAGAAACATTTGGGTTCGAAGAGAATTTAATAATTGATGAATAAGCTATAAGATTATCACCTAACAAGAAAATATTGTTTATAAAGATTACATATCAAAAGCATGCTATCGGTTGTAAACAAGTTATATTTATCAATGGTACAAAAGGTACAAGCTCTCGTTACCCTGTTTTGTCGTTCAATGATCCTATAGACATGTGTTTATTACAGATCATACCTGTTTTGAAGGACAATGCAATACAGCTTTATGTAGAAAACAACTGTAACGCAATAACGAATGTGCACGCATGAGGAGAATACATCGATATCACCTGTGTTATCAGTAGACAGCCGGTCGTGATGTGTGGAACGTTGACGGATCGGGCTTCTGTTTGGCAGTATTACACGACCGATTGTCCGATAATCCTTCTGCTAACCGGATACGTGATATATATAGTGCGCGTGTCTAATTGTTCTGGAATATGTGAAGAAATGTTGTTTGTATGTTGATTTTCTGATATATTATTTTCGTCCGAACCGCTGATCAAGTTAATTGCGGTTTCGCAATATGCACTGTATGTAGAAAATTGCCATTAATAAGAGAACATAATTTTAAAGAATGAAATAAATCAGATGTGGAAGACATATATGTACCTTTCGTTGTTCAGTAGAAAATTTCCGTAACCTTAAAAGCAACATACAAATTGCAAGGTAGCCGACACTTACCATATTATATATTGATTTTGTGTAAATACGCAGTACTTTGTGAATCGTTGGGCTATGAGTCAAATGCCGCCCTTTGTTTCACGTTTGAGTCTCCATAATATGTTGGCTGTCAAACAGCCTCATATCTGATCTCTCCCACAGCGAAAACGTAGTCACCGGAAGTTAGAGGTTAGACCAATTACATATCCTGATCTTCACCGATATTGACATAGTATATGCGGCCATGCGAAAATCGTTTTATTCTACAATAGACAATAATCAGTTGTTGAGATATACACTGTAAAAACCACTATAAATGAGTTGGTGGTTTTCTCCAAAATCACTTAAAACATCGAGTCTATAATATTATGAAACTAATTGAAGTGAAACATTCTGGTGCTTCAAGAAAACAACACATTTCAATATTTACTTTTTATTTCATTCTTAACAAATAGGCACCAGGCTTAGTGCCAGTAGCAAATACCATCAGCGCCATTTATAGACACGACAGTGATAGGAGATCAACATAGCTCGAATAGTACAGATACCCTAGAGACAGAGTCAGTCGACATTTAGTCTCGTACAAAAAGATGACGGCCACTCTTCACTGGGTCTTATAGTGGTTATTTAAGTCGTCAAGCGAGGTGACTTATCGCGATCATTGGCTATTTATTTATCCTCATGGAATATGCACCGATGTTTAAATCTATCTTCAATAGGTTTAAACATACTTGATGTTGATTAAGCTGCATATTATAATTCACTGCGTGAACTTGAAAATTGTGTATTGTTTTGCTGAGCAAAAAGCCATATTGGGTGTCCTTGGATGCTTTTTATCCCGACTTGAAATTTTATATGTGTTTCGGGAAGCGTTTTAACAGCACAATCTAGCAAATCATTCCTCTGGACCAGATTTTATTGATGTTAGTACTTGTGTCATCAAATAATATATCTAAATTCCGAAGAATATTCTAATTGCGAAAGAAACATATAAATATGCTATACTATTCTGACGACAAATCGCAAGCATGTTTTGTCCAATACTGGTTTACTGGTTTACTATTACAGAATCAAGCCATGTCGATGAATTTCCTGAAATTTTAAGAACAACATGCGAAAACAAGTCCTCGCATAAACGTAATGTTTATGTACAGGGCCTTTGTACACTTGATGGATTATCTTGGTTTTTATTTGCTTGTCAAAAAGAATTATGATAATCATGTATAATTTCTTTTCATATATAACCATATATATGATAGAGTTATGGTTTCTAGATCAGAAAGCTAATATCGAAGACGCCCATTATTGGGAGGAATGCTCCTGGTTTCTCGTTCACCCTCACCGTAATACGTTTACGGTTTTTGCATTAAATTTGAAAAAAAGAACAGATTTAAAAAAAAGAAAAGAAAAATAAAGTATTTTACTGCCTGCCTGTTTACTAATGAAACCGTCCGCTATCTCAAAATGTTAGAGATAATTCTTCGTCATTCACAGATTTGTCTCTCATTTTACATTTCCGGGATTCTTCTGTCACCAACTAGGGTGTGATTTTTCTGTCACCCCCCTAGGTGTGATTTCTCTGTCACCCACTAGGGTGTGATTTCTCTGTCACCCACTGGGGTGTGATTTTTCTGTCACCAACTGGGATGTGATAATCCATCAGCCTTAGGCTATGACAGATAGCACGTGCTGATAAAAATATAATGACGTCATGGCGACAACCTAGGCACGTTACTACATAATACTGCGAGGTATATTATGGGCGTCTACAATGTTGTAACAAATGTTCAAATGGCATGCCAGGTATATGATCAATGTTCATCAGGCTTCGGGGATACCTTATAACATTTTGTCGTGGCAACTATTAACTGTCAAATCGCGTAAAACAGACATAAAGGCGTCACACACGTTAGATGTCATGGATATACAGCATATTGTTACTTTTAAAAGTGTACTAGCAAATTATGAGCTTAGGACAGACCTGCAATAATACTCGATCAAAATCTCAAAGTAAGCTAATTCGTATGAGGAGTGTCGTCGATGACGCAGACGACACTTACTCTTCTAGAACATCTTATTTTATTCTTCTTGTATCATTTTAGGAGTCTTCATACACACTATGATTTTGTTTGTATTTTGCCCTGAATTACAGATTTTGAGTATTAGTTATGTTTTTATTATAATACCGGCATTCTTTGTTGCTTTTATAACACCATTAACATTGTATCTGCTGGTAAAACGAAACAGACGCCACATACACTGACTTAATCTGACGTGGATGAAATATGTACATAAACACCACCAAGTAATGCTTTACGTTTCTGCCATTGTTTGGCTGTCTCTAGATTATGCTCCTTTAATGATGGTGCTTTTAGAAGCAGATTTCTCTGATAATGATCTTAATAGTTCTAGTCATTTTCTGGAATATGATATCTGTGAAATAGACACGTGCCGCATTTGATAGGAAGATCAAATTCTATATCAACGATGAAAATACCAATAATAGTATCAAATTATTATAGCAGTGGTCGTGTCAATAAACACAGCTGTTGTCAAAGATTGTGTCCATTTGAATACATGGCTGTGGTCAGTGCGATATCAGTCTGAAAATTATGGTCTTTTTGTTACAGGTCACCGGTATTTTACAGATCGTGGTTATGCCACCCGAACCCCTGAAATTCTTGCCACAAAGAAAAACTATACAGTGAAAAGGGGTAACCTAGCTATCCTACACTGCACAGTCCAGAATCTCGGCACAAAAACGGTAAGCAATCTCCATTACCAATATTCCAATACCAATATACACTACATGCAATTGTAATGATCGTAGCCCACAAAGACAAATTCTTAAGGAACCATGTCGTCAGCTATCAATTGCAAATCCCAGCGAATGTATACACTATAATCGTGTTAAATAAACAACAACTGTATACACTATATTCGTGTTAAATAAACAACAACAGCATACACTATAATCGTGTTAAGTAAACAACCAACGTTAAACATAAAGGGACATGAATAGGAGCTACATAGTGATTTCAGTTTTAGGTATCTTAGTGTTTTATATGTATGCATATAACAACTTAAATAACTCCAATCGTAACCACCTGAAGTTGCGCATAATCTTATTGAATCAAATGAAGATAGTTAATATCTGTTTAATCATTTTTAATTTTGGATACCATTTTGGATACACACAAATATTCAACCATGGGATTCTTACAAAAATTAAGTCATCTGAGTACGCATTAACTTTATAAAAATAGAAAATCAAATAAAAATAAAAACAAGCGTGAAATCGAAAAAAAAAAAAAAAAAAAAACCCACCATAAACTATATAATTATATAAATAAATCAATATATTTATTTGTTTAATTATTAGCATTGTATATGATAAAAAAAGATTCATCAAACGTTAAATAATTAAAACCTCGAGATGAACAGCGCATGCTGGCAATTACTCCTTTGTTTGGTAATAAATATATTTTCACGATCAGTACGACAGAAATAGACATGTCTCTGTGTTGATAATGAGATTTTTTTTATGATTGAAATGTAGATACATCAGTTACCATGGAAACATCACGGGATGCCGGACAGACAGTTTAAAAGTATTAGTCTTGAACCAATAATATATTATTTATATTTTATTTTATATTTAAACGTGCTTTTTATTCAGACGTGTGTGTTTTGCATTTCATTTAATGTCAATCTTCAAACTGATTAAGATATCAGTGTTGTAAAATTCAAGAACCGATTTTTATGATATTGTCAGAGAGCCACGGATATGACTCTGTGTTAGGACATTCACCGACAGATCACAAAGATTCATCGATAATTATGACTCTTTGTTAGCACATAACCAACAATTTGTAAAGAGTCATAGATATGATTCTGTGTCAGGATATTCACCGTATATCACAAAAATAAGCTTTTTGAAATTAACAAAATTGCAGTAAAGGTTCAAAACCTTTAATAAGCTCAATTAAATTGTTAATATTAGTTGAACTACTTGCCTTACTGTTAAGCACTAGTAATATGTGTCCTGTTGGCCACACTCAGACGATACTGCTGGAAGTTCAATAAATCTTTCTAACCAAGCCGAATGTAACTAGTAACTTCTAAATACGTTGTACTTAACGTATAGTTTTATAAAGTTTACCGAATATAGGTCAGGCCTCACAAGTCAAACTTCCTCAAATGAGCCTCAAACCTTTCGCGTATGACAACTCGTCCCTGGACGGAATCCATTATGTACCCATAACCCCTATAGCTCTGAGTAACACTCTGACACCAGCATTTCCAATGTAATATTTCTTCTCCATACAACATCTTGGAATGAACTACTTTAGCCTATGTGAGCACCAAAGCCTGTATCGGAACAGGAGCCCTTCCCTTTATCAACACCTCAGCATGTCATAAGTATCCACTTTTCCAACACCCCTGTAATGAAGTGCAAACTTCCATAACCATTATTTTTTCTTAGATAGGGACATCCGGAATGTAACAATGGTTGTCCCAATTAGAACCATGCACTTTATCTGGTATTTACATCAAACACCTAATATCACCGATAAGTTTACGTCTGAAATGTACTAATGGGTATGATTATCACCATAATATGCATATTGCGACGTTTCGTTCCAGTTTACTTGTGAAATGTCGCAATATTTGTACGAAAAGTGTAAAATTGTGTCTCTTCATTTAGTTAAATGTATAACGATCAAAGGAACAACCCTTACACTGTCGTTTGGGATGAAACAAACTAAAGATCCTTTCAAATACTAGCATAACAAGTTCATTAGCATTTTATGCAAGGATTCGATCTAGCGGCCTTCGGCTACGTAACCCTGCGTCCTTGCAATAAACCGTCGTGATTAACCTGTTTATATGTAGAAACGACATGTCGTTTTGATCTTTGTTAAATAAACACGAGAAAGGATACAAATATACGCATGTTCACGTATTCTGTTGTTCTGTTATAAGTAACACATTTAATAAATGTGTATGTTGAACAATGGATCATACCAAAGATGCTGAAATAAACTCAGCTCATATCAATTCATCTCTCCCTTATGTTTCGTTTTCTAGAACTAGGACCGTTGTCAGATAACGTGGACCCTGATTGTTCCCTGTCTAGTATACATCTATATCTGTGATGAAGATTAGATTCTGTACTCAGGATGTAAATAATTCATTGTATGGGAGGAAGTACCAGTCAACGGGGAGTCAGCGAGGCCAATATGAACGGAATCACGATAATCCTGTTCTACAAGTCAACTACCGATCCCCGTGTTGACTGCCAATCTGCATTACATCGTGGCTTGTCGAGGGATGGGTTGATTATGTGTATATGTAGATAGTGTTAGGTGGACATGGGATTAAAATGCGGGTATCTTGTGTTCCTATCATCAGAGTTCTTTTTTTGGTTTTCATTTCCTCTTACTTTTCAAGATTGGAAAATGTGAAATCTTACCATGTAATATAAAATGTATGGCACTTCTGAAAATGCGGTATCGAATTTCCATTGTGTGTAAGTAGGTTAGTAGTTTACTGTGAAAGTCCCCTAAACGGAAAAAAATAAGCCACATGTTTTAGATATGAGCCAGGTAACTTTAGATATTACATATACAAAACTATATTATATATGTTACATATATATATGTTACATATATATATGTAACATATACAATATTTTGAAGTTTGATACAGCTGCGAAGTATATGAAAACTTTTTTCTAATCTGTTTTCCCGACCTGTGAAAACCATAGTAACCACTTCAAAAGGCCTAAAAACTTTAAATATTTTTGGACCAAAATTATACAATTCCCTACACATTTTTTTAAAAACCTATTTTAAATTAAATATCTCTATCCAAAAATAAATCATGTTTTAAAATATTGTTTATCATTAGGTTTTTCTGCTATCTGACCTCCTCTGCTTCACATCATTTTCTGCATGTAACTATATTTCCTGTTCGAAAAATCCGAAAATTCATAATCTCGAAAACATTTTGTTTCAGAATTGTGAAGCCTGTATATACTTCTTCCTAATTTTCAAGTTTTTTTATTCTGCATATCATAATACAGGAGTTACCGGTTTAACAAAAAAAATATTCATTTATGGCTGGGCTATCTACAGAACCGGCTTAACAAAAAAGTATTCATTTATGGCTGGACTATCCACAGACCCGGCTTAACGAAAACATTTTCATTGAGGCTGGGCTATCCTTCTGTTGTTTGCTACATAAAGGGCACAAATGTGACAGTTTAGCTATTGTTTTCTTTACCCGGACGGGTTAGACTAGAATCTATTGGCAGTGCTATTCAAACAGAAGACAGTGTTTGTTTCTGCAATGGGTGAGGAGAGAAAGACATGTTTGTACACATTTTCTTTTGGATCTTAAGCTGCTCCTTCAAGCAAATTGTGTACCTATTTCCCATTTGCTTCTTTAAGAGTTGGTACTCCGTTGACAACTTTTAGGTTTTAGCAAACGATTTCCGAATATTCCATAAATGTATGTCATGCTCAGAATGACTGACCTGTATTGGTGGTTTCTGAGACGGTGTCCAACATGTACAGTTTTTATAACCTTCATATGAATAAGTTGCTAATGTTGTCAGGGGAAAAGGTAAAATAGTTCATCTTCTAAGCAATGATAATTACGCATATCGTCACCGTAACTGATTAAAATCACATTATTTATTACAACCACCTCGTGGTTCTTATTTCAAATAAATAAATTGTACATTGACACTGAAAAGAGCGTTAAATATTTATCGACAATAAGGTAGCATCACATTCTTGCAATCGATTCTGATCGATACTAAATATTTAATTAAAGTACTTAGGATAATTAAGCTCCGGTAAATCGCAACCAAGGAGTTATGTTATGACCCGTAAGAGCTTGATCATTTTTTGCATGCCGTTATAAATGAGAGGCATCGTCATCCTGCTATTTTTAATATCATGGCCAATAATGGACAACATTAAATGCATTTTGAAGATATGTTAATGACAATATAACACATATAACATAGGGATGGGTATACCACAAATGAAGTGGCACTTTAATTTGAGATTAAAATATCGATTCAGTAATCATTCAAACCACTTACCAGTGAGATGCCTATTTCTTTATTGTATCACTCGACATGGAAGTGGGAAATGAGGCGTACTTGTTATCAAAGACTGATATGGTAAGTGTTCTCCTTAGGAGTTGGTGCGTGGAATTTTGTGCATACCGATGGCTCCTAGTGTACAAAACCTCGTTATGCGATGTGTGGTTGACCACGAACTCACATCCTGGAAAATTGAACGGCAGCCAAATACGATCGGTGATCCATAGTGTTTCCTTTGATCTACTGTTGTATGTGTCAGTCGATAGGACGCTTTATGAATTAAGTCAGACAGATTATATGAATAAAACCTTACATTGTCTGTAAATATTGATAATTACTGCTTATTATGGTAACTGTATAGGATAACAAAGCCATGTACGTTATAATGTGATATATATATGTTTCATTTTGGCTTCATAGATAGATAATTATCCGATTAAAGCTGACTATCACAAACAACTGAATGGGAATACAATAATATTCAGCTCCATAACAATTGAATACAGATGTCATTTGGCAGTCAATGGCCCGAGCTAAATCAGATACATTTATTTAGATAGAAATAAATGATTTTACTGATAACCAATACTTCAACCATTAAGATCAGCTATGGATAGAGAATGTTACTAAGACAATGGTCTTAAATTCTTATTTGACGCTTTTGTGTAATTTCAAATTATATTGTATACTTTCCTTACGTTTTCAGTATTTGCCTAGTTATTGTTCTGAGAACAGCCATATTGTCACTCTAAAACACCTAGCAGAGATAATTTTAACACATAATGGTGTGAAAAATACTGATCTTATTGCTAGTCATTATGACCACCATACAAGAGACAAATGGGACCAATTAGGATTGATCATTTACTCATCACGATTACCCGACATTTAAATATGGTCACTTTAGGTAATAATTGCACCGATCAAATGCATATCTCATGACTGATTGCAGTTTCACGAGCAAAAGCAGAATTATTATCATAAAAGGACAAAGCTTATTATTGATGATGAACAAACTCATTTTAAGAAGAAAAATTATTCGGTTAACGTAAATGTCTGCATCCTGACTTAAAACAATAATATCTAAGTATTTGTTGTTTGTAACATTTTTTTTCTTTTCATAGCAATGACATGTATATTTCTGACGTTGTTTGGTATATTTAATGCTACGCGGACGCATACTAAATGTACTTGTAACAGTCTATACATCTTTCCTATCCTTAAATATGCAAAGTTACACGAGGAACATTTGAAGTAAAGATGATTGATGTACCTATAAAGAACACCATTATTATGATGCATGCTCAGTACCAATCCTATCTGTCAACTTGTCATTTCAGGAAATAGAATTTATATCTAATCGATATTATCAAAATGAATTTATTTCCTTGGTAATTTTGTCTCGAAAGATGATGAATTATAAATGCACCTGATAGGTATGGTGAATGATGCTTAATTGTAAGATTTTTATATGGCGTGTCAGATATTTATGGCACGTTGGCTCTGTTGACCTTTCACACTGGTGCCGATTATAGCAGAGTACTGGATACACACCTAGGGGCATTGTTTTAAATAATTCATTAAGAGATTCTGGAAATTGCTAGAACAGTGTAACATCACTGGGGAATCAAAGCGTGTAAATGATTTGACTGTTCAATAAAACCAGACAAGTTGCTAATTCCATAGCACTTGATACAAAGATAGCAGCTCTGTTTTACATAGGTGTTCTTGTTCTGAAAAGTGCTAAATATATTTATCTACAGTTGTTTGGTAGTACGAAATGGCGCGATATTAGATGTGCTCACTATGCGCGAATGATGAACGAACGCAATGAAATGTGTGTAATAATTTGATAAAGTTTTGTTTTATGAAGCATACATGAATAATACATACATAATAGACACATGTATACTTATTGTTATGTCTTATTGTCGATTTTTATCTAGATTATAAAATTAATTTACCAATTGTAGCGCTGCATGTATCAACAATGTCCAGGTGTAGCCCGTCTTTGTTCACCCTCAGGCAGTTACTGATATTTACAAAAAGGAATACCTGTAATATACTGTTATGTTTCATTTTGAACATGTAAGAGGGTTTTTGACACATTCAACGAGCATATATACTCACCAATAGCAATATTCAGTAAAGTCATGTTGTAATGGTCAATTAACATGTGCTTCGATTATCAACGAGCAGTGTCTGTTATGGTATTACGTCGTTGGTAATACAGAGATAGGACCTTAAGACAAAATCAAATTTTTGTTGATTTGTTCACAGTATTTTTTATGGAATAATCAATCACTATTATTCCTTAAACATTAAACATGAAATGTCCCAAGGGAAAACATTACAGCATCTATTAAAATGTCCTTCACTTGGGATTTGTTTACAATACAATAATGATTGCATATGACAAACTTCAGGATAAGTGCAGAAATGTTCCTGCTATTACGCCGTTTACGATAGTGATACTGATAACTTAAGTGTCATATATATCAAAGCCGCATTAGTGTATGAATATAAATCCCCGAATTTATAATTTATTTTAATCGCAAGATTTGTTAAGGAGCGGCGAACGAGGCTTAATCGATGTACACTTCACCAAAATAACACCCGGCCGTTGTAGTTTACATATTGAATATATTTGAATTTGCCTAATAATGATTTCATTTGAACATATTATCAAAATATTATCGTACTAATTGATCGATATATAACAATATGTATATAACAAACCATTTATAAAAGTTAGATCGGTGAAGTGGAAAATGTTTAAGAATACGAAAAATGCTAACCAGCAATTCAATAGACGTGCGGCAAAATCGGAATTCGAGTCTATTCCCTTTTCTTCTCATGCTAAGTTCCAACGAATCAATTATTTTCCTAAGGAAACTTTCCGGTTTGGTCGATTCCAGTCCCTTTTACGTTTCTTTTTGGCAGAATCTGTCTTTGTTTTGGCAGGCCCACGGTTTCGTTAGCCTTCTCATAGCGTTGAGGGACTAATTACATAGAAACTTTGTCCGTCAATTATTATTTTTGGGAATTTCCTCTATATTTTCATAAAGACACATTTTCCTCCAGTTTTTTATTCGGGATAATTTGTTAGGTAAATATTTTAATCTGAAAACTGCCAAGAAGTCCAAATGTAATCACTCAATATATTCCTTTGGGAGTATTGGGATTTAAGTTTGTTTTTTGTTTTTGTTTTGTTGTTGTTTTTAATACACCTGATTATAACTCGATAATTCTGAAACATACGAGTTTGCAACTATCAGCCTGTTCAACAAAACAGAGTGGAAGGAATGACTAGGCTAACAGCACTATTTTAAACACCAGCATAAACGCGCGTTTATTAAGGAATTGTAACATAGGATATTTCACTCTTTTTGTTGAATTGAAGTGTGAAACTTGAAATATATTGTTTGGATTATACAGTTTAATTGATTCACCCACCTCCAAAATTTAATATGCATTCTACAGGTTAACAAAATGACATTGTTGACATTATAATCTTGTAAGTTATATTCCCGCTGCTTGGAATTTCAAAGAAACAATATAACCACGCGCAGAATAATGAATTCTTCTGAAATCATATTATCAGATAGAAGACACTCTAACAAAGAACAAAGATAATATTTCTTCACTACTAATGTCTAATCTTACACGTAAATGGCGAATGATGCCCAAAAACTTCAATCACGTGACGGCAAAAGAGTTGGAAGAAACTGGGAACAGGATATCTTTCCAGACTCAAAAGCTGATACTATAATGTGATGTAAATTGATAAAGACTTTCCGGAAAAAAAACCAGAGCAATATGTTGTGCACCAGAAAAATACCACGCACACCTCTGAAAGCCGTGGTCGAAGTCTTTACGAATTGGAGAATGTGCCTGCAATATAAAACAGGAACACCCAAAGCAGCGAGGTGTGAAATTTGGGAGGGATGAAGCGGATTTGCCTTTCTCAGTAGCTTTTCCAAATATGTCTGCCGGATATACTATGTAAAGGGGGGTAACTCCAAAATAGGGGAGGTAACTTGGCACACTGCACAAATCAATAAATAGAGAAATAATGCATGTAGTCGTATAATTCCTGTGCATGCTAGAAAAGGGAATATTATAAATGAGTATCAAACTAGCCCCCAAAATTAATAAGCCTGTCTACTTATGATAAGTTAAATTATATCTAAGAAATATTTTTAATAATAACAAAATTATATACGTTGAGTATGGATATTTGCTTACTAGAAGGAAACACAGTAATGCGTTTTACCGTTCTAGTTGACGTTTATCTATCTCTCCCAAAAATAGATACTTGTTCCGTTAACCTCAATATCATTACAAAATGCTGTGTTTGTGACAGGTTTTACTCGTTTAAAGGCGTTATTTTATAACGAATAGAGGAAAACGTACTGTAATTAATGTATTTGCGCTACATGGGAAAACTCGGTGCTTTTCTGAAAGTGCAAATCCACGTTTGGGCATCGATTAGGGAATAACACCTTTCTGTCAATTATGTAAATTTGAACATCGAAACGCTTATCACTTCAGCTAATGGATGATATATACAGATACCATGTGCATTTTGTTTTTACCTTTTTGGGGACCTATAACAGATCGTTGGTTTTCTTCTCCTTCTGGTGATGTGGACTCTCCATTTTAAGGTAGACGTATTGGTATCAAGATGAAGGTATGCAACGAGAATTTCCCAAAACAAATCAACAGAAGTAGATCACGTTGTTAAATTTAATATCATTTATTGACTGAGTTTTATAAATGCCGTAACATAGGCAATATTTGGATTCCAATTGCACAATATGTACTCTATAGTGAATGGCATTTTCTAAGTAACTAATAGATTGAGACCGACCACTATTCAATTTATCTTAAGGAAAAACTTGTCGGAAACGCGTTCTTTTCATTCTGTGTCTTAAGTTATGGCATATTCAATTGCATTAGTTTTAACCCATACGAATGTTATCTATCAAATCGAAACCCATCAAACACCTACTTTTAGTGAAGTCAATTAGATTTGCTGGATGAACATGAAAGGGTAAAAGCTGCATGTTCAACGTTCTTGGCCAAATTTGATTACTGGCAGTTTTATTGGTTTCTTACAGACCTTGGTACTCGCTGCCCAGATCGAATATATGATGCATCTCGATCATTTATTTTATTTGTAATTATTTTGTAAAGGTTATGCTGCGTTGCTTTAAGTCGGATGTTTTCTTTGGGGTCCTGTGTTTGCTTTCCTTGTTGCTTTATTATATTACGCATTCCCTGGCGGGTGCTCTAATACCTCGGTTTGAAACATGCCGTGGTGGACTTTTGATTTGACTGGGTTTGGGTTTGACTGGGTTTGTCTTAACACGATTTGAACTGGCGGACGTTTTTTTTGGCTCAGTTTGAACTGGTCCCGCGGGTAATAAGAAAGGAAATAGACGATTCAACATGACATAGGATGTTATATACCATAAAAAGAGAAATCAATGTATATGTCATAAAACGTTCCGGATGGTGCTTAACGTGCAGATCCCTGATATTCGCCTATTATTTGAATTTTGGTTTCTTAGAAATTAACTATTGCAACTTCTTTGTTCTACGTATCAAAATGACAGTAAAGTAATATGAAGCATCCAATGCTTTTTCATGGAAAGCATACCGCAGCTGCAAAATGAATGATGAAGTAAATATGGACCGACATGAGGGACATTGGGATGAATGAATTTCAAAACCCAAAATATCGACACGCGTAGAGTCATATTATTAGATAGATTATGTTATATGTTCAGGCGAACAAAATCTTATTTTCCTTTAAAAATATCAGAATTACCGACACATCATCCTCGATGTTGTATGGAATTCCGCGGCTTAATTTGCTATTCATTTAACGTTTGATGTCTTTGTTGTTTCCAGACATAAGTCAAATTTAATAGGAAAACCAGTGCACATTTGAACGTATTGAGGTCACGAGAAATCTATAAAACATCATTCTTTGATACTTATTTAAGCATTTTAAGATCAATTAAGGAAATCTGCAAAGTGCATCAGTAAATAAAACACATCCAATGCACGGAGGTTCTCAATTTAATTATTTTATCTTATCGAATCAATGACACTCAAAAATGAGCACATCCACTCCCGGGGTCGCCCAGGCCTCATTGTAGTACGGTACAATGCAGGGTCTATTACATGTATAAAGCTATGCATAACAAAGTCAGATCGCTCCCAAGATGGATTCCTGTGCAGATTAATTGATTTTAGGAAGTAAAAATACATATTGATCAAATATCTGATGAGTATAGTTACGTTGTATAGAGTTACCAGTTAAGTATTTTCTTAAGAAATTCAAATTAAATGAAAAGTCGTGCGATAAAAATGCTTACTGATTGTCCTCAGTGCATTTCATATTGAAATTTAAAGTCTTTAGTTAAAATCCCCGAAGAAAAGACAGAATCAATTAAAATCCTTTAGGATAGTAAAACAGTTTCAACTGTGTATATGTTTAAACACCGGATATTTCCATATGCTGCCGACTGAAACTTACACAATTCCACAAAATGGCACGAGCAATGCTGATTTGGGTTTTAAACATAGATTATACATTCGGGAGCATTATTCAGGTCAAAATCTTGTGAGGCGAGGCCATTGTTATTGGTAGACATGTACATGCATGCGAGTTAAATTAAAAACTAGTGGATATGTTAATGGGATAGTATACAGGGTGTTTCAGAAAGCATGTTCCCAATTTAAACCTCTATAAAAACTAAAATGGAAATCACATTTATAAATTAAAGATTTTTCAAATGATTACCTCAATGTCATTTGATTAATTTATAACTTTGTTTACATTTTCATATACAATGCATTTTGAAATAGCATTAATTTTACATAATTTTGAAAAATAACTTATCAAATTATTTTTTTATGTTCATTTAATGACGGTCTCCTATGTGATTCATGGGTGTAGTGTATTTAGGTGTGCACCTTTTTGGTGGCTACCGTTTATTCCAATTGTGATACAAACTAACTAGAAGATCACCCCACCTAGTCAAACTGTACTGACAACGGGTGAATAGACACCCCACTCCAAAAATGTTGATAGAAGTTACGATAGATACATTTATAGGCTCTGATATGGTTCGGTCAGGGGAAAGTTCTCAAAGCCTTCCCCACAGGGAGGAATGCTCAAATAAAAGCCAAAATTTAGAAAGTGCAAAGTGAGAAATGAGAAAGAACGTAATTTCAAAATATGACAAAAAAAATAATATCTCAAATTAAGTCGCATTGTACGATTATGCAACGGAGACAGCAGTTACAAATCTAGCGCCATAACTAGGGGGTATACGTATATACTGGATATATTAAAAAATGATAGGTTTTTGTATTTCATATTAAAACTGTTATAATGTTGACTTTCCTCATCTAGGTCGTTTGGAGACGAGCTTCGGAAGAAAATCCTTTAACAGTCGGGGACTATACTTACGTTTCCGACGCTAGGTTTAGTACACAACACAAAGTTCGTCTTGACCAGTGGAATCTCCACATCCGGAACGTAAGTCTGGAGGACGCGGGGACGTACGAATGCCAGGTCAGCACCAAGGACAGAAGTATCAGACGCGAGTTTAATCTAGACGTCCAAGGTAGGCATACACATATAACTTATATCGTCAGACTATCTATGACATGGAAATATTCCTTTGTCAATACTTTATTGATATGATAATTTTGGAGGAAAAACATGACAGCTATCTCGTATTATTCAAGTTCAATCTCTTTAACATTATATAAACAAAGAACATCAGTCGAGTCAGATCCAGTTAGAGGGATCAGTTGGTTAAATCCGAAGCTTCATTGTGCCAGTTTTAATCTGATTTGTTCTACAGGAAATTAAATATTCATTGGATTCAAATTGATTTACCGGACTTCAATGAAATAAACAGGCTTAAATTAGTGCTGGGATATTATTAACTTGACTATGGAGTTGTATCAGCTGTCTTCCTTGACTCAGTAACATGAAACACAATCTAACTATCGCCTTTACACTGACCTGATTAGGAGATGCATATGTCTTTGACTCAGCTAAGATGATATATAATCTAGATATTACCTTGACCCTGACCTGATAGGCGACGCCTATTTTTCTAGAAGACAAATTGTTTTTGGAACGAGTGCTGTATCAAGTTAAAGGTTAAATAACTGAGGTTTTGTTTAGCCCTTGCATTTCACTTGTAAACAGTAAAGCATGCTCATCACTGACATGGTTTACAAAACTGAAATTGTTCAGAGGACACAGATTTACAAATAGTAATGTATGAATATATGCCGCGATAGATTATATCCACAATGAGATTTTAGTATAGACCATGTATACACCATGAATTCACAGTTATATTCTAGTATAGACCATGTATACACCATGAATTCACAGTTATATTCTAGTATAGACCATGTATACACCATGAATTCACATTTATTCTAGTATAGACCATGTATACACCATGAATTCACAATTATATTCTAGTATAGACCATGTATACACCATGAATTCACAGTTATATTCTAGTATAGACCATGTATACACCATGAATTCACAATTATATTCTAGTATAGACCATGTATACACCATGAATTCACAGTTATATTCTAGTATAGACCATGTATACACCATGAATTCACAATTATATTCTAGTATAGACCAAGTATACACCATGAATTCACAATGATATTCTAGAATACAATAATTACGTTTTAGTATAGATCATATATACACCATGTATCCCCATTGACGTTGTAGCATAGATCATGTATACATCATGTATCCACTATGACGTTTTATTATAGATCATGTATACACCATGTATCCACATTGGCGTTTTAGTATAGATCATGTATACACCATATATCCACTATGACGTTTTATTATAGATCATGTATACACCATGTATCCACTATGACGTTTTATTATAGATCATGTATACACCATGTATCCACTATGACGTTTTATTATAGATCATATATACACCATGTATCCACTTTGACGTTTTAGTATAGTTCATGTATAGACCATGTATCCACATTGACGTTGTAGTATAGAGCATGTGTATACACCATGTATCCACTATGACGTTTTATTATAGATCATATATACACCATGTATCCACTATGACGTTTTATTATAAATCATGTATACACCATGTATCCACTATGACGTTTTATTATAGATCATATATACACCATGTATCCACTATGACGTTTTAGTATATATCATGTATACACCATGTATCCACTATGACGTTTTAGTATATACCATGTATACGATATTGCCATACGAAGTTAGTGGATAATAACATCGATATATGTATAGATATATATCGATTGTTTCGATCTTTTTCAGATTTGCCAATATACAATGCAGGTAATTATGCTGTATTTGCAAACATTTCAGTTTCTTTTATGACTGTGTATTACATAACAAGGCATGGCCGTAATCGTTTGTTTAGTTTAGTTTTTTTCACATTAAACGACACATTTCTGCCTACAAGTTTTGTCACATCAGCGGGGCTCTTAAAACTGGCAAAGAAGCTTTCTTTCTTTAGTTTGCATGTGGGCGGATTATGCAAATTTGACCACTCTACCGAAAATTAGCAATACATTTGCTGATAAAAGTACAAACATTGATAAAATAAAATCATATTATATTCCAAAAAATATGATAACGATATGTTGACATAGCCACGATGAGTCCGGTTTGCTATGTGTACGATATTACAGCCCAATATCTGTTTTGATTTATGTAAACTATTTCTGTATTAATATTGGACATCTTTTGCAGCTATAAAAATAACTGGCAAAAGGTACGTGGACAAGGGTGAGCCGATTGTGTTAAGTTGTAACGCCACCGACTACTACGCTCCTCATGACATAGATTGGTTCAAGGACGGTGACAAACTCAACTCGGATAAACTGAGAGGGATCGAGATAACCAAAAGTGTATACCTCTCTAGAAAGACAATTACAAGTGTGTTGAAAATCAAGAAGGCTAAAATGACCGACGCTGGAGACTATTTGTGCAGAACCTCCGAACGCTATATAACAACAATACATGTGCAAGTTTTAAATGGTATTTCTTTGATGTTTCGCTTTTTCCCTCTGATTTACCATCAATGTTCAAAGCATATTTTGGTTGTATCGTATAAAACGTAGTTTCTTTTAGATTTGTAATGTTACACTTGAAAGACAAGAACCTTTTTCCGTACATGTCCCTTCTTTTGTATTGTGACATAGCTGCACTGTGAAAGTGTTATTTCACCTTTTATTTTCTACCCATGCTAAATTATTAACGTCCACTGTTTGTATCTTCGTGAATTTTGTCATTTCCTTATCAAACTTATTCTAAGAATACATCCATCAATATTTACGAACATGCTTTAGTAGAAATCGTTTTGACACTGACAATACTATTGGAAAATCTCGTTTGTTCTGGGTTCCTTCCATCTACACTAAATTATTGGGGTGTCCACTGATAATACGGACACTTATTGTCCAATACAAAAACAATGAAATACTATAAAATTGGTGGCACCTAACAAAGCCCTGATAATAAAACAAACATTGATCATAATGAAAGCAAGTTTTAATGTAGTGCGACTTAAACGAGGTTGGTCTAGGTAATACATGTATATATCTGACAGAAATTGATGTGTTTTACCGTTAAAATGCTAAAGCATCCGCTAGAAACCACCGAATGATGAGTCCTATGGCGCCGAATCGTTATGTTCAAACGAGACGTTATACTGAATATTTCGGTTGAGGTATTACGTGCATGATTACTAAAGCTGAGTCAATCGTCTATATATTTTTTTGGTGGTAGAGCTATTGGTATCAAGGACCGATAACGTTTAATTTTGATAGATGCTTTGATATATGGCAGGTAGACATTTCTGTGTACAAACGTCTTGTTGGGTGTAAAGATTTAGTTAATGAATCTCTATCAAAATTCTATCTATTTTGATAAATGTCATTTAAAAACGTTATAAATCATGATAAATGAATGAATCAGGAGTCCAATTGCCTTTCTAGCCTGCCGCCTCCTAATATCCATATCAATGGTTTTCCCAGTGCAAATATCTTATTTCTATAAATGTTTGTGTTGGGAGCATGTTTTGTATAATCAGTTATTATCCATATACATACAGATATATGTTACGCAATACGGTCAATATATTGATACATATACACATAGTACAGGTTTATATGCAGTGGAATGACCAGTACCGGAATGCCTTAGAGCTGCTGGATCACCAGTGTTTTACCTCTATCAGTATGGAGATGATCATTGTAATTCCTAACGCCAGGTTGTTAGGCAGAGAGGTGTGCTGGTGTAATACTCTGCAATGTCTTATCACAGAGCTAGTAAGCCAGTTTATTCCTACAGTGTAGCCTGCTAATGAGCTGGGCAATGTAGTGAACCGGTATTGGAATAAATTGGTGTTGATTAAATTGGAAACAATGCAGTCTTGAAAAGCATACAGAAAATGAACGACAATTATAGGACATATACATGTATCGGTTAACTGATTTCAGAAAATACATAAGAAATATTAATTGTCAATTTTGCAAATATATAATTACAAACTTTGAAGTAAGTTCAATGCTGGAAGGGGCATTATAAACCCGCTTATTTTCAGATTTTGTATCAATTTTATGACGCTTAATTAGAGGAAACCAATTATCATATAAACTTGAGAAGTTACGGTTAACTATAGGAGGAACAACCCGTTAAGTAGTTAGAAACAATTTATCATTACATTCACTTATAACCTTAGGTTTAAATTCTGACAAAAATGATGAATACGAGAGACAGTAAATTGCTTTCAGGTATCTTTATTATAATTAGTTTGATGACATTTCAAGACAGTAAGAAAAATGTCAGCATGCACTGGTCCCCTGACTTGATCAAACAGATTCATTAGCAACAACACAATCTACACGATTTACATTTGTCCGAGAGTGGATTGCCTTTTCTCCAATAAATTCTAGCCAATAACAAACAAAACCCACAAGGACTTAATCTGAGAAGTGCAATTCAATTTAAAATTGTTTCTTTCCAAATTAGAAAAAAAGAACTCTGACGAAACCTGATTTTCTGTGCTAAGAATAACATATCAAGGCTGACTAATATGAATTTGAAAGTCAGCGTTATACACCGGGGAATTTTAAATTCCGACAATGCTTCGAAAGGTCTCAGGAAACATGTTATTCTCGACCATTAATGTGGGAGATTAAAGAAATACAAATGATTGCTGCGACAGTTTTCGTTATAATTTGAAAGCGATGTTTTTTTTTTTTGTTTTTTTGTTTTTTGTTTGGTTTTGTTTTTGTTTTTGTGTTTTGTGATTTTGCTGTCTTAGCCCTGTGAACTTTTCTGATACTTCTCAACAGTAAGAGCTACGGTTAATACAATTGGTGGCATCATGATATAGCTGATCTAATTACATCATATCCAGTTCACGTAGGGTCCCCTCTGAATATACGACAACAGATGTTTATTTGATGTTGAATGACGAGTCACAATTTGAATTCATCTTGAAATTATTTCAAAATATTTCAATGCAAACTGTTATATTGACGTTTCCTACATAAAATTTGATTGCTTTACACTCCTAATTTATTTTGAATCTAACATCATTGTATCTGGAAATGCCCATAGTAAATCCCTTTCTTTCTTATTTATATTCAATTAAATCTTCGATTTAACATTTCAGGATTTGTTAAAATTTCGTATTCATTTATATTTTTATTTTTATATGTTTTAAATAACGATTGATTTATCATTATTTTGAATATATCCCTATTCATACTAAATTTGAGGGTGTGCAATGATTAGCAAAATAAACCATTGTCCGGGAATAAGTGAATCAGCTACATGTGATGGAAGTAACGGAATGATCGCGGATAACATCCGATGAACACGTCGTTTAAATGAGTACATCTAATTTGGCTTTGACTCCGCGAACAGATGGTAGAATGTTGTGAGGGATTTACGCTACATTTTAACCCTCCACCGTTTAATGTACGTAGAGGATCAGACTCTGAAGTATTTGATTTACATTCAACACATTGTTTACTACCTGTATATTGGACTTTTAACGATGTAACAGTACATAACGATGTAATTCGTGTGTTTTCGGTCGGAGAATTACACGTTTATTATTGGTTTTAGTGTATAACGTGATTATACGAGTAGTGCAAATATGTTAAAGACGGAAACAGGTATAAGGGATGAACATTACTGAGATATACAATGGTCTTACGCGTCAGTCAGAAAGGCATTTTTCTCTACTACCATTGGACGGTAATAAACGCGTCTACAAGCCATAGAAAAAAATATACAGGTAATTGTTTTTGAAATGAATTAGCTTCGATCGGAAGCAAATTCCAATTTGGCTGTTTTGAGATACGGGTTATGTAATAGAATTATGAAAAATAAAATCTAGTTAGTCGTCTGATGTGTTTTGGGTCATGTTCAGTGGCGTTGTATGTAACAATTATTTAAGATCGTGATTTGAAAAAAACGGATCTATAGTGTGCATTTTCAGCAGTCAGTAGAGAGCAGGGTTTGATTGATGTTTTTATAACTTCTATATGTAAAACTGTAAAATATTTAATTCTGAAATAAGCCTTACTGCTCTAACGACCGTTTTTATGATACTAGTCTGTGTTCTAATATACTTATCTTGTACACGGTATACAACACGATGTACATTGTACAAATTAAACGTTCTTAACCACACGTATGAAGATATTGATTGTATAGTAATATTACCATAAAAGTAGCAGGACATCATTGCTCTCTGGAGAAATCATTTCTTACAGTTTACAGCTTATTGCTAGATTAGCAAGCAAGTGTTGACTTTCACTCTTATGTTTGATAATGGGTTCTTTTTTAATCTTTTTAAAAGAAGAATTTATCAGTACAACCAAATCATATTGATATGTATTCAAAGGGGGAAGGAGGTATTTGTATATCGTAGTAAATATTATATTTAATTCTTATGCGCTAAACTACTTACTCTATACACCAATCGTATACAACAATTGGTATTCATTGTAAATGCATTTTTACGTTCATGTTTCTGGAAATTTCAGTCTTGTCCATATAACTTAATTTTAAAATAACAAATTAAAGCTTTTAGATAATCCCTTTCTAAAGCAATCAGCTGTTTTCAATCTATATATATTGACACCTACATAGCAAACCAGGTGTCACGTGACACCAAGTAACGTAAGCTTTAGAAAATATGTACATGTAAATGTATAATGTTAATACAAACAATGATGAGTTTAATGGAATGCAACTAGTATGTATAGTTTAGTGGGGACCTAATGATATCGCTGTTTTATCATGTTTTAATACAGTAATATATCATTAACAAAACCAGTATGTCGTGATATACAAGTACTCCTTTCAAATAGCGATGATAACTATATATATACGAACTAATATGTCTTTCTATCTTGCTTTTCAGCGAATACTAGTAATAATGTAAAACGAGGTAAGTCACTTATTGATTTTAATGTTTATATTATTTTCTTTGTTTTTATATGGCTAGATAGAATTATTATAATGATGATATTATCATGTCCTGTTTATATGTTTTCAAGTTAATTACAATCTTCAAACGCAATCTGATCTTTGGAAACATATTTTATAGTGCATGTTAAATCAAACAAACAGAAGAGAATACCGTAATTCTAACTCAAAATCGACAAAAAACAAAGAATTTGGACAAAAACATCATTTTGATTGGGCATTCATGAAACAATACATAGAGAATACGACCATGTCTTGTGAGAGAGTAACCATCTGCTGCTTTATTGAGGACATCGGCAATACAAATCTATGTCAAATCTGGTTTTACATATTCCCAAAAGGACAACGAAACCAAGGGACATTTCAACAAGCACCGAACACGTCTGACTTGATACATGGAAGGCTATAGAATATTTGAAATGATATATGATGTCAGCCGTAAAAAGATACTCTTTATAAACATGCCTCTCTAGAAACCTTAGGTTGTAATCTTTAAATGTAGTCGATAGAGGTCACGAAAACCATGATAATGGATCCAGTCCCCAAATATCGATTAAACCGTGATCTGTAAACATCTTGGGTCGGTAAAGCAGGGAGTTACTATCTAGAAACAGAACATTATCATTTGGGGCATTAGAATTACCACGCTTATCATATAGTTTAAGTTTAAGTCGTCCATAATGGTTACGTTGTAAGTAACGATAACTTATCATCAATATGAGGGAAATGGAAGGATTTTTCAAGGTCTATGCTACCAGTTCTGATTTGCTGTTCAACATAGAAATAAAAACATATCGGCCTACACAGTTTGCTTAAATGAGCATGTCTGAAGTCACAGTCTTGATAAGTATGCATTTATATGCATAGTTTAACTGATGTTATATAATCTTCTTAATTCATTACTGATTTACGACACGTGCGAGCAATGTTTTTAAAGCCAATATTTTATTTTTAGGTACACAATCTGGGTTTTCACGTGGCGCCAACAGAGGTCCATCGATCGTGCCAGCAAAATGCGTCCTACTGCTGACAATGATACTTCTTTTTCTAACATGACATCGTAACTACGTTATACGACAATAACGACAAGTGCCTTGAACGGTGATTGCCGAAGGTAAAACCTGCGGAACGAAATTCTGGAAAAATGTAGCAAGAACAGTGGGAAAGAAACAGGTTCCGCATCTCCAATTGATTATTGTATTCTATAAGCGGTAATTCGAAAGGATGCAGAAGGAGCAAACAGAAATTTCAATTGGACGAAACAAATTGACCAAACATATCGCGATGGATTTATGAGAATTGTTCGACTGTTCTTCGACAAAACTCTACGTTAAAATGTGTATACGAGCACACATAACGTGATTTGAAAATATATTATTTTTAACATCAATTAAACTGATGCGGTTACAGGACAATACAGGACAATATTTATGTATCTGACAATAAATATGGTTACACAATATGGTGTATATATTGCATATGGTTTTACATTGTATGCGCAGTGTACATACGTATATTTTGGTACTATACTTCTCACTCATTCCAATTCATCATTTCATCATTCAAACACATTTTACTCAAAAACGACAATTTTACAATTGTTTGTGTTATAAGTCTGACACACTTTGCATGAATCATATGATTACAAAATGTACATAAAACATTACGGAGGATATTGAATATCCAGGGCAATAAAAGAGTTAACATAGGTTTAACCAAAACAATTTAAATCACTTGTAACCTGTCAAGTTCTTGTAATATTGAAAATGTCACTTTATTTTGATAATGAATGCTCGTAAAAGAGCAATATATCTTTAGCTTGAAAGGTTCAATGTATGTGCGTGTGTGTTTAGCTTCAAGATAATCAACAATAAACATTAGGTTATCAAAACGGTATGACAGTGATCCATTTAAATGAGAGGCAATATTTTCGTTCTCCGCACAACTGATACTTGATTATTTCATATACTTTAGATAGTCATCCGATACACGAAATAAGTGGTGTAGTCAGATATGTGGGGTTAAATACAATGCTGTTATTCATTCAGACATATTTCCCAAGCCACTTTGAATAGCATATTGTATTTCAGCCAGATGTGGTTTCTATATCAAAATATAATAATATTCTTTTACTCTCATATTGAAAATAAATTATGCCTTAAATATTACGTCCAAATACGAATACTTGTATGGCTGCAATTTAACATTGTTTTCTTGACAGCACAAAAAGAACTTTGATTTCAGCTCACTCGGACCGAAGGTCTGGTGAGTTTATGCCATGACGCGGCGCCCCTCCTCCATCCGTAAGTCGTCCGTCAACCTGAGTGGATTTTAACCAAATTTAGTCAAAAAGATCCAATGGGTAGGGAACAGATTTTGTATTAATGACGATTCTGCCCCAAGGGCGAGAGGGCGGGGCCCATTAGGGAAATAGAAACAGGTTCGTTAAATTGCCACTTGTCATCAAGTTATTGATAGATTTGAACCCAATGTGATCAGAGACATCCACGGGGAAAGGGAAACAGAATTTGAAAAAAAATGTGACTCTGGTCTCCCATGGGCAGAGGGGCAGAGCCCAATAGGGGAAATAAATGCAAATCCTATAAATCGTTACTAGTCACAAAGTACCGAATGGCCTTGTACTAAATTCTGTCAAAAAAGAAATAGTGACTCTGACCCCGAACACACCTAGATGTAATGTATAAATGTTAAAAAAAAAACAAAAAAAAAACATCTTAATTCTTCTTGGAGAAAAACTATCTGGTTCATATATAGTTTAAACCATAGTTGGAAGATTCATAGTTCATAGGTAGAAAAATAATTCCAATGTAATATTGTAAAAGTTTGCCATGCTTACTGACATATCCGAGTGAGCGATGTAGGCCCTCTGGGCCTCATGGTTTCTCTACAAACAAGAAACGACAATTTAGCTACACAATATCGGGAATGGGTTACGAGTGTTATCAACGTAAATGTCCCTCCCATGATACAAAATTAGCTGATATTTGTCAAACGTACAATTACATGAATCAGAATCTGCAAAATATGTTTTAATGAAGAAACGTAAATGTTTAGAGTCAATTTTAGACCGGATATTCATATAAGCAATGATGTCATGCCATCAGTTAATGGCACTGTAACACGAACCAGCCTTTTTGTAATATGGGAACGATGTCTGCTGTCTGAGACTGATTACACGTGCTAGTTATATAATTATGATAATAAACCTAGATGTGAAGATACCAATATTGCCACATGCTGCATATCGCTGACAACGTATATATATTGACGGAAGTTATCATTTGATGTAAAATACATAATGGTAACTCTCTTTTTCAGAATATGTCATTTATTTAAGACGAAAAAAAAAATATTACAATTTATTTAAATGATGGTAAAGCCTTGCTTTCGATGTTGTTTTTTTTTTTTTTTCTTTCTTTCTTTTTTCTAAACACCAATATATCTTTTAAACCTGCAACATACGAAGGGGGAAACTGTCAGTACGATACTTTCTGTGGAGTATGTAGAGCTATTGAACTCTGGAACTTAATGCAAATGCCTAGAATGGATATCATATAATCGATATTACTAATACCCTTATATAGTCTTTTAATTGATAACAGACTAGTAAACAAAGTAGTGAAAATTCCCGATGAATGCTTAAGATAAAACATACTTGTGAAATTGAAGAAAAGTTTCTAAACACAGTTTAGTCATCGTGTTCACAGGAGTAATTACATGCAATGGTATATATTATATGTCTTTTTTCTCTGTAATTTAATGAGCAGTAATTTCTCTGATGTACATTATTTTGTCATATTCAGCAACATTTACAGAGTCTGTCTGTAAATACCAAGTATTTATGTGAATATTGTTCTGCATTGGATATTGCATTTGAATCAGAGAGAGAGAGAGAGAGAGAGAGAGAGAGAGAGAGAGAGAGAGAGAGAGAGAGAGAGAGAGAGAGAGAGAGAGAGAGAGAGAGAGAGAGAGAAGAGAGAGAGAGAGAGAGAGGTTAGTTTTATGAACGCATCAGTAAGATAATGGGTATAACTGTGTATAACTAATGATGTGTTGTGTACTGTGTTATAGAAATACGTATTATGTACTTATGTATTTATTTGGAGCATGGGAGAAATATTTTGTTGTGGTTAATGTTCCCACCGTTACCATCAGGCACATGTCATCACTTTACCCAAATATCAGGGTCGTTTATCACATGTATTCTGTATCTTAATTTGTCGGGATCATCAGCATGGGGTCGTCATAGCGATGACGAAAAGCTTGACAACACCCACAATTCTCATTTTCATATATCTGACAAACAATAAAGATAATATACTTTTAGATCTTGCCACCACGTTGTTATCATTACGTAACATACAACTTATGTACTAGCCGTGGTAACCAGGTCAGGATAAAGAACGTTGTTGGGATATTGCCCACATTACACGACCAGTGTGTTATTACAAATTGACACAGGCATAACGTTTGTCAAAAACATACTGACTTCTCGTGTATGGGCTTTCAAAAACGTGGCCGGTTCCAGACGACGTACTTGAAAAGCAGTTTACTTTTTCCGGTATTTGAAGCAAAACGCCATATTAGACCGACTATGTTATATATATGGTATCGTAAAGTCGAATGGTTTCTGCATCTGGCGCCCGAACCACTAATACTCTCTTCTGACAAGGTCACCAGAATTGATTTAGGATGCTTTTATACTTTGATCCACCCAATGGAATTTTTACACACTGAAGTATTCCAACACTAAAGATATGGGGTTCGCCATATGCATATATCTATTCCTCATACGAGACATTGAAAATAGCTTTGTGCGCAGTGGCAGGAAGAGCAAGCTTGTACTTGCTTTTGATAAGAGTTTAAACGCGGAATACTGATGTATTTAATATACTAGCGGAAAAAATTAATTAATTTTCGGTCATTATCATTTTACATTGTTCTTTGATGTTGTGATCATGGTGTGGGTCTGTTGAAAATTTCGTCATTACTGAATACATTTTTATAGTTTTGGTTGTCCTATCACAACCGGTGTTTGGTTGTCTAGCTCGTCCCACACATGCTCGATTGGGAACATATCTGAACTATATGATGGCCAATCAAGAACTAGAACGTTGTTCTGAGCTAGAAAGTCACAAAAAACCCTAGCAAGATGGGGCCTCGTGTTGTCCTGCTGCAACGGTAGGTTACGTTATCACTAGAACAATGGCACTAACCCCTATCTACTTTACTTATTCGCAGTGCGGTCGCTTCGAATGTAGTTACTAATCTATACTGTTCTAGACTGTAAGGTTCTAATGCTCGATTTGTTATGCTCTACCAGCACATATGGTGTAAGAGTACCTCGGAAGTACGCCTTCTTGGAAAGTATGATTAAAGCATGCAGCAGCGTCGAACGGGGTCGCGGTCGACTGAATGTTAACTGGAGTACATTTCCACAGTGCACTGAAATAGCTCAATTAAGACCACGTGTCTAAGAGCTATATAAAACAGAAACGAACTTCCGTTTCTTTTTTTCCCGCTATTATATATAACATTATTTAATGTTTTAGTAAGTATATTAACATACATTTATTCTCAAATATTAAGAAGATTCGTAGTAGTTTTACATATTTTTCCCAAATCAAATACCTAATTAGATACATATTTTTAAATCATATACCTGTGTTACTTTTTATTCCTTGAAAAGTACTTTACAAGTATTCTTGTTGGCTTACGAATAAGCACAGCATAGTTGTCATATCATTTTGAATTTATTTTCTTGAAAGGTGATTAATAAAATAAACTTCCCTGCGGTAAACGAGCCTCTTCTTAACATTTTCATGTAAGCGACCAGGTCGTATAAATAAACCAATACTGCAGAGCTTCGCCCCATACATACATAACAGCTAAATAATTCACGCGACTCTTTCACAGTCAAGACCTGGTGATAATGATCAACGTCTATCTATAGAATCTATAAGGTTGTGTACGGCTAGATTATTAGATATGAGCCTTGCTTATGTTTTATTAAAAAGATGACAGATTTTATTTCTAATGAATATCAGAAATTATTTATTTTAAAACCAGCAGGAAGTGAAATATTGAAGTGAAATTATCAGTCAATCAAATGCGTTTGATTTTTTAGACTAAATCAACGTTTTCCTAATTAAGCAAACATACCATAAGAATTGGTCACGAGAATGCGTTTTCAGGAAAACGAAAACATAAAAATCAGGTCACATCGTACTTTTGATCTTATATACTTTCATTATTTTGTTTTAAAGATTGATCAGTGTTTTATTTGATCAAATGACGACATTATGTGCTGTAATGTAAGAACAAACAGATCTGACATTTATGCAGAACGAAACGTATACATGATCGTTGGTGATTTGATTGATAGAGTATATTCCGTTTCATCTGAAATATGTCTTAGAGAGGAAAGTCCACTATCAAACTAATTTGGTAACTGTAAAATTGGTCGATAGACTGATGTTCGGTCAGATTTGGAGAACACCCCTTGCAACAACGGATACACGAACTTATTTTGACTTCTAAATGAATTACATGTATGAAAAACACAAATATCCTACATGTGACTTCAAGGTAGATCATATTCAGTAAGATACATAGTTATTATACTTGGATGAACAATTGTTGGTGATACTGAGGAGGACTACTAACATGGCACGGGTTGTATGCAGGTTGTCAGGAAACGTAAACGAATCACTTAATTTGCACATACAACCTTAGCCTTAGTAGCTCTTTATATCTTTCCCCTGAACTTTCTACATTTTGTTAATTCATTAAAATATTGTTATTGAGTCGCGTTGATAGAGTTTTTTCTTTATACCATGCTCCTTTGAATAGAAGCAAGTAAACTTCACACCATTCACTTTTGAATAACATTTAGTTTATACCACACGTGGAATAGACTAAGCTGCGTTTTAATTGTTTGATACGGTTGATATTTTTTTTCTATCACGTGAGTTAATGCGTTTTGATTGAATAACGCATGAAGACCGCTTTACAGGGTCCCGGTAATGATAACGCACAAGAAGTAGCTCGCAGTTGCAATTTAATATATTTTTCAAAAGTTGTGATAAATTTCTATCAATTTATAGCATATGAAAATATAAATTATCTTATTATTTGTTAAGATTTGTAATAAATTGTAACATTTCCGCATATTTCCGAAACCGTTAGTTTTGCATATTGATTAGTGGTATTTCACTTTTGGTCATATTGTTCTTCTAAACTAATATTGTGAAAAGAAACAAATTATCCTTAAAAAAATGTCCATCCCTTCGCTAAATCGCTAAACTTGTGTTTTTTGTAACTTATGAAAAATAACTAACTCGAGTGAAAGAAATACCATGTTCAACTACCACTCGTTGTGTACCTTTTATTGAAATATACTTATGAACACCTTTAAATTAAAATTGCCTGGTACTGCTGAAGCAAGAATGCCTCCAGTAATTTCACTTTTCAAGTATGCCTAAATCACATGTTTATTGAAGGTACTGAGACCTCTTCCTGACAAGGAACAACTGGGAGTATAAGCCTGAGCAGAGCAGAACTTGGCGGCTCCTCCACAGCACCCTTTGTTATCGAGGAATCGACCTCGTCTATAAGAGCCTGGTGGAGGAGAGAAGAATAAAGAGGAACCGAGGGACTTTAAGAGTGAAAAACGCGTTCCCTTCTTACGGGAATTCTTCATCTCGAAAAGCCAATGTTACGCGAAACTGAGACTGAAAACTCTTTGTATGCTTACCTGGTCTTTTCACCCGGCCAGCTGAAGACGCCTTGTCGTTATTGACTCTGTCCATGATAAAATTGAGAATACCTCACCAAACAAGGAAGCAATCGCGAGGTTTAAAATGAATGGCTTGCAAATAGCCAGTCTAGGCTTCAAACTGATGCACGGCGGGCCAGAATTGCCAAAATAATTGCGGTCCTGTCCATACTGGCCCGGATTCATAATCTCAGCGCGAGTAAGATGATACAAACAACGCAGAGGAGAACGAATCTGCGTTAACAAACACATAAATGGTAAGGCGAAGCAGCTTTTCAATACGACTGTACTCCTTCGGAAACAAATGAGCAATGCATTTGAATCTCCTAGGCATGCGGTGGTCTACGATAATATTCATCTTGTCCTTGCTAGGTTCGACAGATCTTCATGAACAGCATAAGGATAGGGACTGAACCTTCGATATTGCTAACCTCTAAAAGCAAAGAAGAAATATCCTGTTTCCTAATACCAAAACATTTTGCCTGCAAAACCTTCTCAATCTCTGCCAATACTGACGAGACCATATTCCCTTCAGCAAAACACATACATGCTACATTCGATTCATGATTTAAGAATGGCACGCACAGTTGAAGTGCTCCCATGGAGGCTCGAAACATAGAGGATTAGACAAAACTACATTTTGAAAAGGAAATCAACCTCCTAACGGAAGCTGATGACGGAATCAAGAGTCCTTTCTGTATG
Source organism: Pecten maximus (assembly GCF_902652985.1). Classification (NCBI taxonomy): domain Eukaryota; kingdom Metazoa; phylum Mollusca; class Bivalvia; order Pectinida; family Pectinidae; genus Pecten; species Pecten maximus. Next base: position 5,998,337 of record NC_047023.1, on the reverse strand, counting down.
AAATGAAGCCATACCTAAGTCTCTGTGTCTATGCTAAGGAGTCAGCCGTCTTTGTGAGACGGCGCATGATCTGACCCCTGTGTATGTCACATTGGAAGCCATGACGGGTTGTCTCGGTATTCGCACGCAAAGATAGAGTATCCCCATTATTAGCAGAAAGGTCAGCTGACCAACATCATCAGTCACCAACTCCTCAAAATTCACATATCCAGTCATTATCAGTAAGATCAAACTGAGAAGATTGTCCAAAACTTGAAATGGACCTAGTCTTGACCCTGGTTTCCTTACAATTAGAGAAAACAGAAATACCGGCAGGAGTGGAAATGACTCTACGCATAGACCCGCAGGGAAGCGAAAGCTTAGGAATCTTAGACAAAATTTAAGGGATGGTGAGCACTTTAAGATTTTAAAAGGCGCGATCGAAAAAGAGTGGCCCCGACTAAGCACCTCATCGATAATAAAGAGACGAGGACTCGAAGGTTGACCAGTTTAACCTAAAGGGGTTTGACCATAACCGGGATATGGATATCTCATAGACTTGGAAGGGGCATGGTATTTGTCTAAGCCAGAACACTGAGGAAAAGGCAACATTCCAACACCCGCAGGACAAGGAAATGAATTGCCTCTGACTTGAAAAATATGGCCAAAATTGCCAGGAGAATGCAAATTACCACCTAGCTTGGGTGCAGGCTGAGGCTACGGGTAAAGTGTCGATATATTGAAGCCTATCAATTTCTCCGAACTAAGACCAGATATAGGCAAGGTAAACCTAAGAACCACGTTACCCCGAAACCTACAACTTACACTTTTCCACTCCCAGATGTTTGTCTACCATACTATAAGGTGGACCAGCACATGGAAGCTAATCAGAGACGCTTACTGTTCCTAGTCAAGACTTCCCAGAAAAAAACCCCGTAAAATCTGGCAGTAAAAGCCAGTCGACTGCCAGTTGTTACGCCTGCATCCCTTAAAGGGGCCCGGGTTGAATGATAACCATTTCGCTTACAGAGATGGTACCCAGACAGCTGCTGCCTTCAATCTTCGAGGATGTATCCCGATGAGTGTATAGTGCACGGTAGGAGACTTTGATGGTCCTATCGCCCCAGTAGTATGTGCGTGAATAGGATCTCCTGTGGCCGAAGAGGACATGTCACTCACTGCTAGGTAGGGGGCTGCCAACAGTACCACACTGGGCTTTAGGATGACGTGTACTGTATGCAATAAACTTTGCACCTTTATAACGTGTTATAGACTGATGGAGCAACACTCTTTCCCTCACAGTGTCTGTCTGGCAGCAGCCTCGGCAGATAGAACAGATGTCAAGATTATCTCCTTGGAGGATGACATAACCGCAGTTTCCTGACTGAGTTTTAAACCCTGAAGTAAGCTTGCCTCGCATACTGGGAACAACCAGAAAAGATATTGAGGGAAAACCATCGATAAATATACGGAAAAATACACTTACGTCCCGTTACCTGGAAATAAATTACGAACAAATACAGCTCATAACTATATAAATAAACGATAGCAAACGGTAGAAAAACAAGCGAGACAGTCTACGTGTTCGCTAACCTTTCGACACAAAAAGACGAAATACGACACTTAACCGGACTGACAGTTCAAACGAAATCAAAATACTCAACGACAACACAAATAAAACGAGCAAATTACTAATGTAATGCAGCAAAAAAACTTCTGAAATGCACAGGAAACCCCTTAATAGCGAAGTTGAAGTCGAAAACCTGCGGAAATTGTGGCTGCCATAAGCGGAAGTGAGGTTTTGAGTAAGGCACGGTGCGATGGTATTAAGGGTCCTCTCATGGGATATTTATTCTATACTTTATTATGTTAATCATGGGCTGTCAGAGCAATACGCTATTGTTTTTGTGGTGATGAGCTATTATTGAAATAAGACATTATTTACGGCACAGTTCGACAGCCAGGTAATCTCAAAACAAGATTATCTTGTGTAGCTTCTACGAAATACCTACTTTTAATTGTGTTTCCATCTAATGATTATCGATTGATTAAAGCCATATTATTTTTCGTGTCGATAAAACTACTTTTCAACAATACATCTGCTTTGTGTTCCATCTTGCTGTATAACTGATTTCTGACTGCTATATATGCATCTTATTTTCTATCGGTGAGTAACGGTCTACCGCGACTTCTGAATTGATATAAGAACTGGCAAGCTAGTCAGTTTTATTAGACAAACGACTGACAGACATCGATGGGAACACATTCTTTACAAACTTTGACCAGACTCCACCACCCAACAACGCTCTCAGTAAATCGATCTTTGGGTTCCTGCAATATGGGTTTTTATTCTAACCTCTATATCTGATAAACAAATATATTATTCGTTTTCATAATTATTGGTACAAATGTATGCATGTTGTGACTGAATAAAAGTTCACCAAAAACAACATCTTGTTAAATATTTGTTTTCGCCCAAATTTGGGTCATGAAAATAAGCATACTTGTTAACTATATTTTAAACTGTTAATGGGTGGCCATAATAATATAGTCGTTAAGATGCAAACAATATAACTTGGTTTCAGCAAACAATTATTTTCTTAACACCTTTGAAACATACTTGCATTTAAAATTACAGATTGCAGAAATGGGTACATATTCAATGCAGAATATTTTCAACTATGGTATTAGTCAATGATATTCTCTACTTATAAAATGAGAGCAAAAACCATTATCGTCAAGTAAAAGATGATTTTACACCATATCGATAGTTCAATCTTTTTCAATTCCTATTGGAAAAATGGCATTATGTATGTATCTTAGTAGGTCTTTAAGGGTTATTGTTAAAAACGTTTTTTCTTTTTCCCGAAAAAAATATTGTCTTAATGCTCCATTTTGTTATTAGAGTTCTCCCTGTTATAATGTAGGTACCCACCATTCAAAAAAGTTAAGAATTGAATCATGTTGCATGTATGCCAATTACAGCTGTGAAAAACAATCATAATCCCCATTGACGAGAGTTATTGTCTTTTACGACTGAATGTCGAAGATAATTAACTCGATACATAGTTTTGAATATTTCAACATTTTTTTAATGTCACACCATACCCTATCCACACAGGTGACCAGGTATCGGCCTCGTGCCTTTGACTTGTTGAGGTCACTGTACAAGTAGACGATACTACATGTTTTGTTTCTAGAAGAGGAAAACGTCCCAAAAATGTAGAGATGGTCATCGACACAAGATGCGTCTTGCTTAAACTGATCCCTTTGCATCAACATTCCACGTGGACATAAAACATGGTTTCTTATGCGTGAGTTTAGCCTGGCGGTGGGTGATGAGAACAGCAAACGTGATATGGCACGTCATTCAGACTCCACTCCTCTCGAAAGATGTCTTCTTCCCAGGTCCTTGACGGCTGTTCCAGTAATTGGGTTCTTGCTGGGATTTCCCGGTGATGGGTATAAACTTTATCACCCAAAGTTTTAATCCCGGGTAACAAGTCGGTCCTGATGTCAGTAAACGGGCCGCCTTGGGATTGAAGGTCGATACAAAGGCGACTCAATCTTTCCCGAAAAGACTCATGACATTCCAAGAGCATAAGAGAAGTGTATGATGTATCTCATTCAAGCACGACAAGGATACAACTAATCACATCGGCTGCAAACAATCACCTAGCTCTTTCTGCGAGTGGATTTTAGACTGTCCCTGCACTACATACGGGACCGTCATTCACACACAGGTGACAACCGTCTGATAAGCAATTAAGAGGTTGTTTTTTCAACATGCAGGGCGTAGAAATACCGACTGGCCATAGTTTCCAGCTGATGTTTTGTTGAATGGTCATGTTTTACATGCAGTGAGGTTAGCAGAATATCAAACTCCTGCCTCGGGACGATGATACAAAACGAAGGGTTCGTGAGAGGCGGATGCCACTGACATATGAGTAATTCATCTATAGAAAGCGTTGCGACTTTGGGATAGCGTTTCACCCTCCTAATATTTGTCTGTATTTTGGGAAGTAATGTTACCTGTCAAAGGTAAGCACGGGATCGGCTCCTTCTGACTGAATCAACAGTCACACAGAAAGACTGCGGCAGGCTAATGGTGTAAATTCGTCAAGTACACATGCAGTCGAGGTTCAGCGAAGGAAGATGTCCGCAACAATGCTAATAAAACCTCCTATTTGACATGTTGATTCATTGTACACAGGAGCATTACGGCTCGCAATGTTGGGCAGCAACATAACGGAGCCAGCGACATGACTGATTGAGATTAGATTTCCGCATGCAGTTGACAAGAATAGTGTCACTAGAGGGCTCCCAGATAATCCTCCGTGGCATAGATTACGATCCATAACTTGACATAAGGGCGGGAGAGGTTTATCGCCGGTTTTGTCGGCAAGCTGACTGACTCGAGTCTCGACCAGTTACAGCAATATCCAGCGGTGCTATTAAAATTGAAGTATTGTTAATTGCCATTGAAAGGAATTTATACGCGCCAATAAACGAGCATGAAAACATTGTGTGGAGAAAGAGACAGCATGATGTCCCTTGTTTGTGTAGAGTCATAGACATACACCTGCATATCGCTGACAATGACTCCATGTTTAGCTTGGCAAGATTATATGTCATTCTTTTCAATAAACGGCATGCCAACAAAAACATCCGAGTCAAGATTGAAAACAATAAATAACAATAACCAATTGTTTCCATCAGGAAATATGACCGTGAGAAATAAGGATCCGTCAACTCGATGTGCCGACTAGGTTATTTTGCCTCTATTCACACCGAATCAATTAGCGCAAGCAACTGTCATAATTTTTCTGTTTCACTGATATCAATAGTGAGACGCACTAGTATATGACGGATAATTTAATGTTGAATGAAACAAGAAACCTCATGTAAACTAATTCATCAAATTCCTCACAATTTATCTTTTCATTTCAACCTACGACTTCGCAAGAATTCGCGAAAAAAGTTTTTGTTTTGAGATTGGAGACGGGCATTGGATAATTAGGTAGATATGTGGTCTCTACAGAGCCGGCACACACGTTTCCTATATCACTGCTAATGCTGAATTTAGATTTATGGATAATTGAGATCGCAGTTCGCTTGACTTTAGCGTATCCACAAACCTGTATTTCCTTGCACAAAGTCATGAACCTGTGATTTTTTGGTTTGATAGAGGCCAATGTACGAGACCTTAGCTCAGTTCCTTAACGTCGCTTCATTTGCTTTGGTAAATCTGGGTTTTTGGGGCGTAGCCAAGACAAACCTTCACTGTTTCCGAAGAAGGATATCAAATTCTGTAGCCAATTTTCCATGGATTTGACCGTTTTTATTTTGGCAACCATTGTTTTGGGGCTGTGTGTGTGGTGGTCAGGATTCTTGGCCTCGGTTATACAAAGTATACTTTACTGCAATGTAACAGTTAATGTTAAAACAGTTAGATTGTTCACATATGTACGTACCCGCGTCGCTCTTTCGGTCTTCAGAGGAAGCATACAGTTTATAATCGCTGCTATCACACCAGTTAACATAAGTCGCACAAACGCAGGTTGACGGAACATACAGTCGAACCCACTTAATTTGAAATCGGATATATTGAAATATCGTTTAATTTGAAGTGAAATAAAATCCCCGTCCGAATGCCTTCTTTGTCTTTGTATTGTTTCATCGGTTATTTTGAAATCGGTTTATTTGAAATATCGCTTTATTTGAAAGGAAATTATTGCCCCCGGCAATGCTAAACCATTGTTTATTTATCGCTTAAATTGAAAGTCGCCACGACAGGCTTCGATTACCGGTCATTACGGTACGTGCGTCCGATTAAAAGACAGATAAAAATGATATTCTGATTTACACAAAACAAATAAATTGTGACTTTTAATTATTAAATGCGTTTGTTATGTGCATGAATCTTTATGTTTACGAGTATACCTTGAGGAACACAGCTTATTTTGGCTTCTGCTACATGTACAGTATACATCGAAATTGACTCTGATTTAACTACACGCGAGACAATTACAAATGACGAGGCCATTATTAAGGATTTGACAGACAATGCTAACAACGTAACCAGAACAGTGATATTGACAACAACCCTCAAATAATTTGTGAAAATCCATCTATCACCGACGCACAGGTCCGATTTCAGACGATAGTTCTCGGAAAGTAGCCCGGATGTACCGGAAACTTGTTCTCATGTGTGTCCGCGAACTCAACATAAACAAAAACAAGCAACAGTCGAAGACGCCTCCCGTCGAATTTAACATTATTTCTAATAAACCGTGAAACATTATGGAATCGATTGTAAATACTAAGTAAATGTTGATTAACTATATTGAACAATGGTGTGTTGTTTGACGTAGCGCTGTACTGAAATATGTCGGCAAAAGGCTGGATCTCGGTTATATTGAAAACCGGTTAATTTGAAGTATTTTTCCATTCCCCAAGCATTTCAATATAACCGGGTTCGACTGTAGTTAAAAACAATGCATGGACAGAAAAGCCGCAGACAAACTAATACAGTCACGGTCCTTACAATACCGGACAGCCGGATCTGGAATGATTGAGCAAAAACTGGTGCTCACAAATATTTCTCTAAATATCGGTAATAATGAAGCGAAAAATCTCAATGCCAGATACATCACGTACAACGTAATGCTACCCTGATCTAGTTCATATGCTCATCCTTTATATTATAAACGAATATGACATATTATCCACGGAAATATCAGAGATTTCGCTCTTGATTTATACCGTATATTTGACATAATTCGAACACTCATAGCACTTTGAAAACAATCATGCTGTGCCAAAAAATACAATTGCACTTTCTGGTCATAACTGAGGGGTTAATATAAATGTTTAAGCAAATTTTCACAAATAAAGGGCTAAATAAAAGGTGCATGTTGGATAATATCTCGATTCGGATTATCCCGTCTAGAATAAAATTCACACACAAAATGTTTATTTTTTAACTAGATACATTTCTTCACAATGAATTCTGTCTCAATCAATTGAAATATTAAGCTAACCAGTGAAGAATTAAAACTGTTCTGATACTAAAACCATTTCAGACGCGTCGTGACATATTATATCGTGTTTTTGATATGTCTGCAGACAGTCCTGGTGGTATCCTTTATGCTTGCCGTACCAGCACTTCTCAATTCGATGGCTACCAAACAGGCTTGTCCGATTATGTCAAGGTCAAATTACAATGGCAGAAAATACGGAGATTTTCCACATTTGAGCAAGTCTCTACTTCCACGATTGCATTTTTTTTTTTTTTTTTTTTTTTTTGCTTTTTTTTTAATTACTTAATTATGAAATGAAATATCAAAAAATGAACTTTTACATCGGAAACTTGAATAAAGAAATACAACGAAATATATATAAATATACCTGCTGTAACAATCTCCTGTCTGTAAAAGACTGAAGACAGTTTGACCATACACCTTTAAAACATTTAAAAATGGCTATATTCTTATTTATATACATATGCATTTATCTAATGGCTCTAGATACCAGTTATTAAAACATTATAAACAATATCGAGCACAAACAATCTAGCGTCGCTGGCAGAAATCAGAATACATTTAGATACGAATCAAACCATGGTGCATGGAATCGAAAGCAACAGACGACACGATTTCCTGTCAACCCAAAACAACATATTTGATTCGTTTATATATAACTAAACTCCGCATACACATAACTTCATCACCATTCCATTTGCATGCGTATAAGTTACATTGTACTTAAAGCATGAAAACTCGCTTTCAACGTGGGACCATGATTCAGTTTAAAAACACTGTTCCACAATAACAGAAAACCATACTGCGTTTTGTGCGAAAATAAACAAACTAAGGACAGATAACTTGATCACAATGTGTTTTCATGCCCGGGTTCCTTTACGAAAGCTTGAAGGTCTTGATAGAAAGAAGGGAGGCACTCAGCATACAGACTCAATAATGTGCTTCATAATACAGCAATGGAGATTTACTGGCTAGAGAGGAGCATGCGCATTACAGAACATGCAAAGCGTGCAGACTGATACGTAACAAACATAGCCATGCTACTCAATGCTTACTACTACACTGCCTATTTAATGTTTAAAGGGAAACAACTCCAGGTTCCGAACACCTGACAGTATAGGGGTGTGTACGTGTATTTCTGTACTAAACGAAGGTGATCCAAACAAAAATACTGGAGTAAAAGAATACTGAAGGCACCCGCTGCGGTTGTTTTTTTTATTGTTATGGAGGCGAAGGGACATTATGTATACGAGATTGACAGTTTTGTTTTCGAGGCGAAGGGACATTATGTATACGAGATTGGCGGTTTTGTTTTAGAGGCGAAGGGACATTATGTATACGAGATTGACAGTTTTGTTTTGCAGGGTAAGGGACATTATGTATACGAGATTGACGGTTTTGTTTTGGAGGCGAAGGGACATTATGTATACGAGATTGACAGTTTTGTTTTGGAGCCGAAGGGACATTATGTATACGAGTTTGACGGTTTTGTTTTGGAGCCGAAGGGACATTATGTATACGAGTTTGACGGTTTTGTTTTCGAGGCGAAGGGACATTATGTATACGAGATTGACAGTTTAGTTTTGGAGGCGAAGGGACATTATGTATACGAGATTGGCGGTTTTGTTTTGGAGGCGGAGGGACATTATGTATACGAGATTGACAGTTTTGTTTTGGAGGCGAAGGGACATTATGTATACGAGATTGACAGTTTTGTTTTGGAGGCGAAGGGACATTATGTATACGAGATTGACAGTTTTGTTTTGGAGGCGAAGGGACATTATGTAAAGGAGATTGACAGTTTTGTTTTGGAGGCGAAGGGACATTATGTATACGAGAATGACAGTTTTGTTTTGGAGGCGAAGGGACATTATGTATACGAGATTGACAGTTTTGTTTTCGAGGCAAAGGGACATTATGTATACGAGATTGACAGTTTTGTTTTGGAGGCGAAGGGACATTATGTATACGAGATTGATAGTTTTGTTTTCGAGGCAAAGGGACATTATGTATACGAGTTTGACAGCTTTGTTTTTTAAGGCGAAGGGACATTATGTATACGAGTTTGACGGGTTTTTTTTTGAAGGCGAAGGGACATTATATATACGAGATTGACAGTTTTGTTTTGGAGGCGAACGGACATTATGTATACGAGTTTGACGGTTTTGTTTTGGAGGCGAAGGGACATTATGTATACGAGATTGATAGTTTTGTTTTGGAGGCGAACGGACATTATGTATACGAGTTGACAGTTTAGTTTTGGAGGCGAAGGGACATTATGTATACGAGATTGACAGTTTTGTTTTGGAGGCGAAGGGACATTATGTATACGAGTTTGACGGTTTTGTTTTGGAGGCGAAGGGACATTATGTATACGAGATTGACAGTTTTGTTTGGACGACGAAGGGACATTATGTATACGAGATTGACAGTTTTGTTTGGGAGGCGAAGGGACATTATGTATACGAGATTGACAGTTTTGTTTTGGAGGCGAAGGGACATTATGTATACGAGATTGACAGTTTTGTTTTGGAGGCGGAGGGACATTATGTATACGAGATTGACAGTTTTGTATTGGAGGCGAAGGGATATTATGTATACGAGTTTGACGGTTTTGTTTTGGAGGCGAAGGGACATTATGTATACGAGATTGACGGTTTTGTTTTGGAGGCGAAGGGACATTATGTATACGAGATTGACGGTTTTTGTTTTGGAGGCGAATGGACATTATGTATACGAGATTGACAGTTTTGTTTTGGAGGCGAAGGGATATTATGTATACGAGATTGACAGTTTTGTTTTCGAGGCGAAGGGACATTATGTAAAGGAGATTGACGGTTTTGTTTTCGAGGCGAAGGGACATTATGTATACGAGAGTGACAGTTTTGTTTTCGAGGCGAAGGGACATTATGTATACGAGCTTGACAGTTTTGTTTTCGAGGCAAAGGGACATTATGTATACGGGATTGACAGTTTTGTTTTGGAGGCGAAGGGACATTATGTATACGAGATTGACGGTTTTGTTTTGGAGGCGAAGGGACATTATGTATACGAGATTGACAGTTTTGTTCTCGAGGCGAAGGGACATTATGTATACGAGATTGACAGTTTTTGTTTTGGAGGCGAATGGACATTGTGTATACGAGATTGACAGTTTTGTTTTGGAGGCGAAGGGACATTATGTATACGAGATTGACGGTTTTGTTTTGGAGGCGAAGGGACATTATGTATACGAGATTGACGGTTTTTGTTTTGGAGGCGAATGGACATTATGTATACGAGATTGACAGTTTTGTTTTGGAGGCGAAGGGATATTATGTATACGAGATTGACAGTTTTGTTTTCGAGGCGAAGGGACATTATGTAAAGGAGATTGACGGTTTTGTTTTCGAGGCGAAGGGACATTATGTATACGAGTTTGACAGTTTTGTTTTCGAGGCGAAGGGACATTATGTATACGAGTTTGACAGTTTTGTTTTCGAGGCGAATGGACATTATGTATACGGGATTGACAGTTTTGTTTTGGAGGCGAAGGGACATTATGTATACGAGATTGACGGTTTTGTTTTGGAGGCGAAGGGACATTATGTATACGAGATTGACAGTTTTGTTTTCGAGGCGAAGGGACATTATGTATACGAGATTGACAGTTTTTGTTTTGGAGGCGAATGGACATTGTGTATACGAGATTGACAGTTTTGTTTTGGAGGCGAAGGGACATTATGTATACGAGATTGACGGTTTTGTTTTCGAGGCGAAGGGACATTATGTATACGAGTTTGACGGTTTTTTTGGAGGCGAAGGGACATTATGTATACGAGATTGACAGTTTTGTTTTCGAGGCGAAGGGACATTATGTATACGAGATTGACAGTTTTGTTTTCGAGGCGAAGGGACATTATGTATACGAGATTGACGGTTTTGTTTTCGAGGCGAAGGGACATTATGTATACGAGATTGACAGTTTTGTTCTCGAGGCGAAGGGACATTATGTATACGAGATTGACAGTTTTTGTTTTGGAGGCGAATGGACATTGTGTATACGAGATTGACAGTTTTGTTTTGGAGGCGAAGGGACATTATGTATACGAGATTGACGGTTTTGTTTTCGAGGCGAAGGGACATTATGTATACGAGTTTGACGTTTTTTTTGGAGGCGAAGGGACATTATGTATACGAGATTGACAGTTTTGTTTTCGAGGCGAATGGACATTATGTATACGAGATTGACAGTTTTGTTTTCGAGGCGAAGGGACATTATGTATACGAGATTGACGGTTTTGTTTTCGAGGCGAAGGGACATTATGTATACGAGATTGACAGTTTTGATTTCGAGGCGAAGGGACATTATGTATACGAGATTGACGGTTTTGTTTTGGAGGCGAAGGGACATTATGTATACGAGTTTGACGGTTTTGTTTTGGAGGCGAAGGGAAATTATATATACGAGTTTGACAGTTTTGTTTTGAGGGCGAAGGGACATATATGATCTGTTCAGAAAAACACAACTTTACGTCATGATTATTATGCTGATCGAGTTTGAAGAAATCGGTTGAAAGCTGATGGAGGAGATCTCAGGAGAAAAAAAAGTTTTCGACGGACGGACAGACAATGCCATACCATAATACGTCCCGTCAAAAAAATATTTGACGGAAAATACAAACAATCAGAAGTAGACATTGATCGTGTACATGGGTGGACGGAGTTGATTGCGTTATTTCAGCTTTAGGCAATCTTATCCATGTAGAATGGAGTGTTAAGTCACTCCAATACGGTTTTAGGTCACATAGTTTCGATTTCAGATGATAGTTTTGAGTGAGGATTTGGTGTAAAGTCACTCCATTTCGATGTAAGCTGAAACTTTTGAGTGAGGATTTGGTGTAGAGTCACAACGATAAGGTGTATGGTAACATACTTCACAAATTTTGTGTTTAATTTAATACTGAACATCTTTCTTCATTTTGATACATTTTTAACCATAAATGGTGTTGATATTTATTGTACACGGAAAGTAATGTTAAGTTACACACATAAAACACCGCATAAGGATGAAAGTTACACTAAAATTTTACAATGTAGTGAAGATCTAGAATTAACAGAATTTTTTTTTTATAAAAATGCTAAAAAAAACCTAAATGCAGAATAAGTTTATTGAATTTACAGTATTTCATTTCATCCGTCCCGGCTTTTTTACTACGTCATGTTATTGTAAGCTTATGATGTCATCACAATTGTTGACGTCATACATTTTAAAGCAATGTGCAAATAATTTGATTTTGTATGAAACACGCATTTTCATTTGCTGAAATAATTTTGTTATACCTCAATAACAAAATTTTTGACGTTGCGAAATGTAACGTCATTTTTGATTGGCTGATGACGTTGCATAATAATTTATCACAGAAAAGAGTTCGCCAAAGAAAATGAAATATCTTGGTGTGTACAAGACGAAATTAAATTATAAGAATTAACATTAATTATTCCATTTTTTTCTGTTATGACTGTATAACAGAAAAAAATAATTGATGTTAATCCTTAAATAAACGAATGTTTAGTCCGCCTGAAGACGTCTGAGAGGGCAGGAAGGTCTAGAGGCAAAGTCTTATTGTTAATCTTTTTTTTTTTTTTTTTTTTTTTTTAAATTCGGTAACCTTCGCAAGGACAGATTCCTTTTTCTTATATATTATGGGTAATATATACCAAACGTTTATTTTTTTCTGCTTTTCGAATTATCTATATGGAATATCTTTCATGTACCTCGCTATGCTCTGTTGAGTATTAATCTGGGCTATACATGATGACTCGATGTTTAAAACGTGTATGCATTTTTGAGTCTTGTTTTGACATGACAACCTCCATTTTCACTGTGTTTGCTAATGCTTCTATTTGGCGTAACTTGTATCGTGCATTTTATGAATCATAACCGTAGTAGTAACTAAAATGCAATGGATAATCTCATACAGTCACCACACACACGAAACAAAGAATGACACGCATTCATCGCCAACTAACATTGACACAGCGACGGGGAAGGTGAAAATAAATGGTAAATATATCAAATCCAGCTCAATTGTATATCTCTATAATTCTACATAATAGATAAAGCTACATCACCCTGGCATATGGAGAGACATGTAATCATCTGGTTAGTATAGAATGATAACACCCAGACACCACACACATAAAACATCTTGATGTAAAGTTTATTGACAGTCGATATTTAGTGGATTTTCTTCAGTCAGCTACATATTGCACAGCAATCATGGCTGCCTGGTTTCCGGTGTGTAATGAAAGTGTCCAGTATTCGACACAATATACGTATATACATTTGTAGTTGTAATACGAAAGTCGATACAGGAAAAACGTTCAAAATGAATCTGTCAGTCATTATCTCTCGTCGGCTCCTCGTACCACTGGTATATAGGGATTGAACGGTGTTTTTTTTTTTTTTTTTTTTTGCGTTTACCACCGTAGGAATGTACATGTATAGTATGTATAGTTTATTTGTATTACAATAATTGAGGAACACATGATTAAAACTGATCTTAATCATGCTCGATTTATGAATTGAAAATTTAAAGACTGTTCGAGTACTAGTTCCGTTCGAGCTCTAGTCCGGTAATTTACAATAACACATTTTTCATCAGCGAATACTCCGGCGATATAAGATCTGGAAGTCCAGCTAACAGGGACGTGTACTCTTACATGATCAAATTTGAAACACCTCGCACACATGCCAATCTCTTGATCATCAGTAAAGTTATTGCCCTCTTTTAAAACAAGCAACCAATTATGCTGAAGAATTCCTATGTTTCAAGCAGATTTCTTGGTTTTAATATCTCTCCTCAAGACACCTTTACAACCCACATCTACCTTTCTCAGTGTGATACCGAGAACGCCACCGGGTGTCTCCTTCACACAAGGCTTTTTTTTTTTAAATAAGATAGAAGCGCTGTGATAAAAGTTTCCTAGTCGTGGACCTGAAAACTTTTTACTTAAAGAGTATGTAAAAAGTAATGTCAAAAGAACAGCGAGATTAAGGTACATAGGGTATATTGCAGCAAATTAAGTGTTTTATACGGAAGAGCATTAGGGCCATGAAGCAAAAAATATAAATTCATTTGTTCGTGTTAATAACTCGAATGTCAAAAGAACAGCGAGATTAAGGTACATAGGGTATATTGCAGCAAATTAAGTGTTTTAGCATTTTACCTTCGAATAATATTTGTATCTGTTTTGTGAGAATCTGCGTTCCTAGTTTAGCTGGTAAGTTACGTTTTACGGTAATTCGTAAATTCGACAAGTGCATCATCGATTGATTTGGGTTAAATATATAGGCAAAGGAAGCAACCTTGATGGCACAGAGTAATGTGTCGTTGGATAGTCTCTAAGGGCAGAGCATTAATAATTCTTCAGGGGGACCCCTACATGATATTAACATTGCAGGAAACCCAAACGTTTGTCTAACCGCCAAATCACAAAACCAATGATAGCACAGATCTACAACTGACCGCTCGGACAATTCAGACAAAAACGATTGTTGATACTGTAACGAAAATATGTGTATTGTTAGCCTACTGTTAGATCAGCTGATTGTAGCTCGCTATCTAAATGGCTGTTTGACTAATTATCTATCAAGTATTTACGCTATCCTAAGTATTATATCTAGATTAGTATCTAAATTTTATCATAGCAACAATCGCTAGGCCATGTTTACGTCTAAGTATCATCTTAGGACTCGCACAACTAAATGATTTACTATATGTTATTACTAGTGACCCCATCCCTTCATTCGCTCGTTGGGAATTCAAATGAAGTGAAATTTATATCAAGTTAAAGTTTGAGTTTTTTTTTTCTTTCGGATAAATGTTGTAATTGTATAGGTTTAATGGCATATAAGAGCCCACGGGTACTCAAAAGACAGTAACCCTGATATTTACAGTACACTGGGGAACTCCCCACTTGGGAAAGTACCGCCTTTTTACACCTCGAATCATACGTCATTCTATTTTCAGTAGGAGTGTGTATTTTTTGATTTTCCACATCTCAAGACCCCTTCTTTTTATTCTCGTATATAGAAGGTGCTCATTTCATATGTTATTTACTCAGGAAAACAGCTACAAACCTAAGAAACACATTTTCCTCAGTGACTTGGTTTAGGTGAAACACCAGCTGATTGGCTGATTTAGTTGTGCGAGTCCTTTTTAAGAGCAAATCTTTGTTTTTTCCGTAGCAATAAATTCATTAAAATTAACCTATATTGTTCTGCAGATAAAATTCTCAAGTCACAGCAACCTGTATTAAGCAGTTCTCCGGAAATAGCAGGCACATCTGACCTTGACTGTGCCAAGAGTAACAAAGACCTCACCTGATTTAAAGCCCTCGTCTACCTATCAGTTATAAACATATTTTTTTCACAATCGGTGCACTTATGAAACACAAATGTACCTTTAATAAATGAATGACTTGAAAATTATAGCTGTTTTATCAGTTTTTAGATCATTATATAATCAATACATGAAAATTGATTAAAAGAACAAGATATTTTTTTTAAATGTAAGAGGCTGTAGGTACTGGGAGTATGCCTTGTACTGGCGAAGAGTATGCTTATATGATATAAATAAACATTGATAACCAAATTTAATCTATTAAAAAGCTTAGAAGCTATTTAATCAATTAAGCTGCTATAATGACGCTTGACTGGCCTGAGAGACGTCAATATCCATTAATCTCATTAGCAGAGATCTGCTACCACATGTATATAACACCCACTGAAATTAATTCTCATTGCATTCTGAGAAACTTCGCCGAAAGTACAGTAAGCTTTCAAAAATTCATATATTTCCAATCGGAGAATGTCCCACACAGCAATCATACAGGATTGGTCAACACAAACATGCTCTACTTGTGTATTTGAATATAGAAATTATGTCTGAAAACAAAGATGATCCCACTTGTCATACAGCCAGAATTCCGACCAATATGAAAATACTACGGCCAAATGACAAACTGTTGGCCATACCTACGGATGAGCTAAAATACCTTAACACAAAAAAGTAAGACAGCAACTATACTAATATTGAGAAACTACGTAAGTTTATGTTTAAAGTGCCCCAATGAGCTCCGCCATCAACCCATCCCCATTGGTCGGTCGGTTTTACGCCAGACCTCTGATGCGCATGTCTGTTGTTTCAGAAGGCGCATCATCTATGCGGCAGCAGTATTGTTTCGCCAGATAAAAAGGTAATATACTACTCCTTTGGAAGCTCCATCTTAAATGTTAAATGTTCTAAATTGTCAAACGACACCAGGCACGTTACATTTATTGATACTTATTACCAGATGTATTTCTATAAATCGTTTAAAGTAATATTCTCATTCCGTCTGCTAGGGGTTGTCCCGAGTAGCCCCGAATAGTTCACCAATCGGATGCTCCGGAAGGGGTTGAAATATTAGGAGGATTTCCCGCAACATTCTCAAATCTGGATTGATCTGGGACGAGGAAACTTTGTTTACTTCGTTCATTGTTTACTTTCCTCCTCCCAGTGACGTCTAGGTTACGAACTTATTATTGTTTGCAGCGCCTCTGAGCTAGGTTCATGACCCCGTAAAGGGACCACGGAACCAAATAATTTCCCATAGACGGTAATGTTAACGTTTATCACTGTACTGCTTAAATGGAGTTTTCAACACTGGTCCAGTAGCAATAATTTTGAAGTATGTCATCTCGGAAACCTCTAAATGGAATTATAAAAAATTCTACCAATTTGAACTTTTTTTATATGGGGGCCGCCATCTTGTATTGAAATCAGCACCAAAAATTCATCTAAATTAACAACAAAATACACACTTACTAACCTCCCCCTGACTAAAACAGGCTAGCAAAAAAATAACTGTTTTTCTATATATTTTACATCTATATGTATTGCCCGACCCACATATTAAAACTTTGGAAACTTCTCTCACTTTAATATCCAATCAGTAGGCCCCGATGTATTCACCTTCCTATTAAATCTTCTGCCCAAACGGGGAAAACCCACATTCTATTTTTGATTGGGTTCTGTGGTCCCTAAAATGCAGCAATACAGTACAAACGAAACTGGAAAACATAAAAACATTTCTACACATGCTACGGACGCACTGTACAACTACAATGTACATGATATATTTATAAGTAATGCATGTATCTATTTAGATTAAATCATAAAGCCCTTTAAGACACGATCCTGTACCTACTTTCAGTGTCTGTTTTTTGTTTTTTGTTTTTGTTTTGTTTTGCTTTCTGGTTTTGTACGATGGCCGATATCGGACGGGCAAAATAGTGTTACTAGTAGTACATTTTTGTCAACGATAAACGTACGTACATATTGTATGTCAAAATATCTACTGCTAGTTGTAGATAAATTTGTACACAACAAGATTGCGTACAAATCCTGTATCAAAAACCTGTTACTAGTAACACATTTTTGACACAAAATTTGTACGTACATATTTTATGTGCAAATTTATCTACTACTTCCAAATATCAATTTACATTTTTTCTTTCTGAATTGGTCGCCTTGTGGACGCATGTTGACTGCATCCGATACGAAAAAAAAACGCAATTAACTTTTGTCGCATTTGCACGAGGTTAATCTGACATATTTCGGTTTCAAGTGATACCATTCTTCCATTACGCTGGCTGGATAGTATGGCTTTATTTAACACGATACTTTAAAGCCATATGCAATGTACTGCCAAGAAAATGTTTACATTTCGAGATGTTTGCAGTTTTCAGACTTAATATATACCTAAAAAAAAAATCGCGAAACAAAAACCGGAGGAAAATGTGTATTTATGAAAGTATACGGAAAATTCCCAAAAATAATAACTTGGTCCGACAGACCATAATGCAACGGGCGAGTTATCAGTCTATACAAAATGACGGAACGCCGAATGCGTGAGCCTGCCAAAACACAGACAGATTCTGCCAAAAATAAACGTAAAACGGACTGGAATCGGCAGAACCCCGGGTATTTTCTAAGGAAAGGAAATAATTCGTTGGAACTTGGCGAGAAAAGAAAAGGGAATAAACTCGAATTCTGATTTTACCGGATGTCTATTGGATTACTGGCTAGCTTTTGAACATTGTCAACTTCACCGATGTTTGTTTATCTGTTACAGTAGTATGTATAAATCAAATAATGTACATTAATAGGCAAACTTCACGTATACGTGATATGAAAACAACGGCCATGTGTGTAGTTTATGTGCAGTGCACGTTGTTATAGCCTCGTTCTCTGCTTCGTGACAAATCTCGCGATAAAAATAAATGCGCGGGTTATTTTTAAACACTAATGACTTCTCCGGTCAAGCGTCCAGGCCAGTGGTCATTTTAATATTAGGAGAGCGTGAATGAGCATCTTCGACTGCCATTAATACCTGTGTACAACTAGATTTTTATGTTATTTGGGAGTATGTGGCTTTAAATTCGAGCAGCTAATTGGGTTCTGGCTTTTATTACCTTATCAAACAAAATCAGCATACGCTCACATGGTATTCAATCAAGAATAAAAGGACTGTTTATTGATATTTGGAAGTAGTAGATAAATATCTACATAAGATATGTACGTACAAATTTCGTGTCGGAAAATGTGTTACTGGTAACAGGTTTTTGACACAGGATTTGTACGTACACTTTCTGTGTACAAATGTATCTACTACTAACAGTATTGTTAGGTTAATTGACGCGAACCTTCTGTACGGAGGAACTTCAAAGCATCGGAAACGTTGCCTGATGTGGTTTACAAAAGTGATATTAATGAGTTACAGTAGAAACGCATGTTTTATCGGTGTAAAATTAATCGTTAGAATTAGTGCTGTTGTTAAGTTAAAACTAATTCTGAAAATTAGCGTTGTGGTTAAGTTAAAACTGATTCTTATAATAAGCGTTGTGGTTAAGTTAATACTGATTCTGAAAATTAGCGTTGTGGTTAAGTTAAAACTGATTCTGAAATTAGCGTTGTGGTTAAGTTAAAACTGATTCTGAAAATTAGCGTTGTGGTTAAGTTAAAACTGATTCTGAAAATTAGCATTGTGGTTAAGTTAAAACTGATTCTGAAAATTAGCGTTGTGGTTAAGTTAAAACTTAATGTGAGAATTAGAGTCGTGGTTAAGTTAAAATTAATTGTGAGAGTTAATGCTGTGTTCAAGATAAAACAGGTCAGTGCTGTGGTTGATGTAAGTTAAAGACAATTGTGAGAATTAACGTTGTGATTAAGCTAAAACTAATTGTGAAAATGAGTGTTGTGGTTCAGTTATAACTGATTCTGGGAATTAGCGTTGTGGTTCAGTTAAAGCTAATTCTTGGAATTAGTGTCGTGGTTCCGTTAAAACTAATTATGGGAATTAGTGTTGTGGTTCAGTTAAAACTAATTCTGGGAATTAGTGTTGTGGTAAAGTTATAACTGATTCTGGGAATTAGTGTTGTGGTTCAGTTAAAACTAATTCTGGGAATTAGTGTTGTGGTTCAGTTAAAACTAATTCTGGGAATTAGTGTTGTGATTCAGTTAAAACAATTCTTGGAATTAGTGTTGTGATTCAGTTAAAACTAATTCTTGGTATTAGTGTTGTGGTTCAGTTAAAACTAATTCTGGGAATTAGCGTTGTGGTTCAGTTAAAACTAATTATGGGTATTAGTGCTGTGGTAAAGTTAAAACTAATTCTGGGAATTAGTGTTGTGGTTCAATTAAAACTAATTCTGGGAATTAGTGTTGTGGTTCAGTTAAAAGGAATTAGTGTTGTGGTTCAGTTATAACTGATTCTGGGAATTAGTGTTGTGGTTCAGTTATAACTGATTCTGGGAATTAGTGTTGTGGTTCAGTTATAACTGATTCTGGGAATTAGTGTTGTGGTTAAGTCTTTAATGATTAGAAAATAAGTCTTGTAGTTAGGTTAAAATCTATTTTGAGAATGAGCGTTGTTATTAGATAAAAACTAATTGTAATAATTACTGTTGTGGTAAAGTGTAACCTTATGGTGTGAATAAGCGTTGTGTTTAAGTTATAACTGGCTAGGGGTATAGGTGTTGTAGTTCAGTAAAATTGTTTTTGAGAATCGGCGACGTGGATAAGTAACAACTGATCTGATGGTGAAAATAAGTGTTTTAGTTCAGTTAAAACTGATTGTTAGAATTGGTGTTGTGGTTGAAATTAAACTAATTGTTATAATCGGCATGGGGTTAAGTTAAAACGTTGGATTTATGTAAAACTGATGTTGAAAATTTGTGTTGTGGTTAAGTCAAAAATGATTGTAAGAATAAGTGTTGAGGTTAAGTAAAAACTGATTGTGAGAATTAACACTGTGCTTATTATTGTCGTGCTTAAGATTAAAATGTGTTGTGCTAATAAGTGTTATGGTTCAGTTAAAACTGATTTTGAGAATATGTCTTTTGGTCAAAATTATACTTGTTCCGAGAATTTGAGTGGTGTTTAAGTAAAAACTGATTGTGAGAATTAATGTTGTAATCAAGTTGAAACTGATTGTTAGAGTCGGCGCTGTGGGAATGTTGTAGTTAAATCAGATATTCTGATAATAATTGTTGTGGTTACGTAAAAAAATGATTGTGAGACACATTTTTCATTTGCAAATGAGCTACATTTCCTTCTTGAATACCCCCTATGCATTAGTCTAAGAAAACATCTCCTAAATGTATACAACTTGAAATCTTGAGCATTTATTATCATTTTTTATAGTTGTCAGGAAGTGTTCTCTAAAATACAGATCCACTGTTCAAATGTCATAGCTTTCAAAAAGTCAAACTCATTGTTTTCAGCATGTTTTGAAAAAAATTGCTATGCATATGATTTATTAAGCTTTTTTTATGGAATAAGACGTCGGCTGACAAGATTTTTTTTTTAATTATTATATACTAGCCTGACATATATCCTGGTAAGATATCCGATTTGTAACATCCCCTCACCCTCATCATCAATCTGATTAACACAATTGTTCATTACACACTGAATCTCAACGTATAACAACAAAATGTCATTGCGTATTCATCAAAGTATACTTCAGCAATTTGTATCACCATGCATGCATCATTGTAAATATTACATAACATATGATATAAGCAATAGTAAGACCAAGTTATTACAGCCGTAGAACATTTTACCGAAATAGCATATCCAATATATACTTATTTTAAACCATAGCTTATGCAATAATATATATATTAGATTGTTTTATTTAATAACGAAACAAAAAAAACACAGAAAGCTTAAATGAAACTGACAATATATCACCAAAATATATTATATCGATTCTATAGAGACTCTTAAAAAAGAACAATAAGTCAATCAGGTGTTAGATAGCTTTAAAAAATCAAAATTTACAATGTTAGGATATGATTGCAAATTTATCTTTGTTATTATTTAAATTCAATTTCGAGTCCATATCAAAATAATTTAGGCGAAGATAGACAGCAGATTTTTTACGAGAATTTATTTGATATATATATCTCTGTTACCCTCTGTTTCTTTTATATTCAGAACATTAATTATACAGTTATTACACAGACACTGTATGATTTCTACAATAGCGGTCAAAGGAATGTACTCCGTGTTCCCCGTCGCCAGAACGAGGGCCCTCCCTCATACCGCCGTCACTTCAAGGCCGATGAAAACAAAGACACGTTCCACAGCAACCAACAAGTGTATACTTCCAGTAAACATGTTAGTAATTACTGATTACAACCACATCAAAATCTCATTACTTTTGAAGTTACAGTATATACGAAACCGTCACAGGTTCGCTGTTTTAGCAGCGAAAACGTAAACAAAGACCTTTCGTCTCCACTCGCGTCGTTGATATGCCTTAGCTTGAACCTTTTTTTTTTCGCTGAAATCAACACCGCACAACGATAGATTAGTTATTGATGAACATAAATCAACACCGCACAACGATAGATTAGTCATTGATGAACATAAATCAACACCGCACAACGATAGATTAGTCATTGATGAACATAAATCAACACCGCACAACGATAGATTAGTCATTGATGAACATAAATCAACACCGCACAACGATAGATTAGTTATTGATGAACATAAATCAACACCGCACAACGATAGATTAGTTATTGATGAACATAAATCAACACCGCACAACGATAGATTAGTTATTGATGAACATAAATCAACACCGCACAACGATAGATTAGTCATTGATGAACATAAATCAACACCGCACAACGATAGATTAGTCATTGATGAACATAAATCAACACCGCACAACGATAGATTAGTCATTGATGAACATAAATCAACACCGCACAACGATAGATTAGTTATTGATGAACATGCAAAAATTGATTAAAATTAAATTAGCTATCTATATCTCTTTCCGTGATCGGATCGAAAAAGTTCATGCTCCTATCTCTCGCCATACTCTCCCTCCGAGTGCGTCGCCGCACCACCTAATACAAGTGCTGCGCCCTCCAATTTCGTTAACTTTAACGGTGTATTTGGACTAAGACCACAATTAAATGCTTCCGGGTTCAGTAGGCACGAACGAAGTCGCTTAGAAATCTAGGTGATTTTGTAAAAACTATACTATGGCTGTGAGAACTTAATATTTGTGTAGAAGACTTGTGTTGAAATGCTCCAGATATATCATTCTAACTTTTACTGTGTAATTTTTTTTATATTCTGCATTTTATTTTGGCACAGGGTGCTGTGTGACAAGTCCTGTCTTTACCCCTACCCTTTGAACCGGAAGTTTATATTTGACGTTGATTTTTTTTATATTTTACTCCCAAGACATTGCTCTTGACTGGTAAGAAGAGTAAAGCTGGCTATCAGATTTTGGGAACTTGTTATAGAATTAAATGTTACAATGAAACATATAGTGAAATTAATTGTGGTCTTAGTCCTATATTGAATCGCGCCGTTTAATCAAACATGGACGCCGCGATCGGAAAAAAAGTCCATAATGGTTACAACTTTTGTCCGGGTCTAGTTGCACAGAAATTGTCGAGGGGTTCTGATTGTTTTATCCGAGTATAACTTCGTAGAAAATGATGAGGTGTTCCGATTGTACGAGTGCCAGCGAGTTTGTACATGTAGCTGGCAAAGAGGTCGAAGTTCGATAACTCGTATTTAACACTGTACATGTATATGTTATAAATCAAACAACATACTTGTCATCTACATGTATAACCAATATTTGAATCCGTTAGCATTGTATTGTTTAATGATGAAACATCCAAATCATCTTTTGTTTTTTAAAATGTATAGATGTTATTACGTTATTGATATATATTCTATGTTTGTCAGAATTAATAATACTATGTTAGCTATTGTCAGCGATAAAACAATACCAGTATTAGAGGTAAAAGGTGGTTGACATTATTTATGCATTAGATAGGAGCTAAAATAAGAAATGAGAAGAGTTATTTCGCTTTTACCTTCCGACCGTGTATCTTAAACAACGTCAGTACTATTGATCACATTACTACCTGTATCTTCAATATGAACCAGTGAGTAGTTTTGTGGTACCAACAGTTGGTATATTAGTCTGTTCCATGCTGCGGATGCTACGATCAGTCTGAAAAATTAAAAGTGAAGGGCATATTAACAGCCGATCGTGTCAAAATAGTGATATTTTACAAGCCTATAACTTTCTACTATGGTGCAATTTAACAGAAGTTACTAGATACAGTTTGGTATGTATCATTGCAAACTGTGGGCCTTGTTGTTTACACGTGATTTGTTAAGCTGCTTGTAAATTATCAACGAAACATCCGAAAATTCAACGTTTCAAAGGGACAAAATCAGGTCATTTGTATCCCATATATTGCGCAAAATGGTTTTGCTCAGGGTGTCTAAAGCACTCAATAGGAGAATTGATTTGACCTGATTTAACTTTATGATATATATAAACACTGCTTTATTTTTTACATTGAAAGACAAATGGCGGCGGTGAGTAATAAGCTCTAACGAAAGATTTCTAGACATGAATACCGAATACTGCTTCTAGGGAAAAAAAAACGTTCAACCGTAGACTTTGGGGTTAAAGATGCATATTTCTAAAAAAAAAAAAAAAGGTTCAAACTCAACAGTTTAACATTTTGTCTTGGTGTGGGAGCATTTATATTGACTGGAATGCCTTCATCTATGGCACATTGACATCTGCGATTTTCATTTCAAGGTCAAAACAGTTTAGCGTTCTAGAGGTACAACAAGGAAGTCCGATCATGTTCCTAACATGTGTTATAGATACTGGTGAGAATAACAACTAGGTAATTCTTCGGGTTTGGTTATTTGTGTGACATAGAACTATTCCATGCAAAGAAGCTCTTACAAAAAAGTAACTTTATAGAAGAAACGTTGAGTATCGGCAGCAAATTATTGGTGATATTAAGAAACTACAATGTCCAAACAAACATTTTGATATATCACATGATTAGAATTCTATTTAATTTCAAATTTCAGATATGTATTCGTGTTTGTAATATAATATTATCCTCCCATATAGATGACAATGAAGTTGTAAATGTACACTTAACATGACGGAGCGATGTATCTCTAGACTTACAAGATACAAATGGTCAGAAAACGTGTATCACTGCTGTTGTTTTTTATACTGACTGCTGTTGTTTGATACTAAATGTTGTTGTTTGATACTGAATGTTGTTTGATACTGAATGTTATTGCTTTATACTGAATTTTGTTGTTTGATACTAAATTTTGTTGTTTGATACTGACTTTTGCTGTTCAATATTTTCTGCTGTTGTTTGATACTGAATGTTGTTGTTTGATACTAACTATTGTTGTTTGATACTGACTTTTGTTGTTTGATAATAACTGCTGTTTTTTTTATACTGAATGTTGTTGTTTGATACTGAATGTTGTTGCTTTATACTGAATTTTGTTGTTTGATACTAAATTTTGTTGTTTGATACTAAATATTGCTGTTTGATACTGACTTTTGTTGTTTAATAATAACTGCTGTTTTTTTATACTGAATGTTGTTGTTTGATACTGAATGTTGTTGCCTTATACTGACTTTTGTTGTTTGATGCTAAATTTTGTTGTTTGATACTGACTTTTGTTGTTTAATATTTACTGCTGTTGTTTGATACTGAATGGGTTTTTTTATGGTGACTGATGAGACTTTGAGATCGCCCAAAGCATAAAACTATCCAAAGCACAACGTGTATATTCATCCGCACATCGCGTGAAGACATCGTGCACACATGTCAAAACGACAAATATATATAGACTGCAACCATTTGTTTAATGCTGGTGACATGGAAAATGAAGCTTTAGTTATCTGCATAGGCTTATACAGACATGTATATATTTGTATGTTCAACGTCAGTAGGTCTCGTGTATTGGATTGTTAATACCGTAACCACAGGGTTGTTTTCTTAGATTTTGCAGCACAATGAAATGCGATGGATTTGTTGGACTGGTTAAATTTTTAAGCTTGTATGTTCAGTGCATTGCAGGTACCATTGGTGTTCAACTGACACATCTACTCATGAGTACACCTCAGTAGCAATTTTCTTCATAGGCTTTATTAGTGACAATATCTATCTTATATTCCAAAGTTACAAAAAAGGCTTAGTGGGCTAGTAACAACATCTCCGACGAATGCGAACAAATAGCTGAATTGGTACTGCTTAATTAGTGAAGAAATCTTTCCTGCAGTTAAACATAGCCTTATTAGTGAAATAAAAACCATTTGTAATATTAGGAATACATATAAGAAAAAGTCAACAATGTTCAAAAATAAATAACTTTGATTCATTTTTCATCTTATAAGTTTGCATATTTTGGTTACAATGGTAAATATAGAAATCAATTATATTCATTTCTATTCACTGATCAGTAATGTTATCCTATACACCTTAGTTTACCTGCAGGAGTTACAGGTGACTAAACTATTTTAATAGCACTTCACATGTATTGTTTACATTTACATGTAGATTACTTGATGAAAAAACCCGGGATATATCTTTTTTCACCTATACATGTTAACTAAGGTGTCTTTTACTGAATGAGTCATTTGTAAAGCTGTATATTATATGATTTATGATAATGATGATTCAGTAACTGTGTACTGTTGTTGTTGTTTTGTGTCTAGCTCTTTTATTCTTACTGCAAAGAGGTAAGGTACGTTTGGGCAAGAGACATCTACTATGACTTCGATCTTGTTATTTCAAAACCAGGTTTTTGTCTAAAACGAAATTGACACAAGGCAAGTCAAAGAAGGATCTACATTATATTCCATTATAAATATAAACAATGCATGTTTAATCAGGTCGTGTTATCGTCATATAAAGGTCAGTTCTATTACTTACAAAACAACATTATACAAGTATAGCCTTCTGATAAGGACGATTTATGGTTTTATCAACATGAAACAAATATCGACCGACAACGATTATTATAACCAATAGGCTATAGTTATTTTATTATAAAATGACTGTTTAGATTTTTGATAATCATGCAATGCATGTAAGTTCTACTTGTGCATCCAATGATAAGGACTGATTCGTGAAGAGTTCGTTAACATGTCATCATATCGTTTATACACTTCACAATCAATTGTAAACAAGTGCATTAAAATGCATTCAATTCACTCATTCTGACGATATTGTAATCTACTACAATCAAAGTTATTGCTTGTGCTGTTTCGAAACGGCAGGAGATGTTTACATTGTTGGACAATACCAAGGGAAAGCAATGCAGAATTAATCTATTTTTGAAACGCCCAATGAACGGGCATTTTTCTAGCAGGTTTTATTTGCAGCCGGTCAATATGATCTTTTACGGGAATCACGTAATATGATTAAATAATAAATACACGTATATCTGTACTTTGTCGGACAATGTCTCTGATGTCATTAAGAGCTGTACTGGGTCGGACAATGTATCTGATGTCATTAGGAGCTGTACTGGGTCGGACATGTCTCTGATGTCATTAGGAGCTGTACTGGGTCGGACATGTCTCTGATGTCATTAAGAGCTGTACAGGGTCGGACAATGTATCTGATGTCATTAGGAGCTTACTGGGTCGGACATATCTCTGATGTCGTTAGGAGCTTACTGGGTCGGACATATATCTGATGTCATTAGGAACGGTACTGGGTCGGACATGTCTCTCAAGTCATTTGTAGCTGTACTGGTTGGGCAATGTTTCTGATGCCATTAATAGCTTTACTTGATCGGAAATTTCTCTGATGTCATTCACGATGCTGGATAATGTCACGTCGTTTTGTCTTCTCTAGATGGTCACTTATCCATGGAAAATCACACAAAGTGTTGATGTACTCCAACAGTAACACGGAAATCAATTTCATGTATCAACGACCGGTATATTGAAAGTTTAAGCATTAGCGGGTTTAAGATAGTAAAATCCCAACAGCACTCTCGGTTATACTGATAAACACAAGTAATAGGCAAGTTAGTGAAAAATTTCCAAACTTTTGTTGAGAAATCTTGGTTATTTTCGAAATAATCTGCTTTATATTCTTGAAAAAGGACGTAAGTTTTTTGTGCTATTTATTGGAGCAGTAATAATTTGCTTTTTTCTTAAATACTCTTTTATATACCTATCTACATATAACTATATGACCAAAGGGAAAATATGATACCGACATGATAACAAAATCATAATTTTAGCTCAAAATCAATCACTCGAAGGCAAACAAACGAACAGGTTTGCAAGGAGAACCCTAAAGGTACAATGTAATTAGGACCATGTGCTCTAGACAGTAAGCGTCTTCTACATGAACTTACACAAATTGACTTTGCTAGGGCCATCATACAGCAGTTTAGTTCCAGGACTTGTCGGTGATGCTAGGGCCATCATACAGCAGTTCGGTTTTTGTAGGACCCGTCGGTAATGCTATGCCATCCTACATCTGTTTCGTTATGCTAGTATCGTCACTGATGCCAGAGACATCATACAGCTGTAATGACCTAACAAATATTACCTCGTGGTTTTGATTCCTTTGTCACTCTTGTGGGGCCGCGGTGGCCGAGTGGTTAAGGTGTCACGACTCTTTAACACTAGCCCTCCACCTCTGGGTTGCGAGTTCGAAACCTACGTGTGGCAGTTGCCAGGTACTGACCGTAGGCCGGTGGTTTTTCTCCGGGTACTCCGGCTTTCCTCCACCTCCAAAACCTAACACGTCCTTAAATGACCCTGGCTGTTAGTAGGACGTTAAACAAAAACAAACAAACCTTTGTCACTCCAAGAATGGTTATCGCTTGGTAAGGATGTATGATGCAGTTTTATTAATATATATTATGTATTCATTGTATCTTACAACCGATTTGTATTGAAATGTGGGAGTGTATTGTATGACTATTTGTATGGCAATCGATTCAGGCTCCTATTTCTTTTCTTTTTCTTTTTTAGTGTAAATGTGCTTCTGGAGCTGTGATAATAAAATCAGTTGATAGCCCGACTGGAGTAATATCTACAATTGATAATAGGGAAATGGGGACATTTTATTACTCATATCTTTCGATCACCGATAATATCCGATACTGCTATCCAACACTTCGTTTGTCATCTCTTCACAAGTTGCTTTCAACATTTAGAAATCAATGTCTTCTTGTACTTCAAAACGTATAATATTTTTAAAATAATAATAATGAAATACGTCCATTTCATTACATGCTGTTTCAATGAAAAGCAGATAACTGAAATTGTCTATCAAATGTCTTTTTGATGAAATGGTAAAATCTGTCTCATTGTGTGGTTATGAAATATGGGGTTTCTTGAATAAACAGAATATACAACGCTTTTACTAAAACGTTTTTTTTTAAGTTATTACTGACACTGAAAAACACAGAAAACTATATGGTTTCTTTGGAATTAGGCACCGGTCCTTTATAATGGAAATAAAAGTTAGAATGAGAAGTTATCGGTCAAGAATGAATCAAAAATTTGTGATGGAATGGAATCGAGGAGTTAAAGCTGGTGGAATCAAATAAATGTTTTTGTGTGAAAGGCGATTGTAATAATACTTAGTAACTGGATATATCTGCTCTGAAGAATAAATTAATTAGGCTGGTTAATCAACCATTATCTGTTCCGTAAGGTTTTATTATGAGCTGATAAGTCAGATCATTGTACGAATGGGGGAAGCATGCTTGGTTACAGGAAGGATGTATCGGAAGTAGCGTAGTATCCAAGTTATCGTGTGAAAGGATTAACTATTTTTAGAATAGAAGGATAATTTGGATGTCATAATCGTGTGCGCTTAAAATTAGGAAGGAAATGTGCTTATAAGTAAAAGTTTAATCATTTTATCGCAAGAAAGGTTGTCCATTGTGTCATAAGTATTGTCCAGCGATATTTCCTAACGCGGCTGTCTTATGGCATATGTTTGTATCCCCGTGTTTATTTATGTACTAAATAAGGATATTTTGTGTTTTGTACGTAGACCAGAATCGAGGGAAACCGCGCCAAATCATCGCGCGCCAGAGTTCCGTGGATGCCAAGTTGACGCTACTACATTGTAAAGTCCAGTCGCGGATTTCGTCCCAAGCGAACACTTTAAAGGCATCTCCGTCAACGAGGACCTTACAAGACATCGCCGACGATGAATAAATCTGCGCTTGTCCTACCTTACTGTAAGCATTATCACCAGCCCCTTTCAATTCCCTGCACCATTTCTCTTTATTTTCCATGCACATGTTAAAATGTAATTAAATGTTCAATGATATATATCCAAATAGCATTAAGTATTGTCAGTACTGTTCCATAGCTACTTGTATGTCTACAAGGAGACAGATTTACATAAGTACTTAGTATTTGTTTCTGAATCGTTTTTGAAATTATATTGTATATATTATATTGCCATGTATTATTGAATAAAATAAAGTTTAAACTAAGGATATTCTGATAATTATTTTGGGGATTTCATAAGTAGGGAAGACTTCTTTTACCCGATTTCGGGAGATTATGTTAAGATATTTCTAGACTCTTTTGAGTTTTACTTGTAAGAGGAGATAATATTACATGACTATTTTCACGAAAAAATATCTATCTTTTATTGGACGTACAACTTTATCCACAAAATAGGGCAATCGTATTGGATTTTGTTTTCAAACGGCTAGAGCTTGCATCACCTAAAGTATGATAAGGTTAGATTTAAACATTGTACATTTTATTAAGTATTTATCCAAATCCTGCATTGTAGATACATGTACTTATAGATTGAATTAATCACAGGTTTGAGGAGAGGGTGGTAGTTGATCAATGTAGGTATATATATTGAATGCTGGAGTTATATGGCATTCAGTTTTACTGTCAGAGAAGTCGCAGAAATGTTAGAAAGTATGGTGTTTTAAATGTAACTTGAAGAATCTATTGGCTGTATTTTAGATGAAATCACTGTCCCGGGGATAGCGGGGAATAGTGAGTGTAGGGTAGGGGAATATCCATACTCCAAAACAAAGTTTCTTAACCAAAGCTAAGGTTCTAAGGACAATATGATAATCTAGTTTTATCAATTGATATTTCACGTGTATAGACAATGAGACCCAAATTGACTTGACAAGTAATCGTTGATACCAGAGAGGCACATGAAGAAGTAATATGACTGAAGAACGGATAAAGAAAAAACATGATATGATATTTCATGAGAAGGAGCAGCAGTTTCATTTACAAAGTTAGAATGTCAGGGCCATTGGCATATGGCCATGGTATTGAGATTTCATTTGCAACCTGCACTACTTCCCCTTAATATTTTTTCTAAAAAAAAAATTGTTAATCGGCAGTAAGTCTATTAATTATGTAGTAAACCTATTAACATCAAGCAAACACTAGCTGTTCACATTAATCAGATTATTATCAATATGCTGTGTGTTGTTTTAATCTGATCATGTTTATGAAGAGCTAGTAATCAAGAATAAACTTATGGGTAAATTAATTCACAACGATGTCGGTTTGTCATGAATTCCGAGGATAATAATGGATCTTTGTTCTTAATTTTATAAATGTATTTTGTGCATTTTTGCCGTTGGAATAAAGAAATTTAACAAACTAATAAAACATATTTTTACTGCAGAGGTCGATGAGCAGTGAGAATATAAGATTTTGCAGTAAAAATATAAGTTTTCGTTTTGAACCAATCAGAGCGAACCATTGTATTCACCTCATTGAAAATTGAAAATACAATAAGATACGGTAAGAGTAGTATTTTTGGTAGTAGATGAAATAACAATCATGAACCTTTTGGTTAGCGTGACATGTACAAAGCCATGTTCTATGATGGAACGCTATGTGACCAACGACCAAGATATATGAAAACATCCCGCGCGTGCAAATGCCAAAGTGTTAATAGACCTTTCGTTCCTAAATTATTTCGACATGGATTCAGCGTATTTTAACTGATGAACAATATTGCATAAATAAATAATTGATATGATAAATAATTTGTTGTATAAAGTCTGGAGAAATATCCTATAAAGAATCAAATCGGCCAACGTTTCTGAGACCTACGGTATATACAATTGATAAGGCTTGTACAAACCAAAATGTACAAGTACCGATATGTCACCATGGTATACATTACAAATTGTTCGGGACCGTCGAGAAAAAGTCGACGACGGGAGGCAACCAAATCTAAGTTTCGGTTCAACGGTGGTTGTTGATTCTGGTGTTCAGCTTTGTGCTGGTTGCCCCAACATACTGCATTCTACATTGTTTGCCGGAAATTAGATATACAATATTTGCCGATTTACATGTCAGTGTTTGTTAAATGTGAACAAAACTTTGTTGTTAATTTCGGATTTAAACGTTTCTGCAGACTCTGTGTATGGACAAAGTTTGCACGTATCTTTGCTGTATGTATTGAAAGCGCCCTTTGCTACGACAAAGGCAGAATGAGATAAGTTGCTGCTCACAACAAGATCTCTTACATCTTTTGGTCTACGATATCTGTTTGGGGTTTGCTAATGACTCAATGAAGCGTCAATGGTTTTGCAGAATGGATGAAAGCGGCGCCAAGTTTGGATAGAACTGGATTAAAAAAGGGTCCCTAGATGTCGGAGTTCTGGCTTTATATTCGAGAAGCCTGCCTCTGTCCAGTACCCTGATTTTGTCTATTTCCCGATTTATTAAAGTACATTGTAGTTTTATATACTCTAGAAAGAAGGTGGGATTTGAGCTCAGAACATCGTCGTTCGAAGAATTTCATCGGACACTATCCGTCGGAAACGTAAAACTTGGGAATAATGTTTTTCATTGTGTGTTAGGGATGACAGCTGGACGGGCGGAGATACTGGTGTGTGTCAGTTACTGTGGAGTACAGATCCGTACCGATTTCTCCATCAACTAAGGTAGATCTAGTGTCTAGAAACGTGTAAGTTTCTGTGGATACCTCTCCAGTGAATGCAATAGTTGGATCGAACACATTCGCGTGTTCAATAAATTCATCGAATGATCTCCGGGTGAATGTATATATGTATTCACCACGGTACAAATACGACAGAAAATCCAAATATCTACCTACGGATCACTAATAATGGCGCAGTGGTGGTCGGTCCGAAATATTGACATGATCATAGTGGAAGTCGTCTATTATATGATATGAATATCTGGATTGCAATGTATTTACATACATATATGCGAATTGTAAACTTATTATAAATATTCAGCATAGTACTACTACGACAGGAATATATATAATAGTTAGTAATATTTGACGTTTCTTCCTCAATACCTACTAATATCCCTAACTAACTGTTTACAGCATACACCTCCATACCGTAATAGGGTTACACGCCTAAATATAAGCTCGTAAATTGAAA
Source organism: Pecten maximus (assembly GCF_902652985.1). NCBI lineage: Eukaryota > Metazoa > Mollusca > Bivalvia > Pectinida > Pectinidae > Pecten > Pecten maximus. The sequence goes on along the minus strand of NC_047023.1, from coordinate 5,965,492 downwards.
TAGAAGCCTATCAAGTCTGCGGCATTGGACCTATAATCGGCACGTGCGAGTGTGTTCATACTGATAACGTACGCATATCTCGTGTAATTATGATTATTTTTAACTTGACACATACATGTCATGTAAATCACCTTAATGATTATATAGTAGAAAAAAAATCGCTCACTAGTTACCAGACGGACACTAAATTGGCACATTAGCCCTGCTACTGGAGCAGTGATTGACAGATATAAAACACTGGTGATAACATTGGCTGTACCTGTCGCCATATTTACACCGTGCCAAGTTATTATCGTGTGTCTTTTTTATTTCTTATTTATTAATATAATCGCGTTTTGTTCGTATTATTTACAAAATCTTTCTAATTAGTTGGTAAATATTCAAAAAAAAAAAAAAAAAAATTGTGGAATAAACTTGCATTTCGGAGTTTTTAAAGAAATTAGAGTGCATATTGTTTGTATTTCGTAGGACGTAATTAACCTATTACTCTTACAAGTTTGATTAATGTGTACGTGCTCTAAACTACACCGATTACAACCAACACTTACAAACGTCCTCATGTTAGTCGACAAACAACATAAAGAGGAAAAACCCACATGATAATGAAACCATTATATTTTCTTAAAACGAGGGCATGTTATGAACTAGACTGGTGATAAATGAACAAATGATCAAACTTAATATCAGTGATTTACTATGTTGTTGTTTAACAAAACAAAATCTTTACATAGACCGTATAGAGCATGCGTGTGCCGACATCGTGTACTCTTTTGAAAAGTTTGACTGCTACACGTAATATTTGGGACTGGTTTTATAACACGAGTCCCCGAGCTCTCCCACACACGTTTCGCGACAACTGAATGTTCCTAGTTCGGCTCACACCGAAACATGATGGCACGTCAGGCACGGCCATTTCGGCGAGATAACTTGATTTGGATACTGAATGATGGCTTCAGTCCCTGGCAAAATGTTACAGTTCTCTCGAGTATTACGTGTTATATACCAATAATGATTTTCCGCTTCGAGTTTACATTCTTTACTATCGTTTTCTCAAAGTTTATGTTACAGTAAAATTGTTTAAAAATCTAGCAATCTAACCTTCTACGCACGCGTATTGTCAACGTGATATTTACTCAGAGATATACTAGGTGTAAATTATTACACTTGCTAATTGCCCCAGTGATGCATGTTGCGTCGTGTAATGTAGGTAATTGGTAAGTTATCGGTTGGTTAAGATACTCCCGACGTTTGAGGCTTTCACGAACATAGGAGCAAATAAATAATTAATTAATCTTCCTTCCCTTCCAATGCAATGTTGAGAGTGAATTATAAAAATGTTCTCTGTTATCAGCATCTTCGATATACATATGATCTACCCAACTTTGATTGAATTTATTTACGAACATACAGTATAGAAAAACCCACAATAGTTCGTATTCATTAACAAAAAGCTCGTTCATAGGTCTTAAAGTGCATTTATTTGCATTTGTTTATAGTTAATTCTAAATTTACGGTTGATGAAAATGCATGGCAAAGTGTTCATTTCAAATTGTTTTCTCTGACTCCGTGCCTGTGTACTTTCAATCACACAGCGGTAGCAGATAGGCGTTGTATGCATAACATGTCTTCCTAAAGTACGAAACATTGATTGTCATACAATACACTCTGTTTAGAGAGAGAGAGAGAGAGAGAGAGAGAGAGAGAGAGAGAGCACTCGCAATACCATGCCTATGGGGAATATAATTAGACTTTTGAACAACATTGTGGGGAATAATCGGTTTTATGGGGATTCCTCTGATTCCCTATAAATGCAAGCACTATTTGAAAAGAATCCGGATGCAAAAATGTGTAAGTTGCCGCCAAAAGTTGAACATGTGCTATTTTTAAAACAACTAGCAAATTTCTTTCTCTCACACTGCTGTAGAAGTGGGCTTGAATAATTATGGGTAATATTCCCCACAAGACGACTTTATAGAGAGATAATTATGACTTCCCCGCAAACCTAAAAGCAGTGATAATTATTCCCCATAAATAGGCATATTAAGAGAGAAACCTAAGTATACATCCCTATTCAAGCAAAGAATGAGAATATTTAACATACTACCCCCCCCCCCCAACCATCCCCCCCCCCCCCAACCACCCCCCACCCCTCCCCCAACATACATACTCACAAGAAATGTGAATTTGCCGGGCTTGGAGGGGGGGGGGGGGGGGGGGTCGTTCTCTCCTTTCGAGCAGTGAATTGACCTGAACAGTTGGCTGGGAAACTCCAGATGAGGAATTCCTTCCTGTTTGCACCTCGCGCATTGATTTCTATACACATTCTATTTTTAATAGGAACGTATGTATTTGTTTTCCGAATCTTTAGCTATAACTCTTCATTCTGGTATCAATGAAGTACCTAATTCAAACGTTAATTCCTTATATAAATCCACACAAACATCACCAGATTATAACTTTAAGGAACTTGGTTCACGTGAAACACCACCTCATTGGCCGATAAGTTTATTCTTTTCCCGCCAAAATTTAAAATTATCCATTTTTTTTTTTAAATTTAAATGTTTTTTGTTCAATACTCTGACACACACTGACTGGATAATTAGCACACACACAGTACTTCATTTATTGGCAGCTACTTAAGAAATGTGTTGAGTGAAACCGTCCAATCTAGCGCATGGAATCAATAAGTGTTATCCTTGAAGCGGTAATGAAGCGGGAAATGCCATTCCCCAGAGAGAGAGAGAGAGAGAGAGAGAGAGAGAGAATGAATTTATGAAAGGAAATGGAAAAAAGGCTATATCATATTGTGAAAGATATTGGTATTTTACAAAAAGTCCGTTAAGTTAGTAACCTCCAGAACCTGAAATCTTTAGTGCGATCCAAGCTGGAGTACCTAGTCTTTCCATTTTATTTCGCTCCTATATTGCATAGAAAGATGTGTGTTGGTACTTAAGACAGTGCAAAAGTCTCAAAACGAGAGAGTGTTTTTGTTTAATAATAGTTACCCAAAAGGTTTGTGGTTTCTTCATTTACTATTATTGACTATTGTTTTCAGCAGAGAGGTCCTTTGTGTAAACCTTGTAAAAGCCCTCTTAGCTACCATTTGATGAACTTTGACTATAAGTGAATACCCTTTTATATTAAGTTATAAGAAATAATTAACATTCCATGATTTTATTATAATTAACAACTTTGCTGATTTTTTTTCATTGTTTTCAAGTCAGTCTATCAATATCGTGGTTTGATCAGGGTTGAAAAACACATTAATCTCAAACCGAGTCCTACCACATCACTCTGGTACACAAGCTTAGTTTCTACAACCAGATACACACATTTCTGATGTGATGCTTTCTTTCTCTCAATAAAACCTTTTAAAAGATCGAACTGTCGTAAAACACCATTTCGAAAAAATTTTAACATCGGATATTGTACAAACAACATCAAAATATTCATAAAGGAAGCACTTACGTACGAAAACGTATATGAACCTCTAAATCTGTTTTCTGCAGGCAGATATAGCGACTACTACATATGATTTGCGCAAGTGTTAAAGGAAGGCAACAATACGAAAAAGACGACAAGAAGACAAGGCGAAAACACAAAATTTTACTGCGACATCCCGAGATTCAGTACGCGCTAATTAGCGTTTTCAAAATGTCGGGTTGCCGTGGTAGCGACTTGTCGCCTTGTCACGATTTGAAAAGGCATCAAGACATTTTGTCTACTAAATCTCGGGTTGTCGCAGTATCTGAACGCGACATATTAACAACACGACAAGTCGACAACACAAGATGGCCGTAATCAGTCATCATACAGTAGCCATAAACACAAGAACAGCCGAACTTTGCAAAGGAAATAACGGAGCTTCTCGTATCATCGTGAACAATCCTATGTGTGTAGATATCACAACTGTCCTGCAGGTAAAGCGTACGAATTGTACATGCTGTCCCCTTTGTCTTATCGTGAGAGGCGAACAAATTTGGGTTGTTATCTTTTATCTTCTTTGCTAACAACTTTCTTCTCCTGAATGTCACTCTTGACAATGCCTCACTTACATGTACGGCCTTTAGTTGGGCGTTCGCCACCGTGAGGAAGGTTTTTGGGTTATGTCTCCCTGGCTGAGATGTCTTTAATAACGATAGTTGCTACTTCTGCTTAGCGCCCAGCATTTTGTGAGTGGAACGACTGGTTTGTCTGCTGTCAGTATCAGGTGACTGGGTGTGGTGTCTTGCTGGGTGTTTTCGGCAGTATGCTTCAGTTGGGTAGCACTATACATTTTCAAAAGTTCTGGACTATCACAAGGTGACTTAACGCGAACATGCAGCAGCCTCCCATAACACACGTATGCATTCACCCATGTATATCGCACGCACGGGAGGCCGTCCTAAATTACCTTACATGTTGATATGACGTTGAATAATAATACATAAATAGATATCATACAATTGTTCGCAATTGCATAATTTCAGATTGTTTAAAATTAAAGCCGTTTTTCTACGTTATGATATCATTATCACGCTGAACAGAATTGTACCAGATGGAATTGATTGTTTCCCGGGGACGATTATGTTCTATCAACTGGATTTATGGTATTTTCAGAGGAATATCAGCTCTTAAATTCTAAATGAAAGATGTCTTGTCAGGCAGTAGATAACAAAGATTCCTAGGACATTTCGCCCGAAACAGATTCCATGTCTAACCGGTCAGATAGGTGCCGCTAAGTTAGCAGACGAAGATCAACTTCGGTTTCGGATTTTGGAGTAAGGTAGGTCATTGATATAGATGAATCACCACAACACTAAAACTCCTGTATCCAAATCCGAAAACCATGTATATATCACCGATTTTTCATTTGCTTTTTTAAAATTATTATTAAAACTGGACTTTTAGTGTTGCCGTATCTTGCCTTCTCAAACTTCGGAAACAAGCCCTTGTGAGTGCGACGATGACATTTGGTCATTTCCTATATAGAATAGAGCTTAAAATAATTTTGTTACAACTACATGTAACTTTCTTATTATAAACGTTTGGCACCATAACTTGTGAAGTTGCTTTTTTTGTGGTGGCTAATGTGACTAAATGGTCAAAATCTGTCTGGGCCTGTTGATACCAAACGTAATCTTTAACAAACATTATATTGTTTAACCTACACCACCTGGGGCTGTACTCCTACCACGACCAAACTACTGTAAATTGTAGTTTACTGTCACATAACTAGAATTGGGTTTACAAACGACGCATAGGTAAATGCAGCACAGAATGTAAATGTAGAGAATATTAAATGGTAACATCCATATACACTGTACATGTAGCATGCCATATCAGCCCTCGACCAATATCAGACCTCTAGCTGATATGGCATGCGATATGGATTTTACCAAGTTTTCATTCTGTTAATCATATACTTAGGCATTGAATGGTTAATTCAAAATTTTACTAAAGCAACAAAAAATGTTCGTGATAAACATTTAATTTCTATAGCAATTATGTTAACAGCAACAACTGTCAACTCCTCTTCTGCATGCTTTGCGCGTTATTTTTTCTGAAGTTTTTTGTTAAACAGAAAAAATGTTAATACTTTAACAATGAAGTCATAGAAAATAGATTAACAGCAACTGTAGATGTTTGCTTGCACATTACGTTTAAAAATTATTCCTCAATATCGCCGGTCTGTTGCATTTTCCGACCGGGGGTCTGATATGGGTCACCTGAATTTAGCCGTAAGGGCGGAAATGCAGTGTCTAGTACTAAGTATATGATAAATATTAATAAGGAATAGTGTATAACCTATAATGTTATCTAGCTAGTCTTACCATACAAATGACGATTTTCTATGTCGAGGCCATAGGTAAAACTAAGTAGAAACAAAAATGTGATAACATTTTTCTAAAGAACATATATTATATATAACACCGGACTATGTATACCTCATAAATCAATTTCATATTTTGCAGGAGGATACTTTAAGGTAAGCTGCATGTGGTTTGCAATAAAACACATAAAACACATCGAATTATTAGTTCTGGGCTCATAGACTTTGAAGGTTTTTTGTTTTTGTTTTGTTTAACGTCCTATTAACAGCAAGGGTCATTTAAGGACGTGCCAGGTTTTGGAGGTGGCGGAAAGCCGGAGTACCCGGAGAAAAACCACCGGCCAACGGTCAGTACCTGGCAACTGCCCCACGTAGGTTTCGAACTCGCAACCCAGAGGTGGAGGGCCAGTGTTAAAGCGGCCCCTATAATGGGACTTTGAAGGGAACAACGTTCACATGTCGACAATACAACGCTGTTAAAAATTCCATGTCACGATTCGTTAAACATGTCGTTTATTTCAGTTTTGCTCTGATCTGTAGAATAGACACGTCGATAAATCTAGCACCAATTATACAGAACGTAACATAAATGTATGTTTTTTTTAAAGTGACAATGGACACATTTTTTTTGGGGGGGGGGGGGTTGACACATTGACAATTAAAGTTCAAATTTCCAAGTGGCGTGTACCTGACTTTATAAGATCAAGGGAATAATGAGGATTTCTATACGGGCTGAAAATATGAAAGTACACTACCAGCAGAAGACAGCCATAACCAGTACTGGTGCATTTGACGGAATGACAAATGGGCCTGTGCAGTGTATGTGAACTGCACAGCCTAACTGGCCTCCATATCAAATATGCCTAATTGATTTTAATTCACAACAGCATAATTGGAAACGTAGAACACTTCTCCGGCTCAAGATCGAGAAATAACACGTCGCCTAGATGTTGCAGAGTTTAGGATTTGCTCTCATGGCCTCTGAGTTGAGGATATCCGTTACAGTATTCCGGACCCATAGTTAAGAATAGTAGACTCTTGCTGATATTTCGCTTTTATTTTTTATGTTAATGACTCGTAGATTCAATGTGTGAGGTGTCATGCCACCATATCATTGCTATGACAATTAAAGTGTGACGGCAGTATTAGAATATATTGATGAGCCCTTATCAATTGTTAACACTATTTTAACGTGACATTACAATAAGGTAAATGTGAGAGTGTAAAACCGTTAAAATACAAACAGAAAAAGGGGAGATGTGAACAAAAAGTGCAAACTGTAATAATTAGATAAGTATTTATATATAATAACCTAAACTTTATTTGAACTACGGTAGAGACTAAACAACAACTGTTCTGAATACATATTGAAAAAGATATTCTAGCCACATAGGTACATTTAATGATGTTTACTTTATCAAAGAAAGGAAAAATGTATTCTAAAAATATTTTGATTCAATTAGTTATGCTCTATGTGAATTATAGCAATTTTTTACAATAAAACTTTCATTTTGTACTCAATACTGATAAACATGTTTATATTTAATACAATCATTATTTCTTTCATTTCATTTCATTAAGAAGTTTAAATTATACGTCCCGATATATTCGAAGAAAATGAAACCTGATGACGTAACTGTCCACGGTAGAAACATGACGGTGATAAAAACAGAATATTCAATATCGAACATTACCGGGTTATTTTCGTACTTGTTGAGACATCAAATCTAGCTTTGCTAGAAAACAGGGAAACGTAACACTATTTTAATCCATAGCTGTCGTGTCAAGTAAAACACACAGCTATCACGAGAAAAGCCGTTTTTGATCGCACTTTGTTGAAGTAGATCTATACATACTTCCGTTTTACTTTCCGCGCATGGCCATATAAATACTTCTTCTCAACCATTTGTCGATTTGAAAGGTTATCCGTAGGATTGTTCCTTGTGGGGAAATTTGTATTTAAAAATCGACTGGTCTACACGTCTTCTCTGGAATTTGACTACCCCGATCAAAGAGCCACATCCCCATCGTATCGTTTTGAAATCACTTGATAGGTCTTATGATATATTTACCCTATATCTCCTGACCTCTCTGTTAACCATATGACTCATAACCTGTCTGTTTACCCTATGTCTCATGACCAGTCTGTTTACCCTATGTCTCGCGACGACCTGTCTGTTTACCCTATGACCCATAACCTGTCTGTTAACCATATGACTCATAACCTGTCTGTTTACCCTATGTCTCATGACCTGTCTGTTTACCCTATGTCTCGTGACCTGTCTGTTTACCCTATGTCTCGTGACCTGTCTGTTTATCCTATGTCTCGCGACCTGTCTGTTTACCCTATGACCCATAACGTGTCTGTTAACCATATGACTCATAACCTGTCTGTTTACCCTATGTCTCATGACCTGTCTGTTTACCCTATGTCTCGTGACCTGTCTGTTTACCCTATGACTCATAACCTGTCTGTTTATCCTATGTCTCGTGACCTGTCTGTTAACCATATAACTCATAACCTGTCTGTTTACCCTAAGACTCATAACCTGTCTGTTTACCCTATGACTCATAACCTGTCTGTTTATCCTATGTCTCGTGACCTGTCTGTTTATCCTATGACTCATAACCTGTCTGTTTACCCTATGTCTCATAACCAGTCTGTTTATCCTATGACTCATAACCTGTCTGTTTACCCTAAGACTCATAACGTGTCTGTTTACCCTATGACTAATAACGTGTCTGTTTACCCTATATCTCATGACCTGTCTGTTTACCCTATATCTCATAACCTGTCTGTTTACAATATGTCTCATTACCTGTCACAGGTTTACTAGTTATGAATTATATAGTAAACACTGAAACAGAAATATCAGGTGTGTCACAGGTATAACTAAAAATCACAGATAAACCGACATATTTTGTGTTTACAAAACGACAAGATAGTGAAGTGGCCCTGTGGCCGACAGGCATTACTTAGACACTGAGCAAAGTGGATTGTTGTCGATAACACCTTTGCTTTTTTGGGAAATGTCTTTTTGGTAAATTGTATTGCCTTGAAAAGTCCAAAATAAATGTTATAAATTTTACCGAAATAAAACGAGCAAAGCCCGATAACCAAAATTTCTTGAACATATAAGTTTTCGATGATGTCACTTCGACCCGATGTGCGAAAATTAATCGCCTCCAACCACTATCAATACGAGCATTAAACATCATGAACATTAACGAAAATGGCGTACACGGCTCCCCGTGTTAGCTGTTAGATAATGGTACTATCGGCGAGAACTTGACAAGATACCACGGACGTCATAAAAAATCGTACAAACAACTTGGAAAGATGGAAGAGGGCCAAGGACGCTGCGTCGGTCGAGTCGAACATGGAATTCACATTGCTTCTAGTCGACTCAACAGCCGGACAAGTTCGAAATGAAGTTCTGCTCGACGTTACACTTGTTACCGTGCTGACAAATCACGAGACGCATTAACTAAGCCATTACCTCATCGAATCACAATAAATGATTTTACAAGTAATGTGTATTTGTCATATCTTTCGCCATTTCCTTCATTTACATTCATGTACACATCAGTTTGTAAACACAACACACTTGTCTGCGACCGTTGGTGCTCATATTTACTTCCTGCACGAGTAAGATAATATTTGTATGTAATATTCTAAAAGTTTTTTTTTTTTTTCATTTCTAGCTATGCATGTTAACATAACATAAGTTATTGAGGTAAAACGGGCTATAACTGTTGTTTTTTTTCCCATCACAACAAAAACGATACGTCTTCATCACTCGCTATGCTGTTATCTGTCTACGGTTGATTGTGGTGTCACGTCATATGTAAATGAAGTATAGGAGGCGTGGCTGAATATTCAAGTACGGATGCAGGAGAGTTTTGTGGTTTTTCTGTACAAATATGATATCTATTCCATCACAGATAGTCATAAATATGATTACAAGCTTATTGTATGTCTAAATCTTATATAATACTGTACAACTCATATCTTGCGATCGAACGAAGGAATACCCCTTCCAGGTAAAGTCTCGAAAATGTGCATTTGAAAAAAAAGTAAATTCTGATAGACAGTAAACATATTACACAGATATGAAATATAGTTCTTTTTACGCAAATTATCAGATTTTTAAATTCAGTTCATCTGTATTTCAACACTATTTTTATATATTTTTTTTAATTCATCTCTACACCGACTTTTTAAGCCATATATGTATGGGTCAAAGAAGTAATATAAGCGGTAATAATCCGAGTAATATCGGATCCTTGCAAAGGATTGTCTGCAGGATACGAATTACTTGAAATGTTTATATGGAACAAAGACGTAATTCTAACAGGGTAGACATGAACAATTTTAAATTTGAAAACAAACACATAATATATAAACACCACTAGAAAATACAATAAGATACAATAAAACTAGTACCTGGTAGTTGAGATAACAGCCATGAACCCTTCGGCTGGTGTGGGCCGAAGGCGGTGACTAGCGTGACATGTACAAAGTCATGTTCTATGATGGAACGCCAGTGGCAGATTCAGAGCAGGGGAGATAGAATCGGGCCGATTCCAATAACTCCGGAAATGCGTTACTGTAATTTTTGTACTCAAATTAAAAACGAATAGCATATGCATTTTATTATTGAATTCCCTTGATACTCAAGAAATTAGCTCATTGTTTTGTATAGAAAATATTATGGTATGCCTAGTATGTTTAAATGTGTAGATCTATGCCGTTAGAGAACTGCACCCTCATTTAAAACCTGGCTATGTATATTTATACAAAGCAAATGAATTAAGAAATGAAATACTGTTTAACAAAATTACGTTTATATTACCCTTCACTTACGTTATGGTAATAGTGTTTGTCATGTTTTAATGGTTTGTCAAAAATACTTTGAAGAAATGTTTCATTTATCAGTTCATCACTGGATGTTGACTAAAATAGTACGAAAATAGTATTATATCTGTAACTGTTCCTACTGAACATTAATACTAGTATGTATTGACTAAAGTTCCACCATGTACATATGTATGCTGATTATGTGCACAAAGACAATAATGGCTATTGCAAAATAAAGGCATATCACATGTGTATCGGTAAATTTAAAATGCTGTCGTTTTATTCCGCAGGTACTATATATGATAAAACCCATCAGGGTCCCTATACATATTAGTTCTATTTACAAAAAAAAAAAAAAAAAAAGATTAGCCTATCAATTACAAAGGAGTGGAACCCAGTCTGTTTCCGAGGCTAAGGTTATCTCTAATCAAATTAAATGTACAGGTGCATACAATATTGTCTAATAACTTGTCTACTGTAATTATGTATAGCTATTCCTCAACCGAATTACATCAAACGGTTCGTTAATGGTTTATATAGCAAGGGATTGAGTCAAGTCAAGGTGTTGTAAGTGGCGTTTGCTTGACATTCATACAGTTTTCACATATCTTTGGATCCAGCATCCGTTCTCTTTGATATTTGGCAACTTAATAAAGATTTTTAAAACTCAGGCTATTTCTAATACCTTGTCAAACAATTCAGTGTATGACAATAATTTGTATTTTACAACGCTACAAACTTACATTGTTGTACTGACGTATTATCTGATTAGTAAGAATCACCGCACTTGATCAGTATACTGTTTGGTGATAATGGACGAACCTGTACATTATCTATAAAATTAGCTCTTTATTGTCCAACTTATTACCTGGTATACATATATATATTATTTTTTCTTGCAGACAATATTTAGTCCAGATTTGTTAATTATTATGCAAACCTCAACGACGTAATAAAATTACCTGACCCAACACCGTTTGAGACTCAGCTGATGGTGATCTCACAACGACCCATTAATAAAAAATAGTTTTAAGGAAACAACTTCCAAAACTTATAATTTATCAATCTTAAATTGTGAGGGATTATGATGCACCAAAATGCACAACAGAGTATATTATACCCCCGAAACCCCGCGTATCGGTACAGCAGTGTATTGTCGACGACGCGAGGCGACCAAATTGAGTGTTGAATAGCAGCAATGTAATGTAGGATATATGAGGAATGTTGTTAGGGATCTCCAAAAAAAACAATAGTTCAGGAATTAAGGAAATGTTTATAAATGAATTGTAAGATACCAGCATGCGGTCAAGTAGACTAGGCAAATTGAAATGCCTTGCCACGGGGAAATTAGGTTTGTTTTGCTTGATGAAGCAAGATTGGTTGATGGTTTCCCCCATATGCCGCATTCTGCAATTTTGCAGGAAAGGAGATATACAGCATTTGCTAATGTATATGTCAATGTTTGTAAAACGTGAAAAACTTTGTTAATTTCGCATTTATTAAATACGAAATTAACAAAGTTTTTCACATTTTAAAATGTATATGTAGACTGTGTATGGACAAAGTTTGCTGCATGTGTTAAAATGCCAGTTGATACGACAGATATACTTGGTCTAATTGGACATGTTTTGGTCTACGATAGGCCAATAACGGTGGCTCTGGTAATTTTTGTTTGAGTTTTGCTGATGACTCAATGATGCGCCTATGGTTTTGTTGTATGGATGCAAAAGGCGGCAAGTTTGGATGGAACTGGACCAAACAAGTGATTCTATGTGTCGGAGTTCTGGCTTTATATTCGAGAAGGCTGTCTCTGTCCAGTACCCTGACTTTGTCTATTTCCCGATTTATTAAAGTAGTTTTATATACTCTAGAAAGAAGGTGGGATTTGAGCTCAGAACATCGTCGTTTGAAAACTGTATCATCGGACACTATCCGTCGGATACGTAAAGCTTGGGAATAAGGAATGCTTTTCATTATGTGCGAGGGATGACAGCTGGACGGGGGAAAATGGTGTATTGGTTTGGAATACAGATCCGTACCGATTTCCGTATCAACTAATTATATAAGGTAGCCCTGGCGTCTAGAAACGTGTTTTTTTTTTTTTTTTTTTATACCTCTGAAATTAATGTGACAGCTGGATAGAACACGTTCCGGTGTTCAAAAAAGCAATCGAGTGATATCCACCTCGATGCCCATTTTATTGCAATATCATAGATGAATCTGGGCCAGCTGAAAGACTTGTTTGGAGCAGATGCCAAAAAGTAAGGATTAAAGATATCCCATAGATACTTTAGGATATGAAGGGACCATCTTAGTGTCCATAGCTGTGCCGCTGATTGTAAATAATTTTCCCCGTTAAACTGTTAAAGCTGTCAAGTGTGAGGACAAGTATTGGTAAATCTACTGGATTCTCGATCGGTGTTTGGTACCACGTCGTTCCCATGTCTCCCGACAAGCAGCAATGCCGTCAGCATGTTGGGTGTTAGTGTAAAGAGAGACGATGTCCATCGTAACTAACAGATTACCGTCCTGTATGTTGTTGCACGGGGTTTTATTTAAATAATATATTTATTGTAAGATGGTAGGTTTTCAACAATGGATCGTAGATGGAAGGCAATGAACTTTGAAATTGTCTCCGTCGGAATGCCTTTTGAGTTGATGATGGGTCTACCCGGGCTACCCGGTTTATAGATCTTAGGAAGGAGATAGAACTTCCCTACTTCAACATTTTCAGGATGCAGGAAGCTGGCATTGTCTATCGATGGTTTTATTGACTTGCCTGGCATGTTTTTGTGTAGGGTCCTCATCGAGTTGGTGGTAAAACACCTCGTTAGACAACTGACGGTTGGCCTCTTTGACGTAGTCGCTCTTGTTCATAATAACGACTGCAGAGCCTTTATCTGCTTGATTGATGACAGTCTTAACATTTTCTTTGAGGGCTTTGCGCGCCCGGCCTTCTGATGGCGACAGATTGTCCTTTATAGTCTGTGTGCGATTTGAGTGAGTAGATAGCTCCTCTTTCACTGCATTACTGTTCCCCTCAAGAGCAGGTATTCCACTTGGTGGAAGAAGCCATGTGCTTGTTTTCTTGATTGTATTAACCTGAGTGTTGTATCTTCTGAAGGTAGGTGGAAATTTGGTTTTCGGTAGTAGTAGAAAGCAATGTTTTGAGATTATCTGTGAGCTCCTTTGTGGCGGCAGATAGCTGATTATAACAAAAGATCCGAAGTAGTGGTAAAAGTTTTATTTGACACACATGTTTTAAATGATCGAAACGTGTTGCGAATATATATATATATATATTAAGATAAAAAGCCAAACACAGATCTGCTGTCTCCCTAGTACTTTCGCGGCGACATTCTGCCGCTCTTCAGGGGATGATCCCAGATGATACATATAATAACTGGGTGCGAATTAAGATTGCGTATGAATGTACATACACAGCAAATTAAAGATGATGACTTGAGATTGTTAAAGTTAAGCAAACATATTCACCAGTGGTCTGGGAATGATTTTTATGTTTTACCCATTTACAAATTAAATAGTGACGATGTAGCTACAAGAGAGTTAAAAGAAAAAATGTTTATCAAAATGCTAAAACCAAACTTAAATACAGAATAAGTTTATTGAATGTACAGTATTCCATCTGTTCCGTCTTTGTTTATTGCGTCACGCTATTGTTAACTGATGACGTCATATATATATCTAAGTAACGTACAAATAAACAAAAGTTCAGTCCGCCTGAAGAAGCCTGAGAGGGCAGAAAGGCCTTGCTGCAAAGTCTGGTATTTTTGCTATTTTTTATAGATATACTAATATATAATAGAGTGGGATCCTATGGGAACTTTACACTGACAACTTGACTATAGAGCAGGATTAAAGCTTTCAACATCCATTGCACTCCACATAATATTATTTGTTGACATATTTCTGTGACAATTAAACCCATTTTTTGATAATGGGTCATATCTTTTGGATCCAGTCAAACATAAATAGCAGTAACTTAACCCCCTGAGTGCCACAGGGCCTATTAATAGGCTATATACTAATACCGTTGAGTGCCAGAGTGCCTATTTGTAGGCTCTCCGAAATCCGACCGTTCAACAATATCAATGACGTCATCGACAATTAAAAAACGTCATTGACGACGGCGTTTCCGTGTCTCGGCATTCCAGGTCGGTGGAATAATTTCGGCGCGATTGTTTGCTCCTTGGTTTCGACCTTATCCTCCTGAGAACCGTGACTTCACCCAACCATGTTTGGAACCTCCGGAACCAACCGATATGCCTCCAAGGAATTCACCTCCAATTGCATATTTTCGCTTTTCTTTTCCGTCAATTTATTACGGAAATGCGTCTTGGAAACAAACAGTTAACGTACGCATTGCACTGTGATACATACTTACTGAATAACATTGATATCATTTACGAACTGTAATTATTACTGTACTTGCAGTGATCTTGTCTTACAGTGTTTTACATTCGTGTGCATAGAAACAATGATTGAACAACTACAGGTAAAATTGTTCGGATTTTGTTATATCGAGGCACGCAACATTAGAAGGGTTCAGGTGAACTTTTATTATATAATGAAGCATTATCCGCTTTGTATGGATAAGGTCTAGCACATAAGTACCTGTTGATAACTCAAGACTCCAGGGGTACCATGTGCCCATCTTAAGATATGGATACATAAGCAAGGAACAAACAGTTATCTTTGAAATCAGACATTGTACGAAAGAAATTTGATAAAACGTACGTTCTGTATCTTTGTCTGTGTTCCGTGGGCGTTATCGTTTTGATAATATTTACATTTCCACTGCGTGATCTCTATATGAAGGTACTAACAAAATTAGCGTTCATTCCTAGGTGAACAATTAACCTGCCGCGTATGAATACATACAGTACATTGTTGACGGTGCCAATGCAGAAGTGGGAATATAAAATCGCGTTTGATTACACATGAAATAATGTTTTATCAACTTTAAAAGATGGACTGGAATCCAGCGACAAGATAGAGTATGTCCACTTTGTAACGCTGGTACTGGAGATGAGTTCCATTTTTTATTTGTGTGTTACAACCATAATGTACTCCAGTTGCGTAGTAAATATATCCCAAATTACTACATTGTACTTTAAAATGAAAGGAATGTTCTCAATCTTTTATAAGAAACTGTATATGAATGTCAGTTTATTTATCCAAAAACTAGTCAAGTTAGTATAACACACCTTTATCATCCAGCATTGTGATTATGCAGTATGTAAGCTTTATTATATTAATAATTATATTTATGAAAGGTTAAAATGTACTTATTTTACCACATTTCCTCTTCAAATTATATTATATTTTGCCTGTCATGCATCCATTCTGTTAAAAATGTCTGACCTCTTGTTATACACTATTTTGTGTGTCTGAGTGAAAAATAAAATCTTGAAATAATTGTAAAATTGAAGACAACATTTCAATATTTTTCTTTCATGATGATTAAAATATAACACTTATTTCTTAAATGATAGCAGTAAGATATGATCGTGGTTACAATTTATCGGCAATTGTGGAAGGAATATGGCTGCGATTTTAGTCGATTTTAGTACAGTGACTCTGTTCATTGATGCAGATTATTACCCCTGGACTCAGTGTACCAATGTTTTCTATAACTGAGGCTGTATGTATGTTACATGAAACAATTAACCTGAAATTACCGGTTCTTGTTTTTTTAAGTGTTTTCTAACAGTCGTTCATTAGTCTGAAATTGTCTAAACCGTTACTCTACACAATTTCTGATTAATTTGAAATAAAGACGAAGTTATTTCCATGCTTCAAGTATTTTCAAAGATGAATTTCAAAGTTGATCACTAGTAATTTGTATCCCGGGAACGTATATGGTATTTATATTGTATATTTGTTTTTACTACCAGTAACTGATCAGGTGGATATGGTGGATTCGTGATTTCGAATCAAATCAACTTTGGTTAAACAATTCGTGAGCTATAATAACCGATTTCAAACGTGTGTCTTACTTTATGGAAATAAAGATGTATCCGTGGAAGATAATGCAACAAACAGACTCGGACACTTTCCCTCTCTCTAACAAAATAATTACATGTTGACAATGTGTTAAGTTCGTGGGAAAAGGAGGAGCGGATAATGAAGGATAAGGAGAGAACAAATCAAGGCACGGGATGTGATAAACAAACTAAATAGAAGCAAATTAAACTTGATTTTCATGTTCTCGTCCGTGCGTGCGTGTGTCCATACTCGCTCCACATTCGTGTGAGGATGAGTTAACAGTTCATTCCACAAAACCTCGCTGCGAATGTTTGCTTTTATTTATTTATCAAAAGTTTTTTTTTTAATCTATAGCACCCCTATCAACCTGTACACACAAATTAATCAAATCTGGCCATGTGATCAGTCTGTGCAAGATGACAAAGTTTTGGTTCGGAAAAATATCTCGGTCAATATTTCAAAAACTGATATAAAGCTTGGGAGACGAGCACAAAATAAGGAGACGTGATTAAGCTAAACTAGGTCACTGCGACCTCTATAAATTTTATCTTTGGCCATAGCGGCATTAAAAAGGAAAAAGCGACCTGTCCTGTACTACAATGAGGCCAGTTTGGCCTATGTTTCTGCTTTTTCTTTGACTTCAAGTTTTCGGAGCCTGTCCCCGTCACCGTTGTTGGCAACTACGCTTACCAAGGATGTTCAATATGACACATTTGGCTAGCCAAGTTACATTGTGGGTGACATACAACGGTAGTATATCATCTGTATATGGCAACTGTAACAGTAAACCGCCGGGTATTTCCCATTATGAAAAATCAAAATGGTTCAAACATTGGGCTCCGGCCTGATAATCAACTGTTACCCCCAATATGTTTTCACGTCCGAAATGTGAGTACGTTAAATATATATGATCGTATTTGAACGACAGTCAGGGAACTGAGAATGTGTTACAGTCTTCAAGAAATGGGACATTCCCTCGTATGTAAAGCAAAATATACCTTCGGTAAAAATGACACGTACATCATAAGGAGTTCCTTACCTTATAATGGGGATGTAATACTGCTCTGTCAACGATCGACGGAACGATTAGTGATATACATGACCTGTTAACACAACTGTCCAGTTGTAATGCCGAAGAGGAGAACTTATAGCAAAATCAGCAAAGAGATATTTCTTTTGATGAGTCTCCGGTTTATACTTCTACAGATGATCTTTTCACACTGGACACAGAATTCATCAGAAGATGCGCGCTGAACCTAAAAGCTAGAATTTTACCACACTGGAAAACAAACCTTAACCAGAGAAAGCAGGCATATTGGAACCACATTAGGAATATCAATACTTAATTTTTAAGTGGAAATTGTTACACTGCATTATTCCTAGTAAGTACCAGCTCCACAAATGGAGAATGGAAGAGAACAATTTGTGTAATGTCTGCGGTGTAACAGAAACTTACAACCATTATTTTATTGAATGCCAATATTTTGAAATATTTTGGAATAAGCTAATCGTTATTTTTATGAAACATGGCTTCAATGTAAATTTAAGGAAACTACAATATATCCTACTTGGTTACAAAATTGGGCAAAAAATGTACACGGAAATTAACATAATTTTATGCATGATTGGCTTTACAATTTTTAAAACATTTCATTTGAGCGATCAAAAAAGGAAATTCGTAAACCCATGTTTAGTTTTGAAATATGAGTTGGGTTGCATCTATGGAAAATATAAGATGATTAACTATTTGATAGAAAACATATAATAAATATTGATTTGTTCCTTTGTCTGACCATCACGGAAGCTGAAAATAATTAAAATAATAATGGATCGATCAATTATTTATATTGATTACAATGTGAGCTTATTCTATTGATAAAAATTGAAAGTTGTAATGCATATTATTCATTATTGAAGTTATGTGTATGTCTAACTATTATTGAAAAATTGTGAAAAATATAGATATATCTAATGTATCGTCTGTTCTGTTGTATCGACAGTCAGTGAAAGTGGTAAGAGTTGATATGACCAACACGGAAGCTGAACTCTTGATATAATAGAATAGACATCAAATATTTATATTAATATAAGAAGTGAAACATGAAGAATGAAATAATAAGGATAAAACTTGCACGATGATGATATGAAAAAACCTACTTCAGCAGATATGAACAAATGCGACATGGAATAATTATTATCTCAAAAACATATAACAACACAAGAAAATTATACAAATAAAATATTCAGATATTTAGGTCCTTTGAACTTTTAATCCTAACGTACCTTTTTCAATCGTTTGTATGTGATATTGCAAAGATGAGTTCGGAGTAAGATTGAGCGTGACTTACATGCATAAACAAATAAAAAGAATGAAAGAACAAAGAGTTTTGAAAGAATGTTCTGGAAGAAAGGTTATATATTTCTCTTTAGCTATCTACCTTGAATATTTCCTACTCCTTATATTTTAAGCTATTCTCATATCCTTACCATGTATCATATATTTAAATTATTTCCATTTCTGACATATATTTGTATTTGTCACAAGACACTCTCTCTCCTCTATTCAACTCAACACACATTCTTTCGCTCTCCTCTCAATCTCTACCTCCTCAGCTCTCTGCCTCTCGTTTTTTCTCTCTCCTCCTCCCCCACGTCTCTCTCCCCCTCCAGAGTCTATCTCCCCCTCCAGATTCATCTCTCTCCCCTCTCTATTACCTTTCTGTCTTTATATGATAATGTTAAATAAAACATAATTGAATAAATTAACAATATCACAAAAATATTACATTTATTATTTGTATGTCGCTTTGTAGCCATATAATAGAGCTGACAATCAGATCATTTCTGAGTGCAAAAAAAAAAAAAAAAAAAAAAAAAAAGAGGAAAGAAAAAAGAAAAAAGAGAGAAGAGAAGAAAGAAAAAAAAAAAAGAAAAAAAAAGAAGATAAGAAAAAGAAGAGTCTATCTCCCCCTCCAGATTCATCTCTCTCCCCTCTCTATTACCTTTCTGTCTTTATATGATAATGTTAAATAAAACATAATTGAATAAATTAACAATATCACAAAAATATTACATTTATTATTTGTATGTCGCTTTGTACCCATATAATAGAGCTGACAATCAGATCATTTCTGAGTGCAAAAAAAAAAAAAAAAAAAAAAAAAAAATCTTTTAGCCAATCCACTTTACGTTATGTGAAGAAAAAACTACTTTTCGTAGTATAAATTCATGACTCAACGTGGCTACTTATTGTACCATTTTTAATAGCTTGGGATATGCTTACCCAGAGACCTATATTAATAGTATATAGGTCTCTGGCTTACCTTATCAACTTTTAATATGCAATGTCTTATACTTTATTTTGTTTTATGTATTATAGTGTATAAATACAAATTGCTAAACATAACTTACTTTAATAAACAATTGAACTTCCAAAAAAAAAAAAAAAAAAAAAAAAAAAAAAAGGAATATCAATACGGCAGCGATATATACCGCTTGGCTCGGTCAGGAAGTGGCCATAATTCCTAGGAAATTCCGACCCAAGGACATTCCTAAGGAGGCGGAGGAGGACACGAAGATCAGAACCAACACTGCCATTTACAGACAGAGGCGGAGATCAAATTGCTGACGAATAGAGCGAGAAGGTTCAGTGAAAAGGTATTTGAATTTGATGAGAATATGCGGAATTTGATCACAATAACATGTGAAAAGGGACATTTCGAACCGTCTGTTGCGGATGCATTAATGTCAAAATGGGATACTGTATGCGCATTGGAAGAGGATCGTTCTGCATATATATGGGAAAAGAAGAAAGAATGGTACAGTAACTATGTAGACAGATACAGAGATAAATTGGTCTCAGTTGGAAATCCAAAACCAATACAACAAAAACCACAAATTAAACAGAAAGGTCCAACAATGAAAAGGGATACCGAACATCCGGAACAAGAAAGCCCAGGATTGTATTCTGATGCAATCAGAACACCAAGGCCTCAATCTCCGATTATAATGAACGGCAAACCGAAGAGAGTTGAACTACCAACCAAAATGACCAGAACACCAGTTTCTAAGAGGGTACTGAGACCCAGGAAGAAGTTAGAGAGTCCATCATCATCACCAGTATCACTTCCGGTCACCAAAGATGGCACTACATATATTGGTAGAATTCCCCGACAGTCTTTTTTGGAAAAGCGCCATCATCAAATAAAGGGCGGAGGAAAGGACAGGAATCATTAACTCAAACGCCAAAGGTACTGCCAAAAGTAATCAATTTGTCATCTCGCATTTTAACAGAAAATGAAATTAGTTTACTTAAAAAAGGTCTTAAATTTTGTCCTACTCCAAATTTTTTTTTTTATTATTTTTTATTTTGTAAAATTTTTACATGTATAAAATACACATCTTTTTTTTTCTTTCTTTTCCCACACACGCTTAATATTCTATTGGTTTTTTTTCAAATTATATTTTTTGCTACAAAATAATCAATGAATATCAATAAAAGATATCCAATCATTCTTACACTAATTTTTAATTACTATTTAGAAATCGCCATTTCATATATATTTTTCTCTGTATAGTTACAATATATGCACATGGTAGGCTTATTCTTAAAAATACTTGAAAATAATCAGTCAAAATTCCAAATCTAAATTTTATGATTGTTGAGTATGTTTTAAGCGCTCGTTAGAACCCAAGCACAGTGAGAGAAAAGAAAGATAGAACAAGAAATGTAAGGAAAAAGAAAAACAAGAAAGTTCACATTTACAAAGAGAAAGCAAGAGAAAGGGAAAGGGAAGGGTCAGACTTAAACACTAAAAACATGATCATTTAAACCACTGTAAACACATAATTTCATATTACCACAATGTATGAGATAAAGGTCTATATAAGATCAAGATGATTTATATTACGACAAGTATACCTAGTCTAATTATAGGTTAAGAAAGGTCAAGTTCTACCAAATTTTGCCATTTATTCCACTCAAAAGTAAATTTACTAAAAACTTTCTCTCCTTTGCCCGCAGCAATAAACTTCTGCACAATATAGTAATCTTTAACATGGTTAATTAGTGATGAGACTATTAGAGACTTGTGCAAACACCTGGCTTTATATATATAATGCTTAATGAAAAGAATTATCTTGTTGTCAATTCTATTATAGATTCCATTGTGCTGGAAAGCACCAAAAAGAATCATTTCTTTATTTAATGAAAATGGAATAGAAACTGATAATAAAAGGTTTTCAAAATTTGCTAAAAAATTCTGGACTTCATTACACTCCCAAAAAATATGTGAAATTGTCTCCCTTTCCAAATTACAAAAAAAAACCCACAAAATGGATTATTTGTAAGTCCAATTTTATATAAATATGAATTAGTAGCTAGAATATGATGATTTATCCTAAACTGCAGCCATTGTAATTTTGTGTTTTCTGTAACTCTGAATGTAATTAGATAATTTTTTTCCCAAGCCTTCTGATTGTAGTCAAAAGTATTTCCCCACTTGTTTTGTGCAGTTATAGATGCACTATTTGTATCAAGCATATTATAAAAATCTTGAGAACCTTTGACTTTCTTCAACACAATGTCAAGACATAAAGGAATGAAGGGATACATACTAGCATCTCCTGACCATGTGAACTTTTTCAGATAATTCTTGATACTAGCTATTAGACCATACTAATCAAGGTAATCGGTAATTGTGCCATGTAAAGTGGTGAATTCATTGAAAGTTAAAAAAGTACAATCATTTTTGTTTTTCAGTAAGTCATTGATTACCATAACTCCTTTATTAAACCATCTCTGATAAAAAACAACTTCATTGCCAACAGTAATATTTGAATTATACCATAAAGGAATTTTACCCAAAGATTCACCTTTTATGTCTTAGTACATGTAAATCTTCCTTGCACCTTAATTTGTACCAAGAATGAAACACATCCTTCCAAAATATATTTTTACAAGAACTTATGATATGATTTAAATACTCATTACCTGTGTTAGCTAAAATATGTACATTAACATAAGAATTCAAAATATTTAACCACTTTCCTTCAGCTCTGAAAATTCTTCGAATCCAGCTTATCTTGAGTGACTCGATGAATGAATTTAGATTTATCAGTCCACCTTCTATATAATTACGAACAATAACATCTCGCTTAACCTTATCAGTTTTCCCATTCCATAAAAAAAAAAAAAAAAAAAAGAGAATTAAGTTGTTTAATAAAGGTTTCACTGGGATTGGGTAATGCAATAAAAAGATGATTCATTTGGGATACTAACAGAGATTTAATTATACTTATTCTGCCAATAGGTGTTAACAACTGTTTACTCCAAAATTTGATAAAAAAGAATTAGAGTGTGATATTTCGCGATTTTGTAGACAATTACGATTAGAAGAAAAATATTTTTCAGAGAATGACGATATTTCCACAGATAATATACCGCTAGTGAGAAAGTGTCAAAATATAATTTTATATTGAATGTAATTCGGAACAGGATGAACAAACGTTCAAACTGATATTTGATTTGATCAATAGAGAAGGTGACAAACTTCATGAGGAAGAGATAGATTATCTAACTAATTTCTCATTTAAAACTAGTTATTTTTATGGCTTGCCTAAGATCCACAAAAGTAGTCTTATTACAAATGCAATAAAAGAACAGAACTCAGAGTATATTACTGTACATTGTCCTGACGACTTAAAATTTAGACCGATCGTCGGTGGTCCAAATAGTGTGACCCAGCGTTTAAGTCATTTTCTAGATATAATTCTAAAACCACTTTGTTCAAAAGTACCCAGTTTTGTTAAAGATGATTTTGACTTTTTAACAAGGTTACCAAAAGAAGTTTTACCTGGAAGTAAATTAATTTCGTTTGGTGTAGTCAGTTTATATACTAACATCCCTACGGATCTTGGTTTGAAGGCCGTAAAATTCTGGTTGGAAAAACATCCAAATACTACTGATAATCGAATGAATAATTTATTTATTTTAGAGGCTTTGGAAATTGTATTGAAAAGAAATGTATTTTATTTCGATAATAAATATTACCAGCAATGTAAAGGAATAGCCATGGGCAGGAAGGTAGCCCCTACATATGCCACTTCGGTTCTTGGCTATATAGAGGAAATTCTTTATAGAAATATTGAAAAAAGAGACCAAATGCAAGCGAAATATTTAAGGAAGAATTTTATCAGATTTCTGGATGATTGTTTTATAATCTGGCAGTCAGATAAAGATATAGACAATTTTTTTCGGGAACTTAATATGTTACATCCTGATATACAATATACCATGGAGTGTAGTTCAGTGAAATTTGCATTTCTGGATATAAACGTACAATTGAAAATGGTAAAATCGTAACTGACTTATACTGTAAGACCACTGGTTCACATAATTATCTTTTTTTTTCAAATCATGCTAAACATATCAAGCTTAATATTCCATTCAGTCTAGCTTCCCGCTTGATATCGATTTTCAGTGATGAGAACACTCTAAGTAAACGCTTGGAGAATTTAATCCATTATCTACGAAATCAACATTATCCGCGTGAAATTATAGACCACGGAATAGCAAGAGCTAAGAAAGAGGGATCAATTCAGTTATGCACACAGGAGACGCTAGGTTCCTGTAATATTATTCCTTTTGTAAGTACATACAACCCAAGCAATTATAATATATTTCCTATTGTTAGAGGTAGCGAGGATTGTTTGAAAAACAGCGAAAGAATGAAATCTATATTCAATAAAAAGAAAATCATAAATTGTAAACGTCAACCAAAAAATCTTAAACGTATCTTATGTGCTTCAAAATTTGATTCTGAAGTAAGAGAAACATCTGTCACAAAATGTATGCAAAGGCGATGTAAAACATGAGATATTATAGACTGTCCAAGTTACACATTAAAAAATGGTTTTCATTTCAAAATTAAAACTGACATGAATTGTACTTCAAAGATATGTTATATATGCGCTAATATGCAGTAAATATTCAGACTTTTATATTGGTCAGACTGGCATGGAATTACGAAAACGTATGACCTTACACCGCCAGCAAACAAGAACGGAACACTTGCGATATTTGACTGTTAACGAACACTTTCATAAATGCGCTGATGACATTTTTTTTTTGTTTTGCCAATCTACCAAATGTCGAACTCTGATGTATTACAAAGAGAGAATAAAGAAATGTTTTTCTTACAGCTAATGAAGCCAATGTTAAATTCTGAACGTGATAGGACAAAATAAATTATGTATACAATAGATTTCTCAGTAACTTACCGAATCTACATGTACATGTACATGTATACATGTATATTATCTTGCACATTTTGTGTGTAATGTTTTTATGTACAAATATGAAACTTATGTTTGATATAGTTTACTAACACAATTAGATATTGAAAATTTACATTATTTCAAGTTACCGCATCTATTTTACATGTACTATACGGCAAAATCTGTGTATACCATGACCAGTTTTAATTTGAGTACGGAGTACGGATCTATAGATTTGTTGTACAGATCTATACGATGTAATTGCTCCAATCAAGTTTTTAATGGATTGGTTTGTTTAAACCGTATCATATAGTTGGTCTCAACCCTTGTAAACTGGACAAATAAGTGTTTTATAAAGTATGTACCCTACTATTATGACGTCATCAAACTATGACGTCATAGGATGTACCGAATAAAATTCATAATCCCCTGAAGAGCGGCAGAATGTAGACGCGAAAGTACTAGGGAGACAGCAGATCTGTGTTTGGCTTTTTATTTTATATACATATATATATATGTGTGTGTGGCAAAGAAGTAATTCAAACAGTGTGGACAATGAGGCTTGTTAAATTTTCGAGGCAATCCGCCCCTTTATCAAAACACAAAAAATACAAATACAATCACATAATATATATAAGAAGTACTGGAAATACAATAAAATACAATAAGAATAATGTTTTAGTAACTGGAGAAACAACAATGAACCCTTCGGAATACGTGTTTTGCAATGCATCAATAATTAGCATGTCTCTAAAAGATATATAGGCAAGCCCTGACTCTTCTTTTCTCACAATCATTTTAATTATTCTGCAAGTTTCTTTAATATGTTGAAACTTTACTTACTGATGACGTTGGACAACTTGAATTGGCTTATCTGTCATATAAGCTCATACTTTATTCGAAATTGCATTATCACCATATATATCCTCTTGCTTTCATTTTTAAGGTTTCCTGACCCACACGGTTTTCTCTGTGAGGGAGTTACCGAGAGGAAAAGAGACCTATAGTATGCTGTTTGGACGTGATACACTATTTGCTAAAATGAACGGCCTTGACGTATATTTAAGGTTACTTGAGGCATGCCTTAATGTTTAAAAAAAATCCCAATAGAAAAGAGGTCCAGTAACGCAGGCAATTGATACAGGCCCAAATGGCCTCTCGTTTGGTTACTTTCACAATACGTAAAGAAACAAAAACACAACCTCACCATTTAATCGGTTTATAAAACACTCGATTCGATTTGGCATAGCCAATGACAGACCTTCAAACCGTAAGTTCGTAGAGACAAACCATTTACATATGAAGACATATGCACCTATATCAAACTATGACGTCATCCTCTGAAACGAAACGAAACGAAAAACCAAAAAAATGAGGGAAAAAAAGCTATAATATATATATTATCTAGATAATATGATTAGTCCACAATTAATAGGCATGTAAATCGCGTAGTTAATTGGTGCACGACCGATCTAAAATCAGGTGACGAAGGTGATTGTAAGCAACTAATTTAATGGTAGGAAAGCCAGGTGTGTATCTGATCGTAAAAAGTTAAAATTGCCTGTACTTGAAAGGTGCGATTCGTAAAAAAAAAAACGCCGGCTTAACGCACTGTTTCCGTATTGCTGGCTTCAGGAGTGAAGACAGAATGGAAGCTTCAGAGGACGACTCCATTTCTATAACTTTGATGAACTGTGAATAATTCTGGATATGTTTTAGATAATATTTAAGTACTGGATTAGTGGAATATATTTAATTCTATTTCAGCTTTGCTCGGAGATTTTCGTAAGATCATTTATTTCCATCTAAACCCAAGGTCAGACATGCATTAAATAAAGTAATGTACCTAAACGTGCATGCTTGAAATAACGCTTATAGCAAGTTGAACTACGTTAACCTGTAAGAGTAACGTCCCTTCATTTTGAAAATTTAATTAGCAGGTTGGTAAGAAATAGTGTATATAGTTTGTGATTATAAAGTTATTG
Source organism: Pecten maximus (assembly GCF_902652985.1). Classification (NCBI taxonomy): domain Eukaryota; kingdom Metazoa; phylum Mollusca; class Bivalvia; order Pectinida; family Pectinidae; genus Pecten; species Pecten maximus. The sequence goes on along the minus strand of NC_047023.1, from coordinate 5,938,548 downwards.
GTAAGCCGATATTTTACCAGTGTTTGTGATTATATTTTGTAGTATCAAATGTTCAATATTACAATTTCCTGTACACACAATACACTACGCGATTTGTATGCCTATAAATAATGGACTAAGCATATTTTCTGACATCGAAGAAAGTCTTACAAGTACGGACACAAAAATAAAGCATCAGCATTTGAATTAACCGTTTACCACTAACATCAAGTCAGTCTGATGGGACTTAAATTTGTGTCTCGTGTAAGAATTCCAACTTGCACGATAGAGATCCCTCTGCGGTTTTTCAATGAAAAGAAGGTGTGATAACGTCGGCCCAGAAGAAGGGCATTTTTAGGCCAATATTTAAATACATGTATTTCAAAATATTCATTAGGTGCTTAGATGGACGTCAAAACCTTGATAAACCGAATTCACAGGGTAGGGTTTTCTCTCTTCTTCCTCCATCTTCGTTAGACATAAGCGTAACTGCTACTAAACAAGGCTATGTTAGGACCCATTCGAATTTTGGGGTCGCTTTCAAAAATTAATCTTAGGAAAGGAAAATATGTAAATTGTGTTGCTTACTCCGTTGAATAAAAAAACCCAATAAATCTTTAATGGAAATACTGCTATAACACATCCCCGAAATATTCACAGCAAAGTAGACGTGGACACATTAGTACTGCTTTAGTAAATTGCCAAATTGTATGTACTTCCTAAAGTATGAACAACCTATATACAGGTTATGATATCCATTTAATAATGACAATGCGCTTACTCTTATCGAGTTATCTCTCTTCTTCTGTGCTGACAGATCTTGAATAACTTTGTAAGGGCCTACCTAGTCCGCTGTTTAATGTTTTGTGATCCGATTTAATTGCATTACTGATTTGCTTTCCAAGTAACATATCAGGAAAAGAGCAAAATAATACCAAAAATGCAAAGATGGACTTCTCTACCTTAATCATATTTTTTTGTATTACGAGTGAAAGTGTAATAGACCAATGAATAGCTTTTAAATAAAGAAAACTTGTCCGTGTGTTTTGTGAGAATATGAATCATTCTAAAACACCAATGGTATGCAGGGCGGACATACACTGAAAACAAACAGAAATTACTGTATATATAGAGGTTACACAACGAGTGGTTGTTGGATATGGAATTAAAAGCGAGTGTTTTTTGCAACTTTTAAAAAATAACTTACGAGTGTGAAATAAATTCCATATCCAACAATTTCGAGTCGTGTGACCTGTTTCTACCACAATAATATTGGCTTGAATCAAAGGGAAACGTGGCCAAGTATAATTTTGCGTATGCAAATAAAGTGTACCGGTGACGTCCGGGACCCGGTGATGTGACGTCATTAGATTATTGATGACGTCAATAACAATTGCAGCTTGGGTCAAAGTTCACCGTGTTAGCCAATCAAAATGCGTACAGAGTTTATGCCGCGTGTGGTATAAACAGATTGTTAATCAACAGCTGTAATGATTAACTGATGGTCTGAGAGTTGAATAACACATGGTATTGTGGTAGAAAGTAAGCTGCAATAATATCGAACGAATAGATATATGTACGTTATTTTCAAAAGAGTTTAGACATTTGACCTTACGTTAATAGCCAGTACTTGTGTAGAATGTTGACATATGACAGCTCTATCTAGACAAGTCCGGCTTGAAATGTTAGACGAGTACAGTATTTTACGTGGTAGATGTTGACCGAAAAAAAATTGAAATATTAGTGGAATATGCAGTCAAATGTGTCCGATACTCCCTGGTATGCGTGCTAGTTCTGTTTTCACTATCTTTGTTCTCATTTTGAGAAAGTGATATGACGAAAATTTGCCATCGTCGGTAACCCACGGTCCTGACGCTCATAACTATTTCCTGAGGGAATTTTGACCAATGAGAAGACCGCTTTCTTTCGACTTTATACAGTATTGACGGCCTCCACGGATCACCTTTCGATAGTGAAGACATGTTTCAAACACATAATTCTAAAAGGTTTCGAAAATCAGACATGAACGCTGTTATAAAAACAAATGTATATGTGTCCGTTATATTCATTAACCGTTAATAGAACATATATTTCAGGTTTTGGTTGAAATTAATTGCGGTGACAGTCACCACACGTTGATTCCCTTTTCTCCTGTCTTCCTCCTCTTCATTTCCATTTTCTCCTGTCTTTCTCCTCTTCATGTGCATTATTTCGATCGGTTATTTCCTTCTAGACATATGTCCTTAAGCGACATTGGCTGTTGCGATGACGTTTACCCCAATCAAACACATATCTGTGTAAAGTATAATAGACATATCGAAAATCACCTTTGTTTGATCATATATAATGTTCCCAGGGAGCGATTGAGAACATCAAAATAATTGATTTGTAAATGTGCTGCGCTGTTAACAGTAAGACAGTAAAGACAAATGTTTGCAAAACGTCAAAATAAAGTCAGAATGTGTGCCGTAAATCTTCATTAGTACGGGAGAGATTGGGGAGCTAGTGGTCTGGCATGGTGTTAAATTACCAATAGACATTGCTTGGTGGGAGAACATTTTATGGTGATAAAACGCTTTCATATAAGCCATCATCAGTAACAAATAATTGATGTGAAGACGTTAGGTCAGAAGTGGTGTAGCCATATATATATAACGTAAGATGTTCGTCCTTACGGTGCAGAGACCATGGAACTTCGAAACAAATTTTGGAGCAACGAGGGATACGCATATTGAAAAGAAAAAGTTTCCGAATTAGGTATCTTCGAACACATGATCAAAGTGATTCAAACAGTGTACAAGTGCAATTGTTTATATTTGTTAAACTGTCTTTATCGAAGTCATGTAGTCTACTAATTGTGACAAATATTTATTTAAAAAAAAAAAAAAACAATTTCGCCCTAAGCATTTTTAACCTTACAAAAGAAAGTGTATTCACTGTCATGAGCTTAACACATTGACACCGGTAATGAAGAGTTATTGCTCTTGTAGTTTCTATGTGTTTCTGAAATGACCGATTTGTACCGTCTATACATACACTCTTGTGAGTTAACAGCTAATTATGCCTAATGCAATTTATATATAAGGAAATGCTTAGAGCTAGAATTCTGGTTCCCTCTGGTGAACTGGTTGTTCCTGGCGATTCTTATATAAATGATGCACATTGTTGAAGGATACGATGCCTCGTTATCAGGGAGATATTATCACTTAAATTGCCGAATTAGCAAATATTTACTGGTTGTCTTCACGGCTTGCTGTGTAATGTTGACATGCGCTATATAGATGTGCGAGTTGCAACTGTACCGTGATTGCTATTCCTACACCATCTGTGAATTAATACCAATTAAATTATTGTATTTTGAAAGTACCACTTTTACTTTTGTTTCGGCTGTGAATTGTAAGAAACAGCTAAAAAAAAAACCTTCCGTTGTTGTTTCGGTTATGTGATTTGATGATTATGGTAACGTTAACGATACAGACACTACAATGTATGATAAGAAAAACAATATGAATGCCATATAGTAAAGTCTAATGGATTAGAGTTAGGCTGAAGTGTTCCTTCTGTAAATCGAATTCCATGCCCCTGCCGGTATATATACCGACATTGGATAAGCTATATACATCATGGTGTATCCACAATAATGTTAGATATGGATATAGTTGAATTCCGTATAGTAGCGCTTGAATGCTAGCATTATAATAATATCCGTCACAGTGATAGTTATGTCAAACATAGACTAACGTAGTCTACATTTTACCTATACACAATGTCACCATGCAATAAGCAAAATAATATGTCATTACGCAATCAAAGCATAGGCAAATCCCTATATAAGACAAGACAATGGTTAAATTATCGATGATGTTACACCTAAGATTTATTTGGGAGGATGATTGTTTTTTCTGATTGACAGCATGTTTGTTCAGATTGGTCGCCTGATCTTCTAACAGACTAGTGGCGTGTGCCTGAGAACAAACTGCGCCCTTCTGTCGGCTGACTTGTTTATACCAGAACAAGAACAGGTAATAGGTGGCATTCTACAGTCTTTGAATGTTATTTTTTTGGTATTGGCGATGTGTTATATTTCAACGTGATTAGCCATGGTTACCTGATAAACCCTCCAAAACTTGAATTCACTGACATTCTGTAAGGTCTAACTTCAGCCGCTTTCCTTGATTTCTAATTACAATATTACCGAGCGCAAAACTCCACTGTATGGTATTCCTTTTATGTACCATTTCTAGATAGCAACGTTCATGCATTTCCTACCTCCGGTGTTTACACGTCATAGTTGTTCTGTATATTTAAGGGTTTGTTCCTATTATTTAAGGATAAACATAAATATTTTTTTCTGTTATACATTCATAACAGAAAAAACTGGAGTGTACTCTAAATAAACCGCGAAGCGGTTTATGAAGAGATTACACTCCAGTTTTTTATGTTATGACTCTATAACAGAAAAAATAATGTATGTTAATTCTTATAATTTAATTTCGTCTTATACACACCAAGATATTTCACTTTCTTTGGCGAACTCTTTTCTGTGATAAATTATTACGCAACGTCATCAGCCAATCAAAAATGACGTTACATTTCGCAACGTCAAAAATTTTGTTATGGAGGTATAACAAAATTATTTCAGCCAATGAAAATGCGTGTTTCATACAAAATTAAATTATTACTATTTCACTAACATGTATCGCCTCCTCACGGAGAAATTGATAATACATTTTTTAGAGAAATGCAGGCTGAAGACAATCGACATCATGATCTCATTGGGGTAGGATCAATTTCGTGTTGTGATATGAAGTCAGACGTGTTTGATGTTTGAACCTAGTAGTGACATTATCACCGCCCTAACTCTTGTTTTAGATTGTGACTTTAACCGGATTTAACCTAGATTTCTAATGCGGGTGTCGTGAATGAAGTAAAATACGCTTATTCGTCCGGAGCACCCACCTCTTGCCGGATTTTCCATTTCAATCTATATTCGTTTGCTTATGTTTTGCCCTGGTTTAATGGTTGATGAGTCAGAATGATGGTTTCGTCTCTATGCTGGTATCCCCACACCAAAACACAAATCCCCCCTCCTTTTTTACAAGAGGTTAGCTTTCAATCCTCTAATTTAGGTAAAAGTTGACATCAAATATGTCTATACATTATATATATACGTTATGCGTTTCATGTTTAGCAATATATATTTGTTTTTGAAGTATCCGTCATAGCGCCATACTTATATTTCCGTATCATAGACTAATATATTCATGCATTTATATGTAGAAACGCTGCGTTTAACCTTGGCATATTACATTCGTCCACAATTTAAAACTCCTCTTAAGCCTGCCGCCTATATAACGATACGCTTTAGTTTACTGATTTCACGAATTTGAATTTTCTCTTTCAAGTTAAAATATAATTTTCCTTCTTGGTTCATAAGGGCTAGAGTTATGAAGCATTCATAGCATCATTTCACCAGAACACAAATGTCATTGCCTCCTCAGTCAACAATGATAACTAGAATCACCTTTAATGGTTCCGGGGCCTTTAAACGGAGAACAGGAGTAATTACCTGTGAACAGTGTGTATATAAGGCTAGGTTAATATACTATTTCGCAGACTCTGCACCTGAAACCACATTGGTATGAGCTACTATACAAGGTCTAACTCGATTGACTTAGGTTATCTCCTTCCTCTCTGACAGGCTTTGTGGTATTTTGAGCTTACACCTTAACGTTGGTATTGACTGATTCCTTCAACGTCGGTTTGAACAACCCTGTGGCTAGGAGGCACTGTTTCAAATGATCTGAGAACGTATCGTTTAATCCTGTGTTTATATAAAAATATTTGTAAAATACTTTGTTGACGTCTGAGGAAAATCGATAGTTAATATTCGTGACAAAATTTTAAAAAATCTGGCAACGACAAGTTTAAATCAATGTTTAAGTAAAATATAAAATTTATTACACACAATCTGCATAGTATTGATTGATAAGAGAGAAAAATAACGATTTATTTAAACAACAATAAAGATGTGAATCACGTTGAAAAAAGAATATATAACGTCCATGGGATTGTACATATGGGTAATAAAACGAAAAGAGATGATGCTGCCGATGAATAACCATTTGTTGACTCTGTTTCTGCTGTTTCTGCAAAACATATAAGAAAACATATGAGAATAGGCATGATTTGTCAACAACTCTATCAGCATTTTAAACAGGCATGTATCTATAGAACAACATGTATCAAACAGATATCAACGTAAACATTACAGATGTCAGTCAGGCGTGATTTCGGTCTGATATATTATTATGGCGATATATTTCGATTGTAACCTTACATAACATATATCACCACTATGGTGTCGTTACAATACCGAGACAGATGTTATAGGAGGCCGTTGAATTATTCACGTCAATTAATCTTATAAATTATATGTTTCTAATGCATTATGTAGTCGAACAATCAAGCAGCTGTTTTGCTCTCCATAATAACATTTCATTATTACCTTTCGTCATGAAAAGACGGCGGTAGGAAACCATAATGGCAATAGAATGTTGATGCATAGTTAAAACCTCCTTGATATACACCAATATGAGAATTGTCTAGATACACACCAGGATTAGAATTTCATAGATATACTTACCGCTAAGTTGGTTGGTACCGGTTGGTTTGAAAAAATTAGGAAATAATCCTTCTAAATCAAGTATTTTTTTTAATACTGTCGTATTTAGTATCCTCATGATCAAGTGAGAGTATGCTTTGTATTGCGGGGACAGAGACCCCAAAACAGAAGTTCTTTCGAACACGTAGCTCTGTAGAAAATAAAATGATGTAGAAAAACTGTTGCTTGTACGAGTTGTTCAAAAAGTTTGAAAAGTTTAAGAAGCATATCATTATTTTCGCACATATTTTTATAACGCCTTAACAAATATATATATATTCAAAAGAAGGTCAGGAAGCTGATCATGTATTTGAAATATATTGAAATAACGCTTTTCTCTATCAGATAAGAGTCTTTCTGTAACGTATGGATGGGTGTCAATAAAGGAGACATTTTCAGATGAGATCTAGCATTGAAAACACGACTGACCAAGATCGTATCAGAGTCTCTTCTATTGTATGACAGATCAGAGATTTCAACATTTTTACAATTGTTTTTATTGGTAGATCAATTTTTTTTTATTTTTATTTTTTCGAGCATAAAATTTATGAGAGACACTTGTTGATAACCTGAACAAATCTCGTTCTATCGTAAGGTCATCTGAACATCTGGACATAACTCCTTACCTGCCACCGCTATATTATATTGATACATACTTCAAACGGGTATACTATCCTTTAAAATACATTTTCAGCGCATGTCTATATAGATATTGCTTTTCTTTTTCTTTTTTCTTTTATTTTTTGTGGTTCTGATAGTGACTAAGTTTACTTCGTCTACAAAATTCCTGTTTTGATTATGTAGACGCGATGTGAAGACAAAATGGAATCATAACTTGTTGCGGATAATCAAAACAAAACCATTTCTCCTATGCGAGTGGGAATTTTTATTACATACAGTAACAGTCTCACCAATACAATAATGCGCAGTGTGTATTAAAACATTTTCCTCTGTATAATTACGGCTGATACCAGTTATGGGGCGAAGGAGACATACTCAGACACATTAATATCCTCAGGGATAGCGCATGTCAGAACATATCATCGGTCCCGTGCAGCACATTAGCAGTATATGCGCTTTAACATTGTATCAGAAAATGGATCGCATGCAGAAGTGAAGCCTCTGGACTTTTAACGAATATTTGTTACAATTTCTATACAACTCCACTTGTCAACGCATAAACCATTTTTGCACATACAGGTCTATATGCATATCCAATTTTCATCATGTCTTTTGTCGGACATTCAACATTCATATTCTAATTTGTATTGTAAATATCTGGACAATGACTCCTGTATGCCCATGGTATTGGAGTATTAAGTATGATCAGAGTAGGAGTTTGTTTATAATACTTGATCAGCTGCACTCACTTGTTAGTATGGAAAGCATTCATTTCACGACTCTATTATCGGTATAGTATTTCATCGTGAAGACCAACTATTATAAACAATAATCCTCAGTCCTGAGTATATAGCAGGACGTGGTATATAATCCTTTAAAACCATGAGATTCTTTGTCATCAACTGATGTTACATGAAAATTTCAATACGGAACTAATATTCGGTTTTTTTATTAAGAATTTAGATTATAGATATAATAATATGGGATAAGAAATGATACTGAAAGTACAATAAAGACTGTATAGCGATTTCAGAAAGACCGGAAAAGAAAGCAGACGTACAGTTTTACAACTATAAACAACAACACATAAGACGTACAGTTTTACAACTCTAAACAACAACACATATGAAACATTCCGAAAGGAAAGGAGCATGATTAACACTTAACATATAATTATCATATGTACTTTGTAAGGCTGTATAATTGATCACTCTCTTTCGTGTTTATGAAATCAAAAGACTATTACAAAATGTTTTATTGCAGGAGTTATCTACATTTCAAGGACATGCAAATATTAGTGTGGCAGGTAGAATTGCTTTACATTTAAGTTCTTCTCCTGGTCCAGGTTGTTCCGTCATTTCTGACAACTCAGCGTAGTATACATTGTATGTACCGTATACATTGTATGTATTGTATTCATTGTATGTGCTATATACATTGTATGTACTGAATATATGATATGTACTGTATACATTGTATGTACTGAATATATTATAGGCACTTTATATACTGTATGTACTGCATACATTATATGTACTTTATATAGTATATGTACTGCATATATTATATGTACTGTATACATTGTATGTACCGTATACATTGTATGTACCGTATACATTGTATGTACCGTATACATTGTATGTACCGTATACATTGTATGTACCGTATACATTGTATGTACTGAATATAGTATAGGTACTTTATATACTGTATGTACTGCATACATTATATGTACTGTATACATTGTATATGCTGTATACATTGTATGTACTGAATATATTATATGTACTGTATATATTATATGTACTGCATACATTGTATGTACCGTATATATTGTATGTATTTAATATATTATATTTACTGTATACATTGTATATGCTGTATACACTGTATGTACTAAATATATTATATGTACTAAATATATTGTATGTACTGTATGCTACCTATTATATTACTAGAACTGTGTACATTATATGTACTGTATATATATCTACTTTATTTTGAGTAAACATTGTATATGCTGTATACATATTTACTGTATTCCTAGTATACAATGTATTTACTGTATACATATCTACTGTATTACAAGATGACATTGTATGTATTGTATCTAAATAGTACGTACTGTATACATATCTACGATATAACTAGTATGCATTGTATGTTATGTATACATATTTACTGTATTACTAGTATACAATGTATTTACTGTATACATATATACTGTATTACAAGATTACATTGTATGTATTGTATATAATTAGTACGTACTGTATACATATCTAATGTATAACTAGTAAACACTGTATTACTGCATACATATCTACTGTATTACTAGTATACATTGTAATATTGTGCACATATCTACTGTATTACTAATATACGTCACATGTACTGTATTACTATAATACATTACATGTACTGTAAAATTGTCTGCTTTATAAATTCATACGTCGGATGTAATGTTTAAATATCTGCTGTATTTCTATATTGTAGTATACATTACATGTTCTGAATAAATATCTGCTTTATAATTAGATTCCTCGTTTGTACTGTATCCATATCTACTGTATGACAAATATACAATGTGTGTGCTGTATACATATCTACTATATTACTAGTATACATTATATGTACTGTATACGTAACTTCTGTATTACAAGTATACGTTGTATTACTAGTATACGTTACATGTTCTGTATAATATATGCTTTATACATGGATACGTACTGTCCTGTATACCTATTTGCTGTATTACCCCGATATATGCTACATTTACTACATAAGTATCTACTGTATTGCTAATATACATACTAACAATCATAATGCATTCTATGAAAGCTTTGAAAGTGCATCCACGACACCACTTCAGGTAATAGACACACAAAAGTACTACAAATTATAAAATCTTAAATTAACAAGCACAAATTATAATACCGCATGTGTGATTACAATATAGATAGTAAAAGTGTTTGGCAACACGGGGTTAAAGTATAGTAGTTATAATGTAAAACGCAAATAAAACGTTTGTAGTGAACCGATAAACACTTAAATATATTTACTTACCGCTTCTTCTAATTATAGATGATTTAGCTGAAACACAGAATTAATGATAGATAAATACTTAAATAAGAGACAATATGAATGTGGAACAAGTCCTAACGATGTAACTAGTCATGTAAATAGTACTGTATCTAGTCATTTAACTAATCATGTAACTAGTACTGTATCTAGTACTGTATCTAGTCATTTAACTAGCCATGTTACTAGTCATGTAACTAGTACTGTATCTAGTCATATCACTAGTCATGTAACTAGTCCTTTAACTAGTCATGCAACTAGTCCTTTAATTAGTCATGTAACTAGTCATGTTACTAGTCCTTTAACTAGTCATGTTACTAGACATGTAACTAGTACTGTATCTAGTCTTGTAAATAGTCATGTAGCTAGTACTGTATCTAGTTCTGTAACTAGTCCTTTAACTAGTCATGTTACTAGTCCTTTAACTAGTCATGTAACTAGTCCTTTAATTAGTTCTGTAACTAGTCCTTTAATTAGTCATGTAACTAGTCATGTTACTAGTCCTTTAACTAGTCATGTAACTAGTCCTTTAACTAGTCATGTTACTAGACATGTAACTAGTACTGTATCTAGTCTTGTAAATAGTCATGTAACTTGTACTGTATCTACTCTTGTAAATAGTCATGTAGCTAGTACTGTATCTAGTTCTGTAACTAGTCCTTTAACTAGTCATGTTACTAGTCCTTTAATTAGTCATGTAACTAGTACTGTAACTAGTACTGTATCTAGTAATTTATCTAATCTTTAATCATATAACTAGTACTGTATCTAGTCAAATAACTAGTTATCTAACTAGAACTGTAAACAGTCCTTTAACTAGTCATGTCACTTGTACTGTATCTAGTCATGTAATTAGTCCTGTATCTAGTAATGTATCTAATCTTTTAACTAGTCATGTAACTAGTCATACAGTTTGTACTGTATCTAATCATTTAAATAGTTATATAACTAGTCCTGTATATAGTTCTTTAACTAGTCAAGTAGCTAGTACTGTATCTAGTCCTGTAACTAGCCATTTAAATAGTCATGTAACTTGTACTGTATTTAGTCTAGGCATGTAACTAGGCATGTAAATAATCATGTAACCAGGCATTCAACTAGTCATTTAACTAGAACTGTAACTACTCCTGTATCTAGTCTTATAACTAGGCATTTAATTAGTCATGTAGCTCATCATGTAGATAGTCATGCAACTAGTCATTTTGCTAGTCATGTAACTAAGTTTGTAACTAGACATGTTGCTAGTCGTGTAGCTAGTCTTGTTAGCAGCTATGTAGCTTGTCGTGGCGGGTTACGAGACCGTAGACTATTTATACATATTCAGCGGTCTGAAGTTAGCAGCGGATTCGTTATTAGGGATTAACATAACGAATCCGTTGCCAGCAGCATATATATATATACCTAAATCACTGCATAATATATTTAAACAAATATCTCAAAGAACATACATTTTCCTGTTTTCGATTTGTCATGATTACCAACTCGATATTAATTAACTGTATATATAGTGTCAATTGGAAAATTATTAATGCGATAAGACCGTTGAATGAGGTCTTACACACATCTTATACCTAAATAACCCGTAAAGATCAACACAAAACAGTCTCGGTATTATCTTTCGACTGGACACATTGTTGTAATATATCATGAGATAAATATCAAAATTTTTTGAACGTATAACTAACCTTCATGCAGATAACTTTGTGATACAAAAAAAATAAAATAAACAAAAATAAACAAATAAACAAATAAATAAAACAAAATGAAACAACAACAACAACAAAACAACAAAAATCAAACAGTGGTTACATTACATGTTTGTTTGCGCCATGAACGGATAGATCATTTATATCGCCTCGACCAAAATTTGAGATGAACCGGTAAACGTTTCTAGTCGTAACCTATTGCCTCATTTTTGTAACTCCCATTATAATTACAATATTTGATGTAACTTCGATCACAATCACCACATTTTATATAACTCCAATTAAAATCACCATCTTTTTAATGTAGCTCAAATTATAGTTACCACATTTTATGTAGCTCAAATTATAGTTACCACATTTTATGTAGCTCAAATTATTGTTACCACATTTTATGTTACTCAAATTATTGTTACCACATTTTATGTAGCTCAAATTATTGTTACCACATTTTATGTAACTCAAATTATTGTTACCACATTTTATGTAGCTCAAATTATTGTTACCACATTTTATGTAGCTCAAATTATAGTTACCACATTTTATGTAACTCCCATTATAACTACTACTTTTTATATAACTCCCATTATAACTACTACTTTTTATATAACTCCCATTATAATTACTACATTTTATATAACTCCCATTATAATTACTACTTTTATATAACTCCCATTATAACTACTACTTTTTATATAACTCCCATTATAATTACTACTTTTTATATAACTCCCATTATAACTACTACTTTTTATATAACTCCCATTATAACTACTACTTTTTATATAACTCCCATTATAACTACCACCATTTATGTAACTCCCATTATAACTACTACGTTTTATATAACTCCCATTATAACTACTACTTTTTATATAACTCCCATTATAACTACTACGTTTTACATAACTCCCATTATAACTACTACGTTTTATATAACTCCCATTATAAATACCACCTTTTATATAACTCCCATTATAAATACCACCATTTATGTAACTCCCATTATAACTACTACGTTTTATATAACTCCCATTATAACTACTACTTTTTATATAACTCCCATTATAACTACTACGTTTTATATAACTCCCATTATAACTACTACGTTTTATATAACTCCCATTATAACTACTACGTTTTATATAACTCCCATTATAACTACTACCTTTTATATAACTCCCATTATAACTACTACGTTTTATATAACTCCCATTATAACTACTACGTTTTATATAACTCCCATTATAACTACTACGTTTTATATAACTCCCATTATAACTACCACCATTTATATAACTCCCATTATAATTACTACTTTTTATATAACTCCCATTAGAACTACCACCTTTTATATAACTCCCATTATAATTACTACTTTTTATATAACTCCCATTATAAATACCACCATTTATGTAACTCCCATTATAAATACCACCTTTTATATAACTCCCATTATAAATACCACCATTTATGTAACTCCCATTATAAATACCACCATTTATGTAACTTCCATTATGATTACTTCTGTGTACAAAAAAGATAAGCTTGCTGATCTTTCTTTTTTTCGTTTTAGCAGGGTGGAGGAGTATGCTCTCATTTTCTTACTTTAACTTGACATACGTTTTGTTTATACAATATGAATCTAAACATGGCATGTTTGGACATTTTCAATAGTCGCAAAAGTAGCATGTATTCATCATAATACCCATGCAAAAACTTAGCACTATGTAAGAGGAAATATATAAAAGAACAAGAAATACATTGTTTTTTAATTACATTTACATCAGCATGCTTCACAAAGTCCTACTTTTGCAATAGTGAACAAAGAGAAGCACAAAAATACATGAATATTCCGTGCACACGAACTATATCATGCAAGGACCAACACGCTGATCACACTTATTTACTCATTGGTATAATTGGTTCCAATGCCAAATGTGGTTAAGCCATCTTAGAATAGTTTAACATAATTCAGGGAATGCTGTACTTTCCATGGTCTCGTGCATTAGAAGTGTGATCGGCGTGGAGAATAACAATAGGGCAATAATCTTTAGCTAGTACTTTCCTTCTCACCGTACTCGAAACATGTGACAAGTGATAGTTCATATTTTATTTCCAAATTAAAATAGCAGCGTGGTTGTACTTTAACCCTTTTACTCAAGATTTATTTTCATTAGTCTCTTGTGGTAATATTAGTTTTTGTGGTAATTAATTGGCCTTCAATCGCGTGATACGCTGTCACATTGATGCTTAAATGAAGACCACCCTATGCTAGCATCGTGATTAAAGCCTACTGTTACATGGGGACTAGCGGGATACAGGGTCACAAGTGAGAACAATATCAAGTGGGAGATGAAATACAGGATATTTTACCACCGGGTGGTTGGGTAGGATCTATCAGCTCCCCGTGCTTGTCGGGCTCTGTAACGATTGGGCATTACAAAATCAAATCTCACCAATCAAAAGCCAAAAGATAGAATACATTATTATCACATTTACAAATATCAAAAACGTCCAAAACTAGTTTTCAAAACTTTTGAAAATAGTTGCAGTACATATCAAAACACTGTTAATGTTTTCTTAATGAAAATTACGAAAAGTAGTAAGCTTAGAATTAAAAACTATTGAAAATCATCGAAATTTTACCTTAAAGCTTAAAAACCAAACCTTGAAACACAACCTTTGCAGTATTAATAAAAAATAAATAAAACATTGTAGAAGCCATTATCAGGATATTTTACACTCAATTACATTAACGATAAATGTTTTTTTTAAAATGGGGTGAATCAAGAAAACAATTTATTCACGAATAAATTACTAATATGTCCCCATGTTTATAATAAAGAAAATAGCTCAAACATGTTTGATCATATTTGAAACAAAACAAAACATTTGTAAACATGTTCACGATGATATTGTTGCTATCAACCTTTAGTCATACCATGCAAATCACACAAACATGAAAATAAAAATATTACAGCATTGGTCAAAAAGAAATAGGACATAACACAACAACGATGAAAGGTATATCTGAAAAGAAATGAAGATGGAGTAGAGCACTCGAAATCTCTGTAGTTAGGTATCCATTAATTTTCACACATAGTTTATTTTGTATAACGGTAAAATAAGGCGTGATGAAATCCCTAGGACAATTGATAATTCGTTTGGTTGAATATTATCAACATAAAGAACGAAACCTCTTGAATGGTATTACTGAGTAGCTTATGATGCAGTACGTGTCCATGCAGACATACCACGATAAATTTCCTTCTGGTAGTAATTATATATTTTATATTTTGTTATGCACATACAGCACACGTACTGTTTTTTTTTTTTTTTTTTGTGGTTGGAAGAAAAACGCTTAATGTATGGTTAGTGTCTCGCTATAGAATTTTTGCCTTATGTAAACAAAGTTCTGCAGCGAAACGAAATTACACGGGGCTCGGTGTTTCCTTCATAACCGAGAAATTTGGCTATAATCTAATATAGAATGCTTCACCACCAGAGCTAGACCAGAACATCAACAGTCTTCCTACCCTCCCTGTAAACATTCTAATTGAATAACACTACACATGGAGACAAACAATTCGTCTTCTTTATTTTTATTTAACCAATTAAGCAGAATGTCCCCACTATGCTAGGAAAACAATGGCTACAAAGGCATGTTTACAATTCCCCAACTTGAACCTATGATCTTGACCAACTGTTCTAAATTCATTTATATGCCCTTGCTGGTGCCTTGTCTGTTTCCGTTTGTTACGGAACTTATCAAAGGTAGTAATTTACGCCCGCGTTGCAAAGAAAAAAGATAATGTTTATTTTCCTCGGGGTAAATAGTGGTATATGAGGATCCCACCTGTCTGATACAATACAGTCATTCATACGGTTCAAGACACATCTTAGTGGCTACCATGGCGGTACCGGTATTGCATTGTACTAGTCATACCCATACACCTCATTGTGCACGTGCATGCATGCGTACACGCTGAAGATTATAGTGAGATACTGTTTGAATATAGTTATTTATCCTTCGTCATATTATACCGCATGTCCATTAGTTCAAGCTTGTAATCACTATTGGTAGCATTTGCACTCCTAGCTAACAATTTGATTTTGTAATAATTACTACGACTATAGTACAATATCGTTATATGAATTCGACTGACTGTAAGTTGATGTTTCATAACATACAAAGCCCCGACGTAAACTGAAATACATTTATCTATTGTCTGGCACTTCATTTACAGTCACTTATGCAGCGGTTCAGTCCCCTAAAGATTGCGTCACTTCATCTACATTGCCATCAAATCCTACATGCAAAGCAAGTTTTCCAGCATAACCGAACCGATATACAAATATAGACCTCCATGCATCTACTTCTACCACAAGAGTTACATCCCTTTGAAAACGACATACTCACCACTAAGGACGTTGACAAGTGTACTTGTAATATGGAGGTCGGATGTTCTACACACGTATTTCCCGGCATCCTCCAGTTTCACATTATTGACAGTTAACACACTATATATAAGTTTATCTATTAACGACACAAATTTCGTTATACTGATATGTTGGTCATAATCATTTTGTAAAATTTCGTGTCCATCTTTAAACCAGTCTAAATCGTCGTTAGGGAAATCGTCTGTTGTAGCATTACACATGAGGTAGATTTTGTTGCCTATCTCTACGTACTGGGATCCGGTGATTAAAATTTCTGAAACGATACACAAAATGACTGATAGTCCAATTGAAATGCCGATGTAATGTAATTATTTGTTATGTACAGCCAATAACGTAAACACACATATAAACACACACCACACCACGATGATTCGAATCATCACGTTTCTCTATTGATTCGTATGAAAGAATGTTGAAACTATATGTTTTTCGAAGGATTGCTAAAATACACACTAGTACTAAACACCAGTAGTTATGTCGAATAATGATTACAAAACTTCATAACGTTTTGACCGTAGTTTGGTGATGTAATCTGCGTTAAAATCTAACAATTTTATATTATCAAATCTACTGTCGTGGCAAGCTTGTGTTCGTAAGATAATACGATATGTGGTATATACAAAATGTATATGGGAAAGATTTGAGGCTCCATCGGTATGATAATTCGGTTGCACAGAAGTAGGTTATTCATCACATGTTTGCAACTTTGATATTCCTATATATATCAACTCTTGAAGGTTCTAGACAATTCTGGATACGCTTTCAAAAAGCAATTTCATGACACACAAGGGAATCTAAGAATCATGAGAAATGGGGTAGATGTCTGGAGCAGTGTTGTGCCATCTTATTACTGAAACTCCATTAGTCTGGAGGAAAAAGGCTCTGATTAGAATAGGAAACATGATATGGTCTAACCAGTGTCATGTTCAATCCAGATGTCGATGTAATAGTCATAATGTATCAGGTCACTCCATGCACATCGTCGAGCAGTGGATACAGCCATCCCCAGAACGTAATGACGTAACAGATTTGAGACAAGGAGAGCAATATATCGAGCGTCACACACCAAAAGTCAAATGAATCCCATATCCAAGTGATCCGACACATATAAAGCGAATCTTCCAATATTGTTCGTCATAAAACCTGAATACACTGTCAAATCGATAACTTGATATTGTATTTGCTGATTTCGTTATTACTTATCATTTACAAATCGGTACTAATTATCTGTACCGGAGATAAAAATACTATACAATAGTATACACATAATGGTTTTTGTCTCCTTAATCCAATTTATTGTGAAACAATGTCCCTTAGACATAATGCTTGACAGAAAAGATGAAAAATAACAGTCGATGTTTTCATATTACCTGTATATCTCTCGCATTACCCGTGTATATCTCTCGCATTACCCGTGTGTATCTCTCACATTACTCGTCTGTATCTTTCATATTACCCGTGTATATCTTTCATATTACCCGTCTGTATCTCTCACATTACCCGTGTATATCTTTCACATTACCCGTGTGTACCTTTCACATTACTCGTGTATATCTCTCACATTACCCGTGTATATCTCTCACATTACTCGTGTATATCTCTCACATTACCCGTGCATATTTCACATTACCCGTGTATATCTCTCACATTACCCGTGCATATTTCACATTACTCGTGTATATCTCTCACATTACCCGTCTGTATCTTTCATCTTACCCGTGTATATCTCTCACATTACCCGTGTATATCTCTCACATTACCTGTGTATATCTTTCACATTACCCGTGTATATCTTTCACATTACTCGTGTATATTTCACATTACTCGTGTATATCTTTCATATTACCCGTCTGTATCTTTCATCTTACCCGTGTATATCTCTCACATTACCCGTGTATATCTCTCACATTACCTGTGTATATCTTTCATATTACCCGTGTAAATCTTTCACATTACCCGTGTGTATCTTTCACATTACCCGTGTATATTACACATTACCCGTGTATATTTCAAATTACCCGTGTATATTTCAAATTACCCGTGTATATTTCACATTACCCGTGTATATATTTCACATTACCCGTGTATATCTTTCACATTACTCGTGTATATCTTTCACATTACCCGTGTATATATTTCACATTACCCGTCTGTATCTTTCATATTACCCGTGTATATCTCTCACATTACCCGTGTATATCTTTCACATTACTCGTGTATATATTTCATATTACCCGTCTGTATCTTTCATATTACCCGTGCGTATCTCTCACATTACCCGTGTATATCTTTCACATTACCCGTGTATATCTTTCACATTACTCGTGTATATCTTTCACATTACTCGTGTATATCTTTCATATTACCCGTCTGTATCTTTCATATTACCCGTGTATATCTCTCACATTACCCGTGTATATCTTTCACATTACTCGTGTATATATTTCATATTACCCGTCTGTATCTTTCATCTTACCCGTGTATATCTCTCACATTACCCGTGTATATCTTTCACATTACCCGTGTATATCTTTCATATTACCCGTCTGTATCTTTCACATTACCCGTGTATATCTTTCATATTACCCCGTGCATATCTCTCACATTACCTGTGTATATTTCGAATTACCCGTGTATATTTCACATAACCTGTGTATATTTCACATTACCCGTGTATATTTCACATAACCTATGTATCTTTCACATTACCCGTGTATATCTTTCATATTACCCGTCTGTATCTTTCATATTACCCGTGTATATTTCATATTACCCGTGTGTATTTCATATTACCCGTGTATATTTCATATTACCCGTGTATATTTCATATTACCCGTGTATATTTTACATAACCTGTGTATATTTCACATTACCCGTGTATATTTCACATAACCTCTGTATATTTCACATAACCTATGTATATTTCACATTACCCGTCTGTATATTTCACATTACTCGTGTATATCTCTCACATTACCCGTCTGTATATTTCACATTACCCGTGTGTATCTTTCACATTACCCGTGTATATTTCACATTACCCGTCTGTATATTTCACATTACTTGTGTATATCTTTTATATTACCCGTCTGTATCTTTCATCTTACCCGTGTATATCTTTCATATTACCCGTCTGTATCTTTCATCTTACCCGTGTATATCTTTCATATTACCCGTCTGTATCTTTCATCTTACCCGTGTATATCTCTCACATTACTCGTGTATATCTTTCATATTACCCGTGTATATCTTTCACATTACCCGTCTGTATATTTCACATTACCCGTGTATATCTTTCATATTACCCGTCTGTATCTTTCATCTTACCCGTGTATATCTCTCACATTACCCGTCTGTATATTTCATATTACCCGTGTATATCTTTCACATTACCCGTCTGTATATTTCACATTACCTCTGTATATTTCACATTACCCGTGTGTATATTTCACATTACCCGTCTGTATATTTCACATTACCCGTGTATATTTTACATAACCTGTGTATCTTTCACATTACCCGTGTATATCTTTCATATTACCCGTCTGTATCTTTCATATTACCCGTGCGTATCTTTCATATTACCCGTGTATATCTTTCACATTACCCGTGTATATCTTTCACATTACTCGTGTATATCTTTCATATTACCCGTGCGTATCTTTCACATTACCCGTGTATCTTTCACATTACCCGTGTATCTTTCACCGGCATTTACAGTCAGATTTACACTATACCATCTGTTCACTTTCCCAAAGAAAATGTTTATGTGATGATATCCCGTCTGAATGTAAAATACACGTCAGTTTCCAGCAAACTTTTATAGCGAGGAACCTAATTAAAGGAAAGCTTGCACGGAAGAGACTTAAGCCTATAACGTCACCTAGCAGACAATGCGGGAATTACCCGTGAGTGATTTTTATCATCAATGGACGACACTGATTTTAACTTGTTTTTACAAAAAAAAAAAAAATGTTTTTATTCTGTGCTGGTGCATATGTAATTTACGAGTTATATTTATGATGTGCTCTGAGTGTAAGTCGGGATGGGGCCTGTAGTGTCATTAAATCAGTTGGGCATAACTCAAGTTTCCTTCCAAAAACAACCTTTAAGGCAAGATCGGTCACAAAGCAGTACCAATAAGGCCATTACTGTCAATAACCAGTACTACCTCTGATGTAGATCGATAGCAAAAAAGTAATGATGTTTTTGGCATCAGTCGTCAAATTAGTTTGAAGTTAAATATCTTTTTTCTAATATAAACCATCATTCTTAAGACAAGTTGTATGTATTAATGATTAAAACTGTACTACACAGTTTTACTGTCGCTTGTAACCTTGCGGTTTGTTACAGTAAATATTAACCTGTTCCTAATGACTAGAGTATGCATACGTTGACGGTTACAGAATTAACATTTCAAACCTGTGACAAACTTTTACTGTCGTTCAGCTATAATTGATATTGCAAGTAGGACTGGCTTTGTCTGTGTCAGTATGTCTGGTAGTAATGGCAATGCCATCATTTATAACATTTCTAATGGTGAAATACCGAAAATTATTTATTTTATAAAAGTGATATTATTCATCAAGTATCATTTTTTTTCTGATATTTTTCACTAGTGAAAAAAAAATCACGTTGTCTAATTTGTCAAATCAAAACACTGCTTACTAACGAAAATGGGAAGATTAAAATCTAAACCAAATATTTTGCTATACAAATGTAATAAACAGAACATCGAGCAGTTTCCACAGTAATACCAAGAATATTTCACTCGTGCTGCTAATAGTTTGATATTTTGGTACATTGTAATACTGAAAACACTGTCAGATATTCTTTTTGTATGACATTTCAGTGTGATGACAAACAACTATCGCTTTAGTCCAATGATCGTTGACGTTTCTGTTTATCAACTGCTATGTTGGGAAGGAAGAGCACAGAGTCTACGATCTCACTAACGCTAGGCACGTTAGGACGTCCGTATGCGAATTCTAGACTCTACCAACGAGATTAGGTGATTCATACACTCAATGCACTTCGTTTTAATATAGGAATGTGCACTTAGCAAAAAGGAAGGACTAAAACTTAACTCGATCGATCTGCAGGACAGGCGACATAATTAAAGGCAATCACCCGCCGTATGAGTTCCTAGTGACCACTCCTTAACGTCGGTAAGGAATATATCCTGAGTGTGAAGACCATATACAATTCTGCAAATGGGTCGCTCCGATGGTCGACTAACCAAAAACCAAGAACCCAAGGTCAGCACACTCCCTACCACCCCGACCCACGCATCGAAATAGGGACAAACAATAGCTGATCAATCCATAGGACTGTGAAGCCCGGTAAACACGAAGGCACGTTTGTGGGAAGGCATGGACACGTTAATGTTCCTTGGGAGCACCTACTGGCAAAGCTTCTTCTGCCAATCCAGGGTTTCTGTATAGAAACCTGCCCAGCATGAGAGAGTTAGTGTAGCTTTGACAACCGAGTATAGGCACACCTATACCTAGCCTGGTGGTCGGAGAACATGTATTTTTCTTCCCTTTGCCGTTGACAAATGACGCCAAAATGGGAAAGGGGATGGGGATTGGACATTTGCGATGTCAAAAAGGAATATAGCGATCTGAAGAAGGCTGTGTGTGTGTGTGTGTGTGAAGGTGTGAGGGTGGGGTGTATCTTGCTCTAAGCTAGCATCATAAGGGCTTCAATTTCGGTCACGATGTCTGGTAGCGTACCTCCCGTTCGCTGAACTCTACTGACGCTTCCAATCATACCAATGCATGTAGACTACGCCGATTGGAGTTACGCACAGCCGAACAGCAGCTGTTAACTGTCAACTGTCAACTGAAGTGTTAATATTGCTCAGGGATGTCAGCTGGTCACGTACAATCGCTACAGATGAGGACGCCAAAGACGGAACGAAGCCCTCAATATAAGTATTTGTAGTATTTTATCACTTTATTGCAAGGCAAACTAATATACTATTTTGGATTCCGTATTTTCTGATTCTGCATCCACTAAGACTTCCTACCATATTTATACAATGGAATAACCTGACAATGCCAGAGCTGTTCTAATACTGTCTGTCTTTCTTACATACTAAAGAGTACTTCTTAATATCATCAGTATCACCAAATGTTTGTGTGCGAAAACTTGTCACCATATTCAAATTTTCAATTCAGTAAATGCAATCAGTTACAAAAGTGATTTCAAATCATATTGCTCCTGATATTTAAATTCTTAAGTGATTTTACCCTTTGTATAGACGGTAAGAATGAGCCTGCAGCGATTCCTGTCTACTTTGGCGTACATGTTGATCTAGGTGTTGTCCCTTATGCGAATTAAGACAATGTAAATACTGTAAAACACTGTTTTCCGTATTACGAATATACAGGTACTAATGTTCAATGTAGTTCTGTAGCCCATTGATTAAATATGCATACTAGTATACATTCGCTTATAAACATGAAGATGTAATTTAGAAATACTATCTTGAATAACAACCCAGACCATCAACGATTTACCAAGCCAACATAAAAAACAATATCCTCCTAATACAGCGTAGGCAAGACACCCGTTCGCTCTCAAATGTTTTGTTAAGTCAATTCAATGGCTTCTGTTCCTTACACACTCAGAAGGATACACCAGCTAGTTATTACATCAATACAATTGCATTATATTTTGTATTTTGTGTATCCTGTAAACAAACTGATAACAAGATTACATTTAAACTACAAATGGATGTTTTGATTGCTCACATGTATTCGGGGATGTTTAAGTAAGATTTCTGTCGGAGTGGTCAATAGACATATCATACATATCCACAGACTGTTCAAGAGAACGATGTTGAGTTTTAACAGGCAAAGTGAATTAATCTTTGGCCCCTACCACATTAGCAGACGGCTACATAAACCTTGTAATTGCTGCTCGAGACAGAACCGATAAGACCCGATGATAACCACCCTTGTCCATTACCAGTGTGATGTCTCTCCGATTCACTAACACTACTTAACAACCATTTCTTGAGGTTGTTAGACAATTCTCCCTGTCCACTCTTGAAGGAGGTTGTTTTGTCATCATCTGTTTGATGAATTTTAGCATAATGAGAAAAACACTTACCAAAATATGCTTTTCAATATTCAAACATTTTGCAACAATGCATAGCACTTCCTCAAAAACGAGTGAATACTGCTCACCGATACCTATTCGACACGCAACTTGTGTAACATTCTCCATATCATAATTGTATGCTTTTATAAGATGACTGAAAAAAAATCTTAATAATATTTGAAAATGACCATATAAAGGACTTCATACTACTTTTTTCCTATTTTGGTCTACCGTATGAATCCGCCACCCTATAATGTCAAGTGTCACGAGGCCATCAAGCACTATCAATTTAACATACTAACCAGCCCACACTTTAGGACATACTAACCAGCCCACACTTTAGGACATACTAACCAGACCACAATTTAGGACAAACTAGCAACTCACACTTTAGGACGTACTAACAACCCACACTTTTGGACATACTAACAAGCCCACAATGTAGGACATACTAACCAGCCCACACTTGATAACATACTAACAACGAACACTTTAGGACATACTAACCAGCCCACACTTTTGGACATACTAACAAGCCCACAATGTAGGACATACTAACCAGACCACACTTAAGGACATACTAATCAGCCCACACTTTAGGACATACTAACCAGCCCACAATTTAGGACATATTAACCAGCTCACACTTTAAGACATACTAACCAACCCACACTTTAGGACATACTTAACAGCTAACACTTAAGGTCATACTAACCAAACTACACTTTAGGACATACTAACCAGCTCACACTTTAGGACATACTAACCAGCCCACAATTTAGGACATATTAACCAGCTCACACTTTAAGACATACTAACCAACCCACACTTGAGGACATACTTAACAGCCAACACTTAAGGTCATACTAACCAGCCCACAATGTAGGACATACTAACCAGCCCACAATGTAGGACATACTTACCAGCCCACACTTTAGGACATACTAACCAGCCCACACTTTAGGACATACTAACCAGCCCACAATTAAGGACATACTAATCAGCCCATACTTTAGGACATACTTACCAGCCCACACTTTAGGACATACTTACCAGCCCATACTTTAGGACATACTAACCAGCCCACACTTTAGGACATACTAACCAGCCCACACTTTAAGACATACTAACCAGCCCACAATTTAGGACATACTAACCAGCCCATACTTTAGGACATACTAACCAGCCCACACTTTAGGACATACTAACCAGCCCACACTTTAGGACATACTAACCAGCCCACACTTTAGGATATACTAACCAGCCCACAATTTAGGACATACTAACCAGCCCACAATTTAGGACATACTAACCAGCCCACACTTTAGGACATACTAACCAGCCCACAATTTAGGACATACTAACCAGCCCACACTTTAGGACATACTAACCAGCCCACACTTTAGGACATACTAACCAGCCCACAATTTAGGACATACTAACCAGCCCACACTTTAGGACATACTAACCAGCCCACAATTTAGGACATACTAACCAGCCCACACTTTAGGACATACTAACCAGCCCATACTTTAGGACATACTAACCAACCCCACATTTAGGACATACTACCAAGCCCACACGTAAGGACATACATACCAGCCCACACTTTAGGACATACATACCAGTCAACACTTAGGACATACTAACCAGACTACACTTTAGGACATACTAACCAGCCCACAATTTAGGACATACTAACCAGCCCACACTTAAGGACATACTTACCAGCCCACACTTTAGGACATACTAACCAGCCAACACTTTAGGACATACTAACCAGCCCACACTTTAGGACATACTAACCAACCAACACTTTAGGACATACTAACCAGCCCACACTTTAGGACATATTTACCAGCCCACACTTAAGGACATACTAACCAGCCCACACTTTAGGTCATACTAACCGCCCCACACTTTAGGACATACTAACCAACCCACACTTTTGGACATACTAACCGCCCCACACTTTAGGACATACTAACCAGCCCACACTTTAGGATATACTAACCAGCCCACACTTTAGGACATACTCACCAACCCACACTTTTGGATATACTAACCAACCCAAACTTTAGGACATACTAACCAGCCCACACTTTAGGACATACTAACCAGCCCACACTTTAGGATATACTAACCAGCCCACACTTTAGGACATACTAACCAGCCCACATTTTAAGACATACTTACCAGCCCACACTTTAGGACATACTAACCAGCCCACAATTTAGGATATACTAACCTGCCCTAACTTTAGGACATACTAACCAGCCCACAATTTAGGACATACTAACAAGCCCATACTTTAGGAAATACTAACCAGCCTACACTTTAGGATATACTAACAAGCCCACACTTTAGGACATACTAACCAGCCCACAATTTAGGACATACTAACCAGCCCACACTTTAGGACATACTAACCAGCCCACACTTTAGGATATACTAACAAGCCCACACTTTAGGACATATTAACCAGCCCACAATTTAGGACATACTAACCAGTCCACTTAAGCCGTCGCAGCATTATTTTTATCTCTAACAGGAAATCATTAAATACATTTTTTAAAGATTACGTATTTAGCAAAACAAAGAGCACCCGTGTGTATATCGATTTTCCGCAAACAATTTCCTAATCAGAAAGTCTTGTTAAATATAGGTGTTTGTAACTTTTCATGTTTTCACAATTAACAACGTAAAACTTGGATGATTCGTCGATATGAGGGTACTAACGAATCTGAGTAGTTATTGTCTAGTCTATTCAAGAGATGTATACTTTTGCGCGGTTTTACCATACATACCGTTTTGCCATACATATCGTTCAATTAAACTAAAAACGTTTTACCACATCAGATAAATAGCAATAAAAGGTCTGCTTACATATTTGCTGTTAAAAAGAATTAAAACATAAATATGTTTTATAAAGATTAACAGGATAGTTATCAGTTAAAACTTGGAACACGTCAATCGTCACTGGAGCTTTGGGAGAAATTTCAGATATATAGGCAGACAAAAACGGTGAGCGGTACCAGACACATTACTGATGACTCGACTATGGAGTTGCTTCCCCTGAGACCATCCTGTTTTAAATGAGGTATGGCTCCCAGTAGACTACTGGATTTCCGCAACAACATTAAATCATTGTCCCCTTAGCCGACAACATTAGCCAACAATCCAGCACGTCCTTCACAACACGTTACACAAGTTTACGTCTCTCATTGTTTATGTAGTAAACATTAATATTCCTTAATTTTCGTCTTTAGAATTTATTTCTGTTAAAGCATCAATTCTACCTTCATGATATCACACATATTCCGGTGTTAATTTATAAAAAAAAAATGGATTATATTTGAACATAAAGATAATTAAGGAATCGAATGTATGTTAGTGATAAGACGGGTTAAGCTGTATCATCAAAATGAGGTAAACAGGTTCATGTACGCCTGGTAAACATCGAACTTCCAACTAAATTTACATATATAGTTCCTGTTCGAGCTATCTATTGTGTCGATTAGTACAGGCACAATTGTGAGGATTTCTGGTTGTTGGGACCTTTGTTCTTTCCTCGATCGATTAATATTTTCAATATTTTGTGTACTCGGCGATATGACTACCATATTAATTTGATAAGGACTGTACAAAAGACACATACCCTTTTCAGTATGTATTGAGGCTAACCCTATCAGAGATAGTACAATTGGCTACATATATCGTCCTTTTATGACTCATCATAAGCAATGCTAGGAGCCACATTATCCAGAAGAAAAAGGCAATCAATAAAAATTGGTAAAATTTTGATATCAGCTAATTTCAAAATAACACAAAATACATGTGGGTTTATCCGGAGCCACTTCTAGAAATATCAGTTAAGGATAGGTGTGGAATGCGAAAACAATCAAATATACAGCATTTGGGCTTGTAGCTGAGTAAAGAGACTCGGGATGCGCCTATCCAGAAGCTTCCTATAAGGCTTTAACCGAAATATTATAGCAGAGCATGTACGATATGATAAATAGGTTAATGGATTTCATATTGAAGCAATGTTCACGCAGCAAGTGGACCTTCAGTGACCTCTAAGTTGCATATAGAAGTAAATAAATACAACGCTCCTTTAAATGCAAAAGCAAATCAATACAATGGCGAACACATTACAAGGGAAACATAATATAAATTACAGTGTGGCGTGTGTCTGGTCACTGGAAATTAATATCACAATAGCAACATATTTGCTGTACCTGATATCTTCACAAAAATGTAGCAGTAGGATATGATATACGAAATATTATAATAGACCTTCTAGATCAATATTACCTTCAGTCTGAAAGCGTCGAAACTGTTCGCTTTACGATTTGATATTTTAGCCATAGAATTGTCTAAAATATCAGGCAGCAAAATGCATGCTGAAAGAGGGTTCTTAAAAGTAACTGAAAGTTTGAACCTACTTCAAAGATCAATAATAATGAAAACAAGGATGGAATACAATTTGGTATTATAATGGTTTTCCTTTACAATTTGAAAACATGGGTTTACGGACAACATGGTTACTCACTTGGTTTAGGTGTCGGCTTTGGACTTGTAGCTGGCGGCTCTGAAAAGACATACAATTAACACGGACGTAAAATATTTATAAATGATATTATTACTGGGACGTAAAATAGTCGTGGATGTTATTATTGGTTAGATGTAAAATAGTCGCGGATGTTATTATTGGTTAGATGTAAAATAGTCGTGGATGTTATTATTGGGACGTAAAATAGTCGTGGATGTTATTATTGGTTAGATGTAAAATAGTCGCGGATATTATTATTACTGGGACGTAAAATAGTCGTGGATGTTAGTATTTCTGGGACGTAAAATAGTCGTGGATGTTAGTATTTCTGGGACGTAAAATAGTCGTGGATGTTATTATTGGTTAGATGTAAAATAGTCGTGGATGTTATTATTGGTTAGATGTAAAATAGTCGTGGATGTTATTATTGGGATGTAAAATAGTCGTGGATGTTATTATTGCTTGGTGACCATTATCATACTTGTATAAATGTTGTGTAAGCGTTTAATCAGTCACGCTATTTCACATTTGGTTAGAATTTTAAAAGCGTTTTTTTTATCATATCATTTGTTTGATTGTTGCAATTGCAATATATAGTATTGACGGGTTCTCAATTTTAGGTCTGTCGATATATCTCTTCCCTTGGACTCTGAAGAACATTGTTAATTGTCATACAAATGCAATAGCTGTGTTGTCATGTAATTCGACCGCACCCGAATACCCAATTAAAACACCCTGCAATGACTTGAGACATAAACGGTCTTAATGTATTTGATCTCTTTTTAACTTTAACAGAGAACTGAGATTGGTCATAAACTTAGGCGGGTGTGATAGTGAGAGTAACTACAAAGACATACATGTCGGCCTCGCGTGTAAAGTACCGATATATCTACTAAGGATAATAATGAAAGGAAATAAAAATGTCCCCATGTCCCCTAACTGAATTAGGTATTGGTAACACTGATACAACAAATAAGAAGCCAAAAGACGGCGAACACAAGTCTGTCTTAAGCTTTATGTCTGATTGATAGCCAGTAACTTTTACAACTGTTACATTAAACACTGTTACAGTAAACACTGTGTTACAATAAACACTGTGTTACAATAAACACTGTGTTACAATAATCACTGTGTTGCAGTAATAACCGTTACAGTAAACACTGTTATGCCGAAGGCGGTATACTTGTTCATAACAACCTAGAACTAACGACACACTACTGGGATTCACTATAGGTAGAATAAACAAAACACCTCTTGGTTCAACAAGACATAGAACTAACAAAACACTACCTGGCTCAACAAGACATTTAAAACATTTAAAACATGTAACACAACCTGGTTCGATAAGGCGAAACAAATGTAACACTACATGGTTCCCCAAGCCATAGGACAAACATTGAACTTTCAGATACCGCAAAAGACAGAAAAAAACAAATTATATTAACATTATAATACAGCACTACAGTGTATCGCAAAATACAGAATACACGTCTTAGGAGAAACATCATATCAAGTTTTTTTCTTTGTTTCATTTTACAGGATGTACCTTCCCTTAAAACTGCAAGTGTCATATGAGGTTGTATGACAAGGAGGCCAAGAGAAAGAAGAACAGAGAAATGCCACGATTATAAGAGTTGGAAGGAGGAAGCAGATTTTGATGGAAAAAAAATCGGATGAACTCTACTGATATAGCATAAAGAAATCAAATACAAAAGTGAGAGTATCAAATGCACAGAATAACACTTGTACTGAAATAGACGAACCTAGCGCTGCAGGAAAAGGAAAATAAACACAGCATGACAGAACAACCAGAAAAAATGGAACAATAAATGGCACTTGAATCCAGCGATCGGTGGAACATTATACAGCGCCTGTTGAATACATTAATTTCACTGGTTCGGGTAATTTGTGCTTTGCATTTTAACAACATTGCCTAAGAGTACACTGCCCAAAGCAAAAAAGCTGAGTCATCACTTGGTCCGTAATGATGTTACAAATTAAAGTGAACACCCGTTTGTTGTAAAAAAAAAAAAAAAAAAAGTCTCAACAAACTGAACTCTATCAAGGTCGTCTTGTGTGCTGCACTATACATGCAACTGTAGCAACTGTTGACCGATCCTGCTCTTTCAGGGAGCACACTTGTCAAGTCGCTGATTGATTGATTACGAAAATTTTGATCCAATTACTTTGTCAATGCCTATTGTTTTCACAACACAAGGTTTCACAAGATGCAGGTTGTGTAGATCATGGAATAGTTTTACAAATATTTATTTCCGTATGCAATATGTAGTCAGACGTGTATGCTGCTGATATGCCTAGTGCATATCGGGTACCCTTTTAGAATCTCCCAGTAAATTTTCCTGGTATTTTTTTTTCAAGAAATGAACATCTGATTTGTTAGTATTATATCTTCATTTTATCATCTGCCGCGTTAGTAAGGTAAGATTCGATCAATGGTTACAAATTACCGAACCGGTTGTAGATACTACACATTATTCACTCAGTGTAACATGTGACGACTCATCGACTTAAATCTGTGTAACTACACATTGTTAACTCTGTGTAACTACACATTGTTAACTCTGTGTAACTACATATTGTTAGATCTGTGTAAATTCTCTTTATCTCTGTGTAACTACATATTGTTAACTCTGTGTAACTACACATTGTCATCACTGTGTAATACAGATTGTTAGATCTGTGTAAATTCTCTTTATCTCTGTGTAACTACATATTGTTAACTCTGTGTAACAACAAATTGTTAACTCTTTGTAACATTGTCATCACTGTGTAATACAGATTGTTAGATCTGTGTAAATTATCTTTATCTCTCTGTAACTACATATTGTTAACTCTGTGTAACTACACATTGTCATCACTGTGTAATACAGATTGTTAGATCTGTGTAAATTCTCTTTATCTCTCTGTAACTACACATTGTTAATTCTGTGTAACTACACATCGTTAACTCTGTAACTACACATTGTTATCTCTGTGTAACAACAAATGTTTAACTCTATATAACTACACATTGTTAACTCTGTGTAACTACACATTGTTAACTCTATATAACTACACATTGTTAACTCTGTGTAACTACACATTGTTAACTCTGTGTAACTACACATTGTTAACTCTGTGTAACTACACATTGTTAACTCTATGTAACTACACATTGTTAACTCTGTGTAACTACACATTGTTAACTCCCACTATCGTGAGCCATTATACGCACGCCTATCAAGTACATATCGTTGTTAAGTGATATTGCTGCCGTCCGTTTCCATTAAATTTGTGAAGTTTGGAAGATGGTCAAAGATGTTTCCACTTTGAATAAATCCCTGCCGTAAAGAAAAGCAGAGGCATGCTCACGCCGAGCCTTCCGTTTGGACCACAGCCATTGATTAACAGTCTGCAGAACCCGAAACACGCGACTTCGGTTTGCCCCCAAGGAGATATCGCGTAGTGTTCAGTCATATCTAGGCTTCAAACTACGTATTATATATCGGGGTTTCATTTAAAATTGTCTAAAACATTTCGAAAGTGAATTTTAAATAATGGTTTGTGTGTTTCAATGGTTGTCTTGTGTATTGGTATTGGTGCGTTATGCGCATTGGCGAATGTTCATTTCACAAACAGAAAGAGTAAAAACAATGAAATTGACACGATAGAATCAACGGAAGGGAGAAAAAAACAACAACAAAAAACACAAAAGCATTTCTTCTTTGGACCTTGCGTACGTATCAACGACTATTTTAGTAAACAGGAATAGAATAAACCGTTCCATCTGAGTTAACACTTTTTGCCAATTGAAGTGATTTATGTTTTTTGTAAGTGATTTGTTATCTGTCAATTGAAGTGATTTATTTTTTTGTAAGTGATGGGATATCTGTCAGTTGAAGTAATTTATGTTTTCTGTAAGTGATGGGATATCTGTCAGTTGAAGTGATTATTTTTTTTGTAAGTGATTTTTTATCTGTCAATTGAAGTGATTTATGTTTTCTTTAAGTGATTTGTGAGTACAATCTATTTTAAAGTGCATTTTCCCCCAGTATTCGGTTTTAAGCTACACAGTTTGTGTATAAAAATTAATATACCGGTATCTGCACAATTTGGCGTGTTCAAATTTTAGCTAATTTTAAACAGTTTATCTATGTGGTGAAGTGTTGCACATATGCATACTGGCAGTAAAAACGATGACCATTGAAATCAAGTACATGCCATTCATTGGTTATAATCTTAATTATTACACTAATGTAGGGAACCATTCTGAAGAACAACGTACCTATCACCGTTAAGAAAACCACTCTTCGTATATTACGTTCACGTGAGCTGACTTGACATTCGTAGAGACCAGCGTCTTTTCGACTGACGTTTTTTATATATAAATCCCACTGTACTCTGTAGTCTATATAATTCACGTGATACCGATCGTCTGCAACAAATACAGTCTTTCCTATGGATAGAGGGTTGGGATCCGCTGTCCTGCGCCATATCACCTGTAATGCAATTACAGAAAGGATTAACAAAATCATTAAAAGTATTGTCAACTCAATTTATAAAGAAAAGGCTAGCCCGATATAAGCGCGATCTATATTTTGATTAGTCTCTGTGAACTTAGTGTTAATGAGATCCAATTTCGATAAGATGCCGAAGTCATCCATACCGCCATCTTAGGACAAGTTTTTGTTTGATTCAAGTTGTTTCATTTCAAGGAGATAGGATGGAAAGTATTCACGCAAAACATTTACGAAATTGAAGGAAACTAAAACTCGAACGCACATCAACTTCATAGGTAGTATACTTTTCTTAAAAGTAAGTATGTATTTTATATATATGACAAATTCAATCGCTCAACATATAACGACTATCCTAAAATTGAGGATCGTTGCAAACGATATTAAGGTAACCAGCATATATAAATATGTTATTGTAAGCAGCCCAGGTCGTGATAAAACTAAAATATAGAGGAATTTATTTTTCAAAGGCGGTGTGATTGTATATGATATTTAGGTTAACTTGAAAGTCAACGTACATATATAACTGGAGCAATGTTAACAACGTAGAAAAATCCTGTATTGGAACATTAAATATTGTTGTTTTTCCCGTTACAATTCAGCCAAAATATGTTCATAATTAAACCCAACAATGATAGTTGTATGTTTCTCCTTCTGGTCCATCTCTTAAAAAAGACACGTCCGTGAAAAGATATGAACCATGTATTAAGAAAGTACTGTGTAATGGACGATATGGGATCTTATTTACAATATCACTGTCCCCTCTACAAATAATACACGTTAAACTGAACTTACTACTTTAAAATTATTTTTTAATGCCAATACCTCATGAAATTGATGAACAGTTTTAAACTGAATCATTAATATCGACACGATATCATAAAAACAATCAATGTGCAAGACGAATGAAATATCAACGTTCCGCCAAATTGCATCCAATTTGTTCGATACAGAAAAAAACCCAATAAAACATTTTTTTTGGGTATTACAGCGCATTCCATTTCGTGTACACGCTTTTACCGTTACCAATCCTACTAATATAATACATGAACATACGGTTAGCAGTATGTGTCACAATATATTCTGATATGATTTTGACATTAAGTGTTATTTGTCTCAATATAACCACGGCAAAATCAATTCTCATCATTTATCATTATATTTAAGCAGTACAGCAAAACAAAAATGCCTTATATAGACTATAAGATACTGTAGGAAACCTATTGATAGCCGAGAAAAGACATCTAGGTCGTGATGGCAGCAGAGAGATTTCAAAAGCATAAATAACTCGATCTGCATTGAAAAATATACAGTGACGTTTGTGCTTTAAAGGGCAAGACTGTCTTCAAAAAGTCTCTGGTAAATGTCACATCACAAAGATGTATAGGATATTTTTTCTCAACTTATTTTTTTCCGGTTTTTTAAGCTTCGGTCATCGTGTCAAGTGTTGCAACTTATCAAAGGCTTCTGCTACTAACTGTAAGTTATGGTCTGTCAGAATATATTTTTCGTTCATATAAACATGTAAGAGTAAAGCAACCAGGATGACGGAATGTTCATGGTGACGTTGCCACTCAAATGCACATCGCATCCCTGTCTCTGACCTCTTTAAATATGAAAGCGTCATCCTACCTGGTCATGTCTTACCTAAAACAACACATTAACTCTATGTAGGAATCTGATTAGAAACCAGATCATCATTAAGTACTTCGTAATTGAGTTCAGCATAATGATGCTCTGTAGTTAAGATTGCATTAGAAGCAAGTTTATTTAGAATTGAATATCAAGCACCCAGCAATAAAAGTAAACATTTGTGGCCGACTCAACACTATGGTCAAATGTAAGGCAATGTCAAACAAAGAATAGATTAAACCAGAGTCGCTAAAATTGTTCAAAAAGAACAGCAGATCGGTATTCTTTGACCGAGAATTGTGTTTATGGTGACCCTTTAGAAAAAGACCTGTGATCTAAGGAGTAAGGGCGATGGTGTATTTTTGAAAGTATTGTAATCTATTTCGTA
Source organism: Pecten maximus (assembly GCF_902652985.1). NCBI lineage: Eukaryota > Metazoa > Mollusca > Bivalvia > Pectinida > Pectinidae > Pecten > Pecten maximus. Next base: position 5,903,834 of record NC_047023.1, on the reverse strand, counting down.
CAACTTGAAGTACATGGTAAATCCATTGATCTCGCTAGTTGCTTTGCATCACGCATTTAGGTCTGCCAGTTACTGAACACCGCCTCACGTGATGGACTCATGAACTAAACGAAACTCACCCGTAATTTAGAAACAGAAATAGCCTGCCTAATGTAATTTTCTTTTTTTTTCATCGTAATTAACAAACAGCATATTTGTCAACTTCCATGCCTCCGTTACAAGATAGTGTCACGTGAACACAGGGCGAAAAGTATAAAGAGATTTTGTTCCAAACGGGACTGCGCTTGTAACTATATAAAATATTTGATTTTACACTTTGTTTAATTGTTTCGATGCAAAAGTCAAAGGATCTATACCTCTTGCCATTTGATCGTTCCATTCATTTCCACATTTCCAAGTCAGTACAACATAAAGCCTCAACAGAAAACCTTGGCGTGACCACGCGATTGAGACTCAAATCAAACGGCAAAACGAGAGGTAGTGCTGACATCATGGAGATTTATATTGAGAAAATATTAAGTAAAAAAGGATGAACATACTCGGGAATATATTTAGAATACAAAAATTCGCCCACTTAATATTTACCTTCTTGCTTTCATTTCCGCTTGTGACTCCCAATTCTTTGATTGAACTTAATTATTGATCAACTACTTTATGGAGGCATGTTGTAAGGAAATAAACTTTAATTGATCAGGGGTCGGTGTAGTTGAACTGTTCCGCATTTATTGAAAGGCTGGGGGTTCAACGTCCCCCAACAGCAAGGGTAATACAAATGTAGGAGGACGGTTTTCACGGCGACATCAAAAACAAGCGTCATAAAAGGTATAATTATGCGGTAACATCCAAACTTCAAGGGAGTATGTTAGGGGAACACCTGCAACAAGGGTTATATGCGATATATGTGAATAAAAAACCAAGCTTATTCGTAGAATTTTCATCCCCCCCCCCCCCCCCCCCCTATGGCAGTCCACAAAACGTGTCCATGTTGATCTGTTGAATTGAAGTGAGAGAAGTAAAAGTAGTCCGTGGTGAAAGGCCGGAAGTTAGCCAGTCAGAAATGTTAGAGGTCACAAATGAAATTGGTTATAGAACGCGGTGTGTAAACAAAAACAATAACACACTGTAACGATTTGTTTTCAAGAGCTAATCAGTTGTTTCAACATATATAAAGTGACTAAAAATCCCAAGATTGAAGTACCAGTGCCAAGTAGTGCGGACGTTAGAAACCTGATAATGTCTTCTTTACTGTAGGTCAAATGTCGAAATGAAGGTCATGTTGAAAAGATTTTGACACATAAGACACCACCTGACTTAGGTGAAAAAATAGCCCAAGTATTAAACACACAGACACTCAAGCACACGAACACTCACACACATATACCAACTGGTTTTCGATGGGGAACTAATAAATTCACTGCTGGTGTGTAAACACTTGCTCCTCTCATCATGTTGACCATGAAACATTGCAAGCATGCCTCGCTGTCTGTCACTTGTGCCTTTAACACTGCTCAGAGATACGGTCAGCACATTTAGAGATCAGGTTTATAAGTATTGTTAACTATTCAACATCTTCCAAGTAGTAAGTGCGACAAAGCAAAATGTATTTGTTAAATCATGGTCGGTGTTTTCCTGTATCAGCCAAAGTAGGACCGAAAAGCAAATTACTCCCCGATCCTCTGTCAGACGTATCGGATATCGCTTCCATGAGTTCCAATTTACTCCACTGTCAATCCCAACACAGCATGGTTTGTCTTGTAATGAGTATATATATTTTTATTTTACCTTAAAAGTGACTGTCTTTAATCTCCAATGTTACTGAGTGTTTTGTACATATGTATACTAATGTATAATGATCATCATCAGTAACATTCATGGAAGATAAAAGAATGTGTCACATCAAGGCGTTATAATATTATCAGTATCAATGTACATGTACATTTCAGTGACTGACCTATTGGCAGATCAAGTGTATATGTCCATTATCTATTGTCATTTTGGTCATGTGTCATTACTAACAGTAGAATATATACCAAGGTAATATGCATACAAATATTCTAAACAAAGCAAAACAAAAACAAAAACAAAAAAAAACAAGCATACACCGATACAGTTTTGATTGTAAATATCTTGTCCTATTGATATATTGTTTTATTGTTAGAAATGACCATCTTATTAACCCTATTGAAGAAATTGTTATGATTCAATAATCCAAAAACAAAATTAAAAGCAAATATGATTAACAAAGTACAAGGTATAAACAAAAACTGTTATTGTAATATTTAATCATTGCCATAATAATAATAATACATCTGTCAGACCAATACTTATATAGATATATCGGTTCCTGTCGTTAATTGTTTGTTTAATAAAATATTTGTTTTCAATATTGCATACTAATTGTCCAAAAACTCGCATCATACGTAGTATACAGAAATATGATTGAAATAAGACAAAAATAATAAAAAAAAAATATGTATTATCCCTATTGGAGTTAACATTCTTCTACTCCAGATCTGTATAAATGACCGGCAGACTTCTCTCACAGGAACACTTTGTAAATATACACCTAAATTCTGCCGGCACGAAAATAATTAACCCTTCCACGAACACTTTCATTTCACAAGGGAAATCAGAATGAATTTGTTGACTCCAACACATAGTATCTGTAACCATCAGGTTACGTATACTTTGTTTCGGGACGGACAGCTCAGTGGATATCAGGGAAACAATATTTAAAGGTAAAAACTGTTGAATTTTCTACAGGTGTTCGGCCCCTTAGATAAAGCTTCTTGTCAATTATTACCTTTTCAAAAAAGCGTCGAGTATTAGTTTTGGAATTTATAACAAGGCGTTTACTTCAACAGCCAGGCTATGACAGCTAAAAATTGCAAAAATATTTTGCTTTCAAAAAATTTAATTTCAATTCACTTCTGTGCAAAACTAATTTACCCTTAGGAAACTTCACGTTAACTCTCAGCATCAAAGTTGATAATTCAACAACTGCATAGCAAGGTTTTAACCGGAGATCGTGATACAAGAAATTATCAGACACTTTATTCTCTGTTAATCAACTAGTCACCGTGCGGACATTGAAGATAGCTTTGTTAAACTGTTACATAATTTGCCACCATATCGGCAGTTCTGGCTGGTACTAGCATGACTTCTGTGCTTTATCATTATTTGACTAACAAACAAACTCGAGGAATGCATCATGGTGTTCCAATTTACTGGGTTAAATACTGGCATCAGTTCAGTATAATTCTCGAAAAGTACATCTCGTTTACAGCGATACGGATAATGTCCATTTCTCCAACAGTTTTTTTTTTTTCATGGTTGCTGGAAAAAGACATTTTTACTCTTACCCTGTACAAGGATATCAACAATCTTACGGGTGTATTTTTTTCTTATATAACGCTAGGCTTGTAAAATCAGTACGTGCTCTTTACACGTTCTCCAAAATAGTATGACGTCACGGCAACAAAACAATGATGTAACAACAAGAATTCAATCACGGGAAATCACGTCAACATTATCTTGCATCGGTGTAACGTCAGTATTCGTTGCATACATGAGTAAACAGAGTACGAAAAACAAAAACAAAAACAAAAAAAGCATGCATCCCTTTGGGGAAAGACACGGGGTTCTCGCCAATCGGAGTAACATTCTTCAGCTTCCAAAACTAAAAATATTCCCCCTCGGGTTGATATTCCATGTATCCACATAAGAGGTGAGATATTCCTTTACTCTTTACTAGGACATGTAAACACATGTGCTATGGAGTCATAATGATGAATTTTGGACATGACGTCATTGCATTGCTACTGTTGTGATATAGAATTGATGTGAATTTCTGTCGTAAACCTTTTTGTTTTTCTGAACATTTACAAGTGTTTATTTTGATTAGAATAATGTTTATTGATGAGTATTAGAGAACAAATAATGAAAAGGTCGATTCCCTGGAGAGGGACATCTCAACTCGGGGCTTGTCGAGTGCTGAACAACCAAACTCTTACACTCGGTTTGAGATGTCTCGGTGTATGGAACATGGAATATTCTATTGATCAATAATGTAGCTTGGTGTGAAGTCGTATAATATGTTCCATTAAATTCCGAAGTAGTCACAGTACTTACAAATTTAGTGCCCAGGTTTTCAACGGAACAGGACAGAATGGCCAGATCTCCCCTCATGAAGGTGACATTAGTAGGCGTTGGGTTAAATTTGGGATCTAGAGTTGACTGGAAATCAATCGCCGTCATCAATGGTATACCTGTAGATAAAACAAAATTATCTATAATATATTGAACATAGAAAAGTAAAAATGATTTAAATAGCACAATGCAGACAAGAGACATAAAGTCCAGGAATGATGCTGCCGGATTTTCCTCTGATGGAAAGTAAATTACTACTTATAGGTTGCAAATATTTCAACTTTACTAAAGCGTAACTAAGGGGTTATCAATCTATCCATATCCGGCTCGAATACAAAATGTTCAATTGACTTCAACAGCCAACTTTCTTGGAGATCATCCACCTTCTTAAAAAAAAAACACGGTCATCAACGTTGCCTTTGTATATGTTCTATGCAAATAGCACTGTAGAACTGCTACCTCGTCGAAATATATTTATCGTAGCTCAGCGTATTAAACGAATTTATCATTCAAAAACGGGTGCAAATAATGTAGATACATTGTAAAAAAAAAAAAATATTATATCATGAATGAAACAACAATAGGATGATATAAGGCGACGTCTAGAGAGAAACCAACAGACAACATGGTTTATACAAGGACGGCGTCCCAGGTATACATCACAGCTAGCAGTAGCCATACGAGAACAGCGTCCAGGTAGACACCAACAGTATGGTTCATACGAGAACAGCGTCCAGGTGAAAATAATCAATAGGGGTCATACGAGAACGGCGTCCAGGTAAACACCAACACTATGGTCCATACGAGAACAGCGTCCAGGTGAAAATAATCAATAAGGGTCATACGAGAACAGCGTCCAGGTAGGAATCGGAATCAACAACAGAGGTCATAGAAGAACGGCATCCAGGGAGACAACAACGGTCATGCGAGGACGACGTCCAGGTAAACACAAACAGTAGGTGTCATACGAGGACGACGTCTAGGTAGACACAAACAGTAGGTGTCATACGAGGACGACGTCTAGGTAAACACAAACAGTAGGGGTTATACGAGGACGACGTCTAGGTAAACACAAACAGTAGGGGTCATACGAGGACGACGTCTAGGTAGACACAAACAGTAGGTGTCATACGAGAACGGCGTCCAGGTAGACACAATCAGTAGGTGTCATACCAGAACGGCGTCCAGGTAGACACAAACAGTAGGGGTCATTCAAAAACGGCGTCTAGGAAGACGACAACAACAACGGTCATACGAGAACGGCGTCTAGGTAGACACCAACAGTAGGTGTCATACGATAACAGCTTTCAGGAAGACCAGGAAGTCAGGAGGACGGCATCTAGGGAGACCCCCACAGTTTCGGACATAGAAGAGCGGCATCTAACGAGACAAAAATAGTCATCATTATATTTGGACGACATTTAGGGAGAGAGAGCTGAAGTTAGAGGAGGACATCATCTATGAAGGATCTAACAGTCTGTGCCATACTGGGATAACGTCTAGAGAGAATCCGGCATAACGGTCACATGGGGACGGCGTCTAGGGACATCAACAGCATGATCATATATGTGAGAACGCCACCCATTGAACCACCAACAGCCGAAGTCATATGACGATGATCTCTACGGAGACACGGACAGCCGGGGTCATATGAATATGATCTCTACGGAGACAACGACAGCCGGGGTCATATGACGATGATCTTTACGGAGACAACGACAGCCGGGGTCTTATGACGATGATCTTTACGGAGACACGGACAGCCTGGTTCAGATGACGATTATCTCTACGGACACACCGACAGCCGGGGTCATATGACGATGATCTTTACGGAGACAACGACAGCCGGGGTCTTATGACGATGATCTCTACGGAGACACCGACAGCTGGGGTCATATGACGATGATATCTACGGAGACACGGACAGCCGGGGTCATATGACGATTATCTCTACGGACACACCGACAGCCGGGGTCATATGACGTTGATCTCTACGGAGACACGGACAGCCGGGGTCATTTGACGATGATCTCTACGGACACACCGACAGCCAGGGTCATATGACGATGATCTCTACGGAGACACGGACAGCCGGGGTCATATGACGATGATCTCTACGGAGACACCGACAGCCGGGATCATATGACGATGATACTTACCATATGTAGACGTCTGTGTCATTACTGATACATTTTTCTGTTTTGTTAATAAGGCATATATATATATGCGCAATAAACAATATTCTGTAAACGAGGACGCTGAACTGGGAGAAGAGGGTAAAAGTGGTAACAGGGCATACACTTTTTAATAGACTGACAGCTGCGGCTGAAGTGTATAACATCACATTAGCATCGCAACATATATTTCCGTAACCGTATTCCACAAGATTAGATAATAAGCGGGACAGGAAACACAAATATAACAGTACAACGTTGTTAGAATCTACTGGGATGCCAGAGGCTCTTTGGTGCATACAAAGTTGTGCATGTATGAGTAAAATATGCGATTTGTAGGACGAAGACAGTGTTCTTTTAACATCACTGCCTATCTTACTCTACCCTAAGGATAAATATAGCTAAAATCGTTATCGCATTACTATTTTTAATAAGATGTGATGCAATTACATTACTTGGTAGTTAATATCCAATGTTGATGAGAATGGCAGTTATAATGATTTAAGTGACTTTTCAGACTGTATGAATTTCTTGTTCTCATCATTTCAATGAGGCCATGGCTTGTAAAGGATCACCAATTAAGCACAATTAAGTGATGCGAGTCTACTGGCTCTTAAGTTTTCTCATCTATTTTTACACATTTTTTTACAATAAAAGACAATTGTGGTTTTACTGTAATTTTTACTAAGATTTCATAATTATAATCTCAACATCGTTACCGCCCAGGGAAACCATCATGAGATTTAAAAATAATAATATAGTTAATGTGAATATCACAACCAATATTTTTATATAAACCTGACACACTGACGTAAGTATATGCATAATGTGAAGGAAAATGGACATGTTTCACACGTGAAGTTATCCCAAGGGAACCAGAGATTTTTGAAAGATGCACATGCAGCGTTATATTGTAACCAACTGATCACAACAAACATGGGATTGGCCTATTTACATATTCATAATCGGTATCATGTATAATCAATATGTAAACATATCGCAAAATCACGTGATCAAAAAAGCTGCGTCGTGTATCAAACGTACATCTTCGTTATAGGTGTATACTGTAAAATCGCCTAGTGCATTTCAACAAAAAGTTTCGAGTTTATCATGAATGCCATAGAGCCATTTTATATGCTTATCGAAATGCATACGTTTGTGTGAAGGCCGCGTTTTCTTTCTTTCTCTTTATTTTATTATTATTATTTTATTTTGCGTAAAATTGAAAAATGCCAAAAAAAAAATAAAAAATGCAGAAAGAAAAAAAAGGAAAACAAAAACAAACGAAAAGCAGGAACATCGCTTATATCAACACAGGAAATGGCATTAGAATTAATCTGAACACTACATGGATACATAGTTACATAATTGTGTTTTAGAATAATTGCGAAGTACCAATTAAGCTAAATTGTTCGGAGGAATAAATAGATTGTACTGCCTCACGCAAGTCCTTGATGTAAAAGAGTGGTGTATCAGAATGACTCAACGTTTTGCAAAGCAACTGCTTAACGTACATGTTGTGTACAGTGTAATGTTTAAAGGTTTGTAGCTGGTCTTAATATATCTTTGTTAATTGCATTTCATTTTGTACAATTATTTTAGAAAGGACATGTAGCGTCTCCGATATTGAATTATACAGGATGAATATCTCGGGGCGAAATCAGTTGCTCGGGTAAATCTGTACACGTCTACTTGGTTCTAAACCGAGTTGAGGCAACTGTTAGAATAAAGGTATAAATGCATTCAGGTTTCGAATATATAGAGGATATCTAACAGTGTCTTCAGTAATACCAAATATATTTCACGAATGGGGCTAATATTTTGACATTTTTCACGAGTGCGCAGCACGAGTGAAATATATTTGGTATAACTGAAGACACTGTTAGATATTCTATTTATTACATTTTTTATCAACAAAAAACCTACCCCGTATGCTAACTAGGCCTACAGCGATAATTTGTAAACAAAAACAGTAGTTCCCCCTGTCCAGGTGCTGACATATATGTCGGGCTTTCTGATTGGTCAATTATTTTGGTATTTTGTAATCATTAATTTGATTGGTCAAATCAGCAAAAGTGATATTTTTCATTAGTGAAAAATATCACTTTTATAGAATGAAAATTTTTTGATATTTCACTGGTAAAAATGTAATAAATACATTTTCTTTTTGTTTGTTAGTATTATATATAAAAAAGGGTAATGCATATGTTTATCGCTAGGTAAAGTATGATATAGGTATGACCAGTCATAGCTCCTATTTACCTATTCTGGTCAGTATACGTAAGCTAGATTGTACACAAAAGTGTGAGAATAATTGGGATGTCAATAAAATATTAGGAATAATGAAACCCCGGATCGATTTAACATGAAACTGTAAATATCAATTTCGCTATTATGAACATGCCATGAAATGTTTTGTATATTTACAAACAAATCGCAGGCATCAGGCATGAAATAGATGGTAAGCACGAGTATGTCGTTAACAGATAACTGATGATTAGAGAGTCCCATATTGTTATATAATCTTAGGAATCGGTGATACCGACAACAAACATTTCAACATGGCACTGCGTATTGTCAGCTGAGCTCTTTCATCCTAAATGCCGATCGTACACCGATAAACAAACAGTGCGAACTTGGCACACATGTCTGTAATCCAACGGTAAAACAGCTGACATGCCGATCTGTTCTTGAGAGAGCAGTGTAAACATTGTTAGACATATCTTGTGCTTCCGGTGGTCCGATGAACGTGTCGGTCAAAGTATGCTTCAATAACTACTGCCAAATTGATGATAATTATAGGTACAGATGGTAGCCGTAGGTCGCTATGGACAAAATTATGATCATTGTGGTGATCATATAGAAACAATCGATTTTTGTGTTTTTATCATATTTGCGCAATACCTCTACATCTTATAGCGTTTTGAGCATTGAACACTAGATTGGTATGTTGTTCAAAATTCTGTGTCTGTGTCAAATGAAACTTGACCGATTGTAAGGACATTTGACAAAAGACAGTCTGACAGACTATTTATCTGAATACGTGTTTAAATAAAATTAGCCCGTCTGCCCATATTTCTGACAGAAACTCGTCAGCATGTCCATACAGAACTTTGTGAGGGACGGAAACTTGTCCGACAAAATCACGGAACGAACGGCCATCACTAACAATCTGATATTAAATGTTTGTATAATCCTTTGATGAAATTTAATCATGATGTGCACAGCTTAATAATACTGTACCAAAGAGGTGCGTGGTATAGAAATGCATTGTAAAATCTTCAGACCATTAACTTTTGATAATATATAATTATCTATAATTTATTATATAAATATTAATCCTGGAAATAAAGATATTTATCCATAGATTGATGTGTATCCACTAAGCTATCGTGTTGTGGCGCGTGATTGACTGAAACCATGCCATCACTAAGGTGACTACGGGTCATCGCTATGCTCGCTTAACATGGAGGGCGTCTTGGCCTCTGTCATTTCTACAACAGGAAGGCCGAATTGGTTTAGAGATGGCATCAGCCTGGATATGTGGACATACTACCACTGGGCTATTTAATGGAGATAGACGATTCGCCCCAGGTGATACAAACATTTAAACATAACCTTTATTCCAACACAGAATAGGACGGTAATTAATTTCCATATGAACCCAAACCTCCGAGGTTTTTACTGTACTGTTAGTCTGCTTTGTTTCAATGGGAGACTGTCTCACTTTTGCGTACCTGGTTGTATTGACTAGTCACCCATACATGTCCCAATATATTCATCATCATTATTTGACACAGTTAAACCTTATTAACAGTTGATATATGACGGTGTAGATGCGTTAGTATATGTTTCACCTGCTACAGACATCCGTAGCCATGACACGTGCTCGTAATTGTCCTTGATGAATTATTGCGTCAATGACAATTTCGGAGAACACCAATCACTACGTCACTTAGTCCTAGGGGGCAATTATACGGATGCAACTGTAATAAAAGGACCTGAGACTTGTTCGTTCCATTGTAATCTGGAGCTTTGCTGGCCGTAGCTCTAAGGGATCATGGTAGATACAAGCATGTCAGATACGTCCAGTTTGAGGGACCAGACTAAAAGTAATCCAATCCAGCTCTAACTTAAGTCAAACCGTTTGCACTGGTTTGCGTCTCATCCGTTAAGAAAGGTTAATTTCAGACTCTGAATGAATAGATGGGAAGTAAAGGGTCCATATGTGATCGATGTGCTGCCATGTCTCTTGGCGGCAGTGACTTAGGGACAATCGTGGGACATCCCAACTGTTGTTTTCTCTTCCGAGTATCCTATTTCCTGTTACCCTGAAACTTTGACACTCCACACCCACCCGTGCCAACAGAAGTGTCCCGTAGTTGGCCGCCATCATTTTCATTTTTGTTTTTGTTTTTGTTTTTTTTTTCTATTTGTTGTTTTTTGTTTTTTTTGGTTTTTGTTTTTGGTTTTTTTTTTTCTTCAAAACATCAGACCAACAATAGATGAGCCTGTCCCCCAGATTAAAATTATGCAGAAGGCTTACTTATAACTGTTCCAACAGATGACATTCCAATATGTTCTTTATGTCGCATTGTCCTAATGGACGACATAATTGTTTATCGGTCACCAGGTTTGTCTTCATATCGACAGTATAGTGTACTACCATCTGGTTACGGTTCAAGGCTTATATTAACATTTTAACTTGTCTTAACCTGATGCAAATATTTACACGCTTATCAAAACACTGAACAAGTTCAATTCCAAGAACAGCAGAAATTATATCTCTTACATACAATCATAAATATTGTGTCATCGTTAAAAAAATACACATAACATTGCTGGAAGACTAATTTTACTGTTATTTATTCATGAAAAGTGTCGTCTTGTCGCTTAATGTTTTAGTCATAACATTTTTTGTTTGACTATTTTGATGGTTAGGAATAAAAGTTATGATTACACATTGATGTATCATATTGAAGTGGTTAGGCGGGATTTAAACGGTTTACATCGAGAAACTCTACGTAATTTGCTACGCGTATCAGACGGATTTTGATTATTTTCAGACCATCTATTTGGAATTTTTGAATTAAGCTTCACATCAAATGTCCTTGGAAATCACTGTCACCTTATACTGACAGGAATGTCAGTATAAGGTGACAGTGATTTCCAAGGAGCATATCCATATTTTTTTCGGTCAGGTCAAGTTGACGAGCTTTATTGTTGTTTTATTGGAATGATTATAGTAACAACCATTACGCCTCTTGCTGTTTTCCTACACTAACCGAATCACTGTAAATTGTAGCAGTGGTTTACTTACGAAATACAAGTATACTGCCACACCGATTTTATATGTATACATATGTACCACTGAACAATTGAAACGTTCTTTTTTAAGAACGTGGATGTGGAATAAAGGTATAAGCTGCAGGCATTTCTGACTAGGCGATCGGGTGCCGTAGATCGTGAGTTCGAGGCCCGGTGAGGGCACGAATCAAAACGATGTGTCCTTTAAGTAGTCTGGCTGCCAAATGAACTCCCCTATAGTCAAGTTGTCAGAAGTGTGACATTAATCAAATATAGAACTGAAAAAAATAAAATGTAAAATGTAAAAATTCAAACAAAATATGCATTGACTCATAAAAAACACGCAAATCAAAAAACTATCTAATATGTCTAATAACAGGAAAACCACTCTACGGTATTCGAACCTATAACAATGTCACCAATATTTTGGTGTGATATGCCAAATAACCCAAACGACTGATTGGTCAACGGCCTCATATATCATCTAAAATTGTTGCATATGTAAACGTATGGATTGCACGTATTTTCATATATGATTATCGACTCGTCTAAAATCTATATGCTTATCAAAAATCAACACGACAGGTCACTCTGGGCGAACTATACTATGTAATATCTAACCATTAGCACAATGTGTCATATGCTCTATAAGTTGGTGAACCGAAAGTAAATATTTGATTTGTGTTGTTTTTTTCAAACAGACGACTTGTCACTATGATCCTGTCAGGGTGTGGATATGGATCAGCGGATTAATATGACGTCGTCTATTTGTGACGTTACCGGAACGTCAACTAGACGGCGCCACTTTGAAAGGACTGATCAACGCAATTTTAGCGTTTACTCCTGTTACTCGATGATCTATGCACAAAAAGCTAACGTCAAGTGAGTATTTTACCAAAAACTAAATTGAATATTGCGGAAATGGGTGCATATTTAACTTGTCCACGAAGTAAGCTAACACCAAATCGCTGAAGCATAGTTCTTATAGAACAGTTGTCCACGTCACTGCTAAATCTGTGTCCACACACGCTGTGCTTGACAACCATAGTTAAAATCTGGGATCTTAATAGTGGATTGTGAATATATCCATTATTTAAAAACATAAGAGGTCTTTTAATTTCATTTGCAATACCTGTTTCTTTTGCAGATTCATTGGAACTGTATAATCTTAGCAACCACGGCTGCTGTAGTTACCAACGTCGCAATATTCCCTGAATTATATTTTCTAACGCGCTAACCATAGGAAATGTTCGTTGCCAACTGCGGGCATACTACCGTATACATGTACGTAGTTAAAATGAGGTACAATCCTTTAATATATTCATTACAGTACAACTACGACAGGGTATTCAAATCTTTATCTTCTGATCAACAAGAATTTCCTGAATCTCCTGTCGTAGTTGTACTGTGGTGGATATTTATAATATCAATACACTGCGATCTAGGTAGTCATATCACCGTATAGACGACTTCCACTATGACCATGTCAGGGTATCGGGCCGACCATCACTGCGTCATTGAAATGTCGTTTTTAAGAACGCCGATGAGGCGCAGAGGTATAAACTGTGGGTGCGGCTGATTGTCGGTTTGTCAGAAACAGTCAGAAGATTTATTTCATCTGTTTATATACTGTCCAGAGCTATCAGTTTTAAAAGGTTTTATGGTGGAAATATTGGAGAATCTGTTTTCGAAAATAGGTCCTGATAATGCTAGCTCACTTAATTATGAAAGACTTATTATTCTGGGTTTTAGTGAGAAATTGAAATATGTGAATGGCTATTTTGTTAATTTCATTCTTAGTGTGGCGAGGTATTGCATTTATAAGCGTAGGAATATGATGATGCTCAGTGAAGGCAATGTTCCAATGTTGCGATTTTTTTAAATTTACAGTGAAAAAAATCATTACTTTTATTTTCACATATTATCGCAATCGGTATAACATGAAGCTTTTTAAGAAATATTTTGTAAACGATAATAAAATGGTTTCTGTCGATTTTTGATTGTGTTACTGTCAGTTTTTGAGTATGTAATACAAAAGTGTACGGGTATATGTCACCTGCCATCATTCAGGTTGAAAGCTAAATATCTGTGATTATACTACCTGGCAAAAATTCTGTGATATTCAAATATGTCTTTCTTGTTACGCATTTTATCTTTGTTTGAACTGTGAGGAACCTCAGGGGCCTCAAACCCTGAGGCCCTATGTCTGGGATATTAATTATTTTATTATTTTATTTTTAAGAGGCCCGGTCAGGGCACGAGTCATAAAGTTGTCTTCCTTCGTCAGTTGTTTTAGTATATATGTATATATTTTTACGATTGTTTGACTACTTGATTTTATCGATGACTATTAACAGTGGCTAGTGCATGTTTTCATTTGACTATAGCAAATTAAAATATACAAATATATCTCGATAATTTAAATTGTTTATTTGTGTTGGCAGTTATCTTTGGAACGATTTGGGTGCTTGTAGATGTTAAATTTTCGGAATTTAAAAATAAAATCAAGAATATTAAAAAAAAAAAAAAAAAAAAAAAACCGAGATCGTAAATCGGATTTTATTAAAATCATATTAATTTCCAACAATTTCCTTCCCTTCTTACGTTAAATAATCCATTTACAAGCCTGTTTTGTCATTTAATGTAACTTTTATCGCCATAGGGGCAGTTATTCCACACAGAAACCTATCAGTGTATTTTTGTATCAAACTCTCTATACAAAGGTACAATACTAACTATAGCCATGTCTAACCCATGAATGAGATGCTCACAATCCCCGGATACTGTAATTAAATGATTTATACGGATAAGCGAGTAATTCGATTTGTTAAATTCTGGATGTTAGAAAAGAGCATAAAACATCTCAAAAATTGTTTAACAAGATTTTAACCCGAAGTTTTAAACAGAACAGATTACCTCCCTCAATATAGCCCTAATCAATTTCTATAAGCTTGTCTAAATTGCACAAAATGAGATTGCTGGAACAGAGATTTGACGGCTGTATCAATGTGACCAACATATAATGTACTTTATGGAAGTCTCTCGTACTATTACAAAGAAACCAATATTCCTGAAAAATTGAATGCTTGTCAAATTGATGATAAATTGACAACGGAGCTCTAACCAGACACCACATTTAGTCTACTTTTAAAAAGTCAGTTTGGTATGCATGTTGCGGGACGCTTTAAATTGATGGAATTCTCTAGTCTGGCGTGTATGGCAGCTAATCAAGGCCGTTCAGTGTAAGAAGGCTGAGTTGTTCGCGGGACGATGCCTTTCAAATAAATATCTTATGGTATAATAAGTAAAATCTCGATATAATCCCTCTCGGTATCTTCTTTTACCGCAATTAAATTTCCATTCCCGAGAAGGTTTGCCAACCATTAATTTAATAAATACTTTAATTCGTTGGTACTTTGAATGTTTTCGCCATCATGTAGACAAATACTGGCTATTAAACAGTTCCCATGGTAAATATGGTACCATGGTAACATACGGTAACATTATTCATAGACAAATGTATGAGGCACTCTATATCATAAAACAGCTTGAGTATATAATTCATTGGTATGCCCCACAGAGTTACGTTTTCCGTAATTGTAATGTGATTAATCATAACCAATACCTAATCTCCAAACTAAAGTGTTATTAACACGTGTACTTATATTATCAAGGCAAACATGGGTTACATGATAGCAAAAATCAGTTATCCCGCAAAAGGCCCGCTAAAATAAGTAACATTTAGATTTGATCAAAGTCTGCTAATGGAGAGTATTACCATGTATTATCATATGGTTCAAGAACAATCCACCAAGGAGATATACCTATCGATTCATGTATGTACATTAAATGCATTCCCGTGACTATTTAACGATGTTGCATAAATCTGACATCGAAAAATGCATGGATTTCCATTAATGGAGTTGTAAAAAGGTAATGACCGAGCTATCACCACAGACCACTGTGAGACATTCCATCTAAGGTTTTATTGTATCAATTCATTCAGAAATCGAGTCTTATACATGCTTGCAGCTCTCCAAATCTGAGCATGTGTCATCAGACAGATGTAGGATTCTGATTTAAGGCACATCCACTGTCAATAGACATGAAATTCCGACGAAAAACGAGAAGAAAATCGGTGTCTATCTGGCAGCATGTCAAAATATACAGTCTCGTTGTAATAAAAATAGACCTAATGCTTATGGAGCGTTCATCTATACAAATATAAATATCAACTTACAGTCGTGACCGTTCCCAATTATCTTAAAAATCTCTAAATACAATAAAACTCTGAATTGCCAAACATTATTTGTCGAAATTGCCTGGTAATCCTTCTGCAACGGAACGCACGACGGCCCAGACGAAATATGGTAGTGTTCTGGGACATAACCAGGGCTGTGTAGAATTAGACATGTCGTATGACGGTTAGAACGGCGTCACTTACACATTTGTAAATCACGGTAACATAACTGGTCGAAATAATTGATCAAAGATTGGGATTTGAGGACTAATTTCTCAATCTCTGAAATAAAATTATTAAATACCCAGTACCATCGTTAGCTCAACCGATGCAGTTCGAGATGTCATTAAATCAAGCAGGAAATGCACCATGCTAAACTCAACCACTGTGTCAACATACCGACAAAACATTATATCACTGTGTCAACATACCGACAAAACATTATATCACTGTGTCAACATACCGACAAAACATTGTACTATATAGTCCAACATACCGACACAACATTGTACCACCGTGTCAACATACTGACAAAACATTATATCACTGTGTCAACATACCGACAAAACATTATATCACTGTGTCAACATACCGACAAAACATTATATCACTGGGTCAACATACCGACAAAACTTTGTACCACTGAGTCAACATACCGACAAAACATTATATCACTGGGTCAACATACCGACAAAACATTATATCACTGTGTCAACATACCGACAAAACATTATATCACTGGGTCAACATACCGACAAAACATTGTACTATATAGTCCAACATACCGACAAAACATTGTACCACTGAGTCAACATACCGACAAAACATTATAGCACCGTGTCAACATACCGACAAAACTTTGTACCACTGAGTCAACATACCGACAAAACATTATAGCACTGTGTCAACATACCGACAAAACATTGTACCACCGGGTAAACATACCGACAAAACATGATACCAGTGGGTCAACATACCGACATAACATTGTACCACCGGGTAAACACACCGACAAAACATTGTACCACCGGGTAAACATACCGACATAACATTGTACCACCGGGTAAACACACCGACAAAACATTGTACCACCGGGTAAACATACCGACAAAACATTGTACCACCGGGTAAACATACCGACAAATTGCAACAATTGTTTATTTTTCATTCATTTCCGTAGTTTCGAAATAGAGATGTTTCATGGAAATACATATAAATAACATTATAGAATGAATGTAAGTGTGACAAATGCTATTTTCACAATGAGGGATATTATGTATGAAAAGCATTTTCATTATCTAACAAAATGGGTTTTGTTAAAACTGAGATAAAAAAAATGTTTTGAAATACAATTATATAGAGGATATTGAATGGTTTCCCGTTATATGACAGAATATCGATATTTTCAGGAGTGAAAGATATCAAAATATTCTGTCATACGAGTGAAATAAATGTTTTAATTGGGACAGCATTCAATTTTCTTTTAATTTAATTTGATATACTTAAAAACAAAGTTAAAAGCATCGAAAATTAATAGTGTCATAAAGTGCGGGAATCGGTAACATAATCCATGGCGTTATGTCTTTGTGACGTTACTCCACATGTCGGCGCCATTTTCAAAGGACTGATAAACGCAATTGAGGGGTTTTTTGTTTTTTGGTTTTTTTTTTGGTTTTTTGGGGTTTTTTTTTCCCCTATCGGGGAATCTGTGCATGAATAGCTAACACTGATTTATGAAACACGGACCTGGAAGGTTGATAGAAGAACATTTTGGGGACCTAGGAGCATATATGATGAGTTTGACTAATTTTCAACAGGGGTGTCATATCTCAGACGTATTGTAATTACACATTGCTTATTACACTGATTAATGATTGGGCCATTTATGTCTCCAGTTGAGGCAGAGCGTCAAGCCGGGACCATCAAGTACTATTTTCTTAAATTGGTATTTCACGTCTAGAAAGAGAATACAGTAGAGCACGCAAGACGGTCAACCTCAAAGGCCAAAAGTGACTCCATGTCAGTAAGGTGTCTTTTTGAGGTCGTTTAATGAGCGAGTAGGTTTACCAGGTTGTAGAAGGTAAAGCTGTTACGTTACTATATTTTCTTAGATGGAAGCGTCACTCATGTTTTCCATTAATGACGACTAAGCGAAACTTATTACACAGTATCATCAGTACACTTACATCAATCATCAAGTGTACGTTATATGTCAAGCGAGACACACACTAATACTTCTTAGAGATAATATAGCCGTCTACGAAGTCTTAAAATGCACAGCAGTACAATGGGTTTCGCCATCAGAAAAAATCAGCGTTGGATTGTATACATTTCAATATGTATTACGTAATATACACCGCATGAATAAAGCTGAAATTTACTGCAAATTTATTGCTTGGACATATCAGTGATATTGTGTGCAAACGCTTAAGAAAGCCAGAAACGACGGAAGAAAGTCAAAATGGGTCTAACAACTTAACATTTAGATGGAGCAAACGATCAGCAAAATTTGATACAAAATGATTTTTAAAAAGAACATGAAAAACTCTGAGCCGGTGCCAATAATCTTTTGATCATGTGTTAAAGGCGAAGGCAAACCTTTTCTGTTTAAATGGAGCTTTTGGGATTGGGACCCAGTTGTATACACCGTATTGATAGAATCGTCATTCTACATATGTAAATATTGGTATTCAAAGAGCATCCATGCACAATAAAAAAAAACCAGCGTGCTTCCACTGGATTTCGCTGCTTAGGAAAGGGGTTTGTCAAGTTTTGGTCCAAACGACATATACAGCTATAACTGTTTATACCCAGATCCCTTTGAAATAGTTCTGGGGACTGTGGTATCTGGTTGGGTCTGTTTACCAGGATATCTAATCAGCATTTTTTCATTATGAATAACAGTATTCATATAACACTACATAATGTCTTAATTTATTTTTCTAAGAATTATCTCGAAAGTCCAATTATCATTTAGAATACTGATTGCAATTTATATGCAAATAGCAAATAAAAGTAAAGAAGATGGCGCCGAATACAGTGATTCCATAAACTCCATCCCCAGTTCCCTACAGATATAGAATTGTGTAACTGGTTGTTATTTTAAAAAGTTCGAATCGGTATCTCTGATGATGTACCTGTTAGCAGCGCCTTAATCATGGCCCCGTTTGAAGAGATTATGTGGATTACATGTATTAAATCACCAGCAAAGCAAAATGCATACATGGTGCAAAGTCAATAAATAAAACGGTACACGATAGTCCCTGTTTGCGATCTGCAGTGAATGATATGCACATGCAGCCTTGCTTTCCGATGATAACATAACGTGTTGACGTGTAATGAGATTAAAATGACAATGTGATAACTATTAGAGCAGGCATCGCCCTGAAATTACCTAAATATATTGATTAGGCCTCTTACCATCCAAGAAGCATTTTCAGACGTTTTCATGATTATTTCAATAACGACCGAAGCATAATTACGTATTAACAACAAATAAAAGAGGTTTTTTGAAATAAAATGTGGCACAAGGCTATATCGATATCACCCATGTCGGAGACTGAAAAGCGATTTTCACTGAAGAGCTGCGCCAAAGGAATTGCATCATGTGTGATATGAGTTATTACTACTAAATCAAGATATATGATCGAGGAGAAAATACCAGGGATGCAACACAATTTCGCCGTAAAATATGATGACGTACAAGTAATTTCTGTAATGGCCAACCCACGTCTTCTGGGTATAGTTGATGAAGCAGTGAATGCTATCATTTGGAGAATCTATAAATATTTTTGCTATCACCTTTTAGGCTTTATTGTCACTTTTGCACACTATATTCGAAATGTGTACCTAATAGCAGACTAACAGGAAGCATCCTTTTGTATGTGATTTCTAAAATTTGCCAAATATACAAGGTAAGTGATTGATTCAGATACATAATTAAAACAATGTTTTAAATATAACGTCATTCCTGCAGACATGACGTAAATCATTCTTAGGAGGCGACTAAATTTGGGATCTTATCTTTCTAATCTTTCCAAACAACTTTATTCTCCCTGATGATAACATGCACAATGACTCTGTTTTGGACTTGAATTGAGAGTATGCCTTTGTAAAGAAGGCTTTTTGATTTTGTGCCCTGGTCACATTCTACTGACAACGGGCGAACAATTCGTCCCTCTACCGAAACGGCAAACTCTAAGTACGAGTTGTAAATATGAATGTAGAGAATATGTCCCGGCTAGGGGACAAAACACTAATCTTCCTCAACGGGGTGCTTCGCAAGGGGGACCTACCGTTTCCTGATAAGCACAACGAACCTGAAGTGTGATAAAATAAATACACTGTACAAGCGACGTAACAATATTTTCTGTTTGCAACTTGTTTCAGCCAACTTAATCTGGATACTTCGCTAATATTCTATTTTATTTTGATCACACTTTGCTATAGTAGTTGATACTATTTCTACGACATTTATGATGAAAAATGACATATGCGCAAATATGACACGTGACCAACACATCCAGAAACACTGCTACAGTGGGTATTGTTTCTGAAACATGTTGCTGATAACGGCCTTAAAATTTTTACATGACATGTTACGTTTGAAAAAACACCATAAAACACTCCGTACATGAAGTTTTCGTGAAGAACCAAAATTCTCTTGAATAAAATCTATATATTGCCGAGCAAGAGTTCTACAGAGCAGTATAGTTTATCGTTTTGACCTCGGACATGTAAAGCACTATAATACATCAGCGTGGGAACGCCGTCAACAGGTCGTGCCCTGCACAAAAAGGAAGCTATCCTGTGCCAGAACGGGCGGTTACATACAAGGCGGGATTGAGGAAGCGTCTCCGAGGGAGCTATTATTGTTACAACTGGCAGAAAATATCATATCATGCTGCCATAGCTCTCCGATTCGTCAATAATCCTTTCACGGGGTTTGACAATGCCGCAGAGAATATCTCGGTGAAACTCTATGTGGAGAGATATTTCTATGTCAGGTCTAAAAGATAGTTTTGTGGTGGCATTCTGATGTGTAGGAGAAGATAAATGCCATCCGAATAACCTCAAGACAATCTGGAAATTGGAAAGAAGCCGGCCATTTTGGTGTATCTATTCAGAACACGAAATAGAATATATAGCACTGAATTCAAGACTAAATTTAATATCAGAAATATCGTTCGAGGCAATGAACATCGTGCAGACAACTGGTCAATACAGCAGGCCAATATAAATGTGGTATGCATTTCTGTATATATATATATATATATATATACATGTAAATGAATGGCGGTGATGACTTAATTAACGCATCTACTGGAATCTTATTTGATTCCGTATCAGTCCCGTTATCACTCATATATAGAGGATATGCAATGTGTAAATTTCTGACAAAACTCTGATGTGGAGCCTCGTCATTAAAGTAAAAAGAGGCTCACACACCGGCGTCAGTTTAGCTGATACATCCAGGCCAATTAAAAACGGACGACTTTTTATATATTATGTGCGGATGGAAGATGGAAGTGTTTTTTTTTTTTTAAATTTGTTTAATATCAATACGAGTGATGCTTTCCGATTATGTTACAGATCTTTTTTTTCAGTATTGCTCTGAAGGCAGCACTCGATCCTAAATAAATATGCAAAATTTATTTTGCCTCAATATTACATTCCACGTAAATTGTTTTCCTTTCTGTATATTTGAGGTCTTATTCTTTCTCTTCTTTCTTGACAATTTTCGTCTTCCTAATGTCTCCCTTAACACTACCTCAATTTTGGTATTTAGTAGAGTGTTCGCCCCTGTGATGAAGGCTTTGCATCTGTCCCCTGGCCGATACAAACTATCCTATAAAATGGTAATTTCCTAAGCGTTCAGTATTTTGGAGTTGGACGACTATTTCGCTCATTGTCAGCCTAATGTGATCGTGTGGGTTGTACTTCAGGCTGTCGATCGGTATTATGTGTCAGTGAGGTAGCACTATACAATTGGCTTCATTTCTGCGATACCATGAGGAGACAGACACCAACATATCTCTGCCTTCCAAACACATTCACCACAAGAAAGCATCTGTCACACCTGGGAGGCTATCTTTTAATGACCTTAGCTACATTTGTATTAATAGAACGTTAAACAATACAAAACCAAACCAAAACCATTGCCGGAATGATGTGACATTTGTCGTACTACCCTGTCTAGCTTTTGGACATTCTGTTTGATATCCATTCATATGATGATCCTGAGGGATACCACATTATATCTGATAATGTTTACCATTTGATCAGCGGAAACCAAAGATTGGACAATGTACCGTCATATCATCGTAATGAATATTAAGTTACGTAAGCCTTGAGGACGTTTTATTCTCTAATGTCAGATGTGTGACTCGATAGGTGGCTAGACAAAATGTTACAAATATATATATATGTATGCCATTTCTGCTCGTGTTAAGCTACACTTTCTAAAAACAACTTATACGCAATTTACAGGCTTTACATGTTGTAGAAAGGAGGCTACTGATTGAAGATCAGTATCTGAGGTTACAGGCGATACTCACTACCCAGGGACCATTGTTTAAGCAAATGTACATCAGTATTGAATCTATTATGCGTGGAATGATGTTAGCAAAAGTTGTCTTCAGATGTTTCAGACAGTAGCCAGCAGCAAAAGATTATTGTCGCCACAAAGTAAATGATTGAAATAGCGATTTCCCTTTTGAGCGCTTGTTTAATTATTAGATGTAGTTTCTTCCCAGTTCAGAGCGGATTAGGGTGTATTGCGCTGCTAAATTGTTCCCCCGTCTCTTTGGCATTGCGTTTGTACAGTGTTGAATTTTATTATTAATTTAATCTTGGTTTTCGTTAAATAGTTTAAAACGGCATGTCAATTAAATATTCAAGTAAAACGAGATTCAGCTACAAAATGACAAAGCCCTGCTTTTTAAATGTGCAAGGAGAGTGTGCAATGTATTTGCAAACGGGGTTTTGTAAAATAACGCCCACACATGCGTCACTTGTTCCATTGTTTTGACCAACCTAAACTGTAGAGCAATTTTATCTACGCTAGAGCTGTGCAAGGTAAAACATATTAACACATACCTAATGTTTATTAGATAATACAATGTGGTAAGGGTGTTTAAATATTACGCATGAAGTCAACCGTCCACAACAGAAGAAATCATCAAAATTCAGTGACAAAGCATCTAAAACTGTCTTCTTCCGGAAGTTTCTCTTGACATTGTACATAATCATTAAATATTGGTTATTTCTGGCCCAAACCTGTGTTTGAGTTTAATTTGTTTGTATTCTACGGTAAATCTGATTAATGTAGGTATTAAGTAATTAATACAATATTAATAAGATAGGATGGGGTAAATGTCATTCATGTCAGGCTGCCAAAGTACATGCACCTGTTAGGTCATCCATGGGTCACCTTTCATCCTCTTCCTACTGCCTGCTTTGCTCAGCCAAGCATGGTATGTCAAGATGGGGGCAATGGGATCTTCGGGACCCCTCTGCTGGAGGAAGAGGATTTGTTTGGTTAGCCAATCACCTCATAGGCTCAGCAATTTTCAGCCAATAGCAGCCTAGCAGAGGGGTGTCATTGACCTTTAGTGGAGCGTTAGACCCTGTGAGGAAGACCTTGAGTTTCACTGGCCGACACATAGCGGATATACATGTATTTGTATCTACTGCTCTTTCTTATTGTTTTTAGCATTGCTTGGTAGGGGTATGGAGGGACTGACTCTTTTCTAAAATTACCAAGAGAAGAAAACCACGTGTGCGGAGATGGTAAGAGTCTCCAATCCGCCAAAGACCGCTCGAATTCTGTCAAAAGTGAAATAATTTGAACAGATTGATCTCCGATTAAAGCAAGTACGACATGTTCTATCCCTAGAAAAGGAAGCAGGAAGGCTACTATTGAGAAATGCAGTATTCACAGTAGGGGAACTGTAAATGATGCCACACTTCATTTACCTTGCATCTACATAATTAGTTGTCGGTTTGGTGATATACGCCGTACTATATACATTCGTTGTACCCATTTTTCTGTCGTGGTGTATATTTGTTCATTTTGGCTACTTTCCGTTTATTTTGGCGTCTTTCAAATTGTTAAGATGACCTACTGATTTCTTTGGTGTCTTTACGTATGTTCAGGGGGGGTTTTCGTTAATTTTCGTGATTTCCCTTTGTTTTGGTGACTTCCCTCCTTTCAGTTATGTTATTGCACGGACATATCATGTTGTATATTCTTTTTCTGTCAACCTGTTCAATAAAAAATCTTTTATGTGACATTGGTTTCTTTTTAGCATTTTTCAAATGGATGTTCAACCATATTATATCCAAGTATGCATACCAAAAGAGGGCTTTAAAGGACTACAGTCCTAATAAAGGCTGATTTTGATGAACAGTTATTCCTTTGTCATTATAAAAGATTATTTAGTGGGAGATACCAACGATTTTGCCCATTGTCTTCCACTTTAAAGCAAATGGTATCCCCGCCAGTCCGATTTTTGCACTGCACTGTAAGATCTAATGATATCCCTGTCAGTCTAGTTCAGTTTAATCGTCCTTTTTGCAGAAACTAAGGATATTCCTACCAGTCCAATTTTATTAAATTGTCCCGTATTTAAGAGCTAACGAAATCTCTGTCAGTCTGATTTAACTACGTAGTTAAGGATTATATAACATCCATTATCAACTATAAGAAACACGATTACCGGCCCTTAAACTAAAATCCGGAGAATTGCCGTTCAAATATATTTAAACGACAACGTGTCGATTCTTTGCTAAAAACGACGGTAACAGCTAGACTAACGGATAACGAGACTTTCAAATGTCGCGATTATAGCAGGTTCCAAAAGATTAAATCCAATTACGCGTACAAATATATCTTCTCCCAGCAGTGTTCGTATTGGCTACAGGTTATGAACGGCAGGCGATACGGTGATCAAGGCCATCACAGACATCCAAGTCATCAGCCAAAAGGAAAGAAAGCAAAATGTTAACCCGGAGATCTAATTTTGTTGGTCTGATCGCATGATTCTGCTGGTAATATCGCCGACCTGGTTCTACATACCAGCAGAATCAGCGGCAAACCAAACCGGCTGCCAATATTTCTGCTGATTTGAATTAAGCAGATGCTTATTTTCTTTTTAAAAAATGTGTGTAGACGATTAGTAGTTTGTATATAAACGTGCATTATGTCGTTATATTCTCTGCATATCGATACGTACAGTGTATCATCTATCGAGATAGCTACAACTGGTATGTACATAAATGGTCCTGTTAAATTGATCAAAGTAGCACACAACCTATAAAGACAGACACCATGAGTCCCTAGGAAGCAGGAGGTAGAATGACAGTATCTGGGACAGTCATAATATGACACTGTCTGTCTATTTAAGGAAAGTGCATCTCAAACAATACAAAGATAAATTATGACACAGAAATCCAATAAATCGAAATCCTCGTTACGCTGAAACCTTTAGGTAGAAACCCTTTGTAACGCGACTGAAACCTTTAGGTAAAAACCATTTGTACCGCGGGAAAGGCCTTTGGTTGAAACCCTTTGTAACACAGACTGAAACCTTTGGATAGAAATGCTTTGTTCCGTAAATGCAACCTTTGGGTAGAAACCTTTCGTAACGTCGACAGAAATCTTTGTGTCGAAAACTTTTGTAGCGCAGACTGAAATCTTTGGGTAGACACTCTTTGTAACCCAAACTGAAAGATCTGGCTAGAAACCCTTTGCGACAAGTAGATTTTGGTAAATATGATCCGGACCAGCTTAAAAATGTTGAAGATGTAAAATTTTACATCATCAATTGTAGGGTCATACTTCGGCCATAGCCTACCACATAACTGTTTTCTTACAAAAAAAATGCGAAAAAAAGTTATAGCAACATACATGTATATCAGTTGGATCTGGTGGAAGCACTCGAGGTTTTACCTGGGGTACTTTCCTCCTTCAGTAAGGCCTACTATGGGAGGATAGTATTCAAGGGAAAGCCATGTGGTATGACGGGTAACCTTCGTTACCTTTTTACGTCCTATCGGGAATTGAATTTCTTTCGCCTGTTTGTATGTTACAATAGGGAGGGTTAGATAAATGTTTTGCTGTAAGCATGAATTGATGACATGCTGATCTGTTGGGTATAAACTGTCTTCCGAAAGTTCTTAGATACTCTAGTGGCAAATACTTTTAATTTGAGTGCATTTGATTACTGTCACTTTTTATCGGAAACTGCTTATCAAAATACTTTTATAGTCTATAAATACTCAAAGTAACTTTATAATGCAATATGTTTGAAATATTAAGTGTTATTGTAGAAAGTGGGTATAAGTGAAAGCATATATCATTGAAAACAATAAGGAGCCCTTCTTTGAGAGCAATTTTATTGTAAATGAATAAACTAAAAAATATGTTGATGTATTTAGGAATATCTGACAAAATATGTCTCTCCCTTAACCATGTAACTTCAAAGATTTAATTATTTTTTCACGAATTTGCCATTGTCACACTGAAAATTAGGGAGACTTCAGAGTTAAAATCTCCTTGTAGGCAGCGTTTGATATACTGCCAGGCATCTACTGGACATTTAACTGTTGTGTATTAAAATGTGTCATGGGTTTTATTCGTCTCGACTCGTGGACAGTTCTGAAGTTTATTAAGGTAGCTAAGTAGCCATATATAATTTGTCTCAGTTGGAAGCTATGTGTTAGAATGACCGTGTAAATTATTGTGTGGAAACCTAGTCTGCCACATAACTTATGGGGGTAGTCTAGTCCACAACATAACTTATGGGGGTAGTCTAGTCCACAATATAACTTATGGGGGTAGTCTAGTCCACAACATAACTTATGGGGGTAGTCTAGTCCACAACATAACTTATGGGGGGTAGTCTAGTCCACAACATAACTTATATGACATATCTGTGTACATGTCTATCTAAACTAACATATCTGTGTACATGTCTATCTAAACTAACATATCTGTGTACATGTCTATCTAAACTGACATATCTGTGTACGTGTCTATCTAAACTAACATATCTGTGTACATGTCTATCTAAACTAACATATCTGTGTACATGTCTATCTAAACTGACATATCTGTGTACATATCTATCTAAACTGACATATCTGTGTACATATATATCTAAACTGACATATCTGTGTACGTGTCTATCTAAACTGACATATCTGTGTACATGTCTATCTAAGTTGACATATCGGTGTACATGTCTATCTAAACTGACATATCCTGTGTACGTGTCTATCTAAACTGACATATCTGTGTACATATATATCTAAACTGACATATCTGTGTACGTGTCTATCTAAACTGACATATCTGTGTACATATATATCTAAACTGACATATCTGTGTACGTGTCTATCTAAACTGACATATCTGTGTACATATATATCTAAACTGACATATCTGTGTACGTGTCTATCTAAACTGACATATCTGTGTATATGTCTGTCTAAACTGACATATCTGTGTACATGTCTATCTAAACTGATATATCTGTGTACATATCTATCTAAACTAACATATCTGTGTACATATCTATCTAAACTGACATATCCTGTGTACATATCTATCTAAAATGACATATCGGTGTACATGTATATCTAATCTGACATATCTGTGTACGTGTCTATCTAAACTGATATATCTGTGTACGTGTCTATCTAAACTGACATATCTGTGTACATGTCTATCTAAACTGACATATCTGTGTACATGTCTATCTAAACTGATATATCGGTGTACATGTCTATCTAAACTGATATATCGGTGTACATGTCTATATAAACTGACATATCCTGTATACATGTCTATCTAAACTGACATATCCGTGTACATGTCTATCTAAACTGACATATCCTGTGTACGTGTCTATCTAAACTGACATATCTGTGTACATGTCTATCTAAACTGATATATCTGTGTACATGTCTATCTAAACTGACATATCCGTGTATATATATATATATCTAAACTGACATACTCTGTGTCATTTCTATCTAAACTGACATGTCCCGTGTACATGTCTATCTAACTGACATATCATGTGTACATGTCTTTCTAAAATGACATAACACGTGTACATATCTATCTAAACTGACATATCCGTGTATATATCTATCTAAACTGATATATCTGTGTACATGTCTATCTACACTGACATATATGTGTACATGTCTATCTAAACTGATATATCTGTGTACATGTCTATCTAAACTGACATATCTGTGTACATGTCTATCTAAACTAACATATCTGTGTACATGTCTGTCTAAACTGACATATCCGGTGTACATGTAAATACTGTATTTTTTTCTACCGGGCGCCACGGTAGATATCTCAGTATCATCTGGGATACTTAGCACTCCTCAAGTGGAATCATGCAGCTCTCGCCACGCGTCGGTAACATTTAAGCATTGAACTGCTTTCAGTTGGAAGTTATGGGCTGATGAATGCCAACTGGACAAAGGCAAATTAAATGAAGCGCGCTAGCGCTTCATGTTGAATTTGCCTTTATCCAGTTGGCATTCACCAGCCCATAACTTCAAACTAAAAGCAGTTCAATGCTTATATTTACATTTGACAACGATTTTGAAAGACTATATCCAGGAATTTTGCTCCGACGATGAATGAACAAATTATTATCGGCAAAGAAGGAATAGCCTTTTCAACAGCCATATTTCGTTATCTCCGACGTGACAATTATGACGTCACTATATTAATGACGTCATAAGAAAGATTTGGAAGTTATGGAAGTTATTGACTCATAACTTCCAAGTGAAACAAGTGAGCTTGGTAAAGTTATATAGTGGGTCTGCAGTTTAAATATATATATATATATATATCAGAAGAATTAAGAAGAATTAATTTTCTCCCGGTCAATAATTTCAATATAAACTTCATTTTCACAATTCACCTTCATCCCTCCAACATCAAGTTTTGATATGTCAAAGTATCGTTAACAATCTTCAATATTAATATCCAAGCTTTTCATGAAGTATAAAAATATGTTAAAGCAATAAACTTTGGATTATAATCCTTCGTAAATGCCATTAATCAGGGTTATACACTACAAAGCGAGCTGGTAAATGTGATGAGTCTGGATGGAAGAGGACCTAAGGACTGTTTGATACACGTGACATTTAGTTCTTCCGATATATGAATTATATTCACGATAGATCAGAGAAGGAAAAACGATGATATTTTGGTGTTGGTATTAAAGCTGACATTTCTGTAGGTAAGTTCATTTAGATTTTTTCAAAGTAATGGTGATAACTTGTCTACACAATATTAGTTTCTGGACGTTAATATAAAATGATTCATTTTCTTTGATAAAGTAATTGTGACGAATTGGGGCCGCGGTGGCCGAGTGGTTAAGGTGTACCGACACTTTATCACTAGCCCTCCACCACTGGGTTGCGAGTTCGAAACCTACGTGGGGCAGTTGCCAGGTACTGACTGTAGGCCGGTGGTTTTTCTCTGGGTACTCCGGCTTTCCTCCACCTCCAAAACCTGGCACGTCCTTAAATGACCCTGGCTGTTAATAGGACGTTAAACAAAAACAAACCAAACAAACCAAATGTGACGAATTAGTTGTCTTTTCATACCTTTGTCAATACAAAGGTAATGGTATATTAGTAGTTCGTCCAAATGAAAACCATAAAGGTTATGTTATTGTAAGAACAGCATGACCTGGGCTCCATATAAGACGGAGATCAGTGAGACGGACGGGTACGGCTCCTGAATCACTCAACTTCCGTGAAGGTTGCCGTCGTGTTTATTAGTCTTAAATCTCCGGAGACGATGTAATGCACGCATGCTAAAGCTCGGAGTGCTACTCAAAGCATGCCTATCACAGGTCCCTAAGTGAGATAAGCGAGACACGCAAGGAGGGCATATTATACAAACAGTCGTGGAAATAAACATTTAGATACGGTGTCTCACACAGGAAAAACACGCCAGCTCACGAATATCTTTTCGAACAACAACAAAAAAAAGTGTGATTTCCATTTAAAGACGATTTTGTATCCTGTCGTCTGTGTAATTACTAAGTTATGTATATGTCTCGTAGATCTAACACCTCGATACACCGCAGCGCAAGATGTGAAATCTCTACGACCATACTGATGCGGTTGGAAACAGTGTAAAACGATAAAGAAATATAAGTGTCTGAAGCGTTACAACCATAGAAACAGCAAATTAGACAGCTTATTGCTATCAATCACCCATTTTGAAATGCTCCAAAGCTTATTCTGGCTTGTTTATCTGCAAGTTGTTGTAAGATTAGCTTTTTATCCAGATCATTTTGCTTTAATATCACTGAGTTTAAGTACCACATTAATGCAGTGTTGTATTTCCTGATTACATAACAATAAGTGTGGATAAATGTGGTGGTATGGATGTTTAAACACCAACTGATACTCTTCAGCCATCCAATTTGTCAAGAAGACCAGTAATTTCTAAATCTAATTAACAGTTCGTTAATTTAACCATTTTAAATAGATAATTGTATTGTTCCATTATTTGGCCTTGAAGTACGATAACATTTAACTGTCTTTACCATCCAGAACTGTTCCAAATTCTTCGAACTAGGTTAATGTCCTGTGTTAAATCCAACCACCACTTAGTTACATGTAGATGTAAGTATGAGGTATACACGTCTTATCATCGACTAGGTCAATTATAACTTTAATAGCTGCGGGTTTGCCATTTTTACATATAAATTTGAAGGAAGGGTTTTATGTCTGTTTTTGTCTTGATGTGAATAAATAAACGTTCATAGAATGTGTTGCCGTATCGATTTTTATGTCGTTTCTTATATTGTGTAATTCCGAAGATGTCCATTATGTGCCTGGTATTGTCAATACTGTGCCCTGTGTAGGGACGTATACAACTTTGGCGCAAACACATTTAATGCTTTACAACGAACTGCAGAATAAGAAGATCTTCACGATTTATGGTTATGCTTCGTTCCGGTTTAGACAAGAAAGTACTTGTTCACACGATGTTTCACATTTACAAACAATTCAAATGCATCGCAATGATTGGACACCTCTTCATCAATTTCTGTATAATAATTAGCTTCACATATAGATGACTCATGCAAACATTACAGTGTGGTATAGTGATATGGTATTGTTTACAATCTGTTGGCTTATAATGTATACTAGAACATGCTTTGATTATGTCTGTATATACTGGCATAGGTCAGGATGAGCTCTGGTATTTGTATTGCAGACAATGTATCAATGTATTGTATTTGTATTAATATTTTTTATGATTAATAGGGATATATGTATATACCGTATACCAAATACCAGGTAAGGATACTTACATAAGTTCTACAAGTATCAAACAGTTACAAACAAGCGCTCATACATTCCTCAGATGTAACGAAGGTTCATCGGGCCGGTAGTTTTGTGTCAATAGATGATTGCATTTTACAGTCCAAATACAAATGTAGATAAGCTCACTTATCTGAAGACGTTCAATATGTCACCGTATCAAAGTAACTGCCAGGTCATGATTTCATTTGGGAATATTTTTTCCGTATTAAATATGAAAAGACGCTTGCTGATATGCCCAACGGTTACGTCATCACCATATTTAGTAGTTCTACTGCATGTAAGAAATACGGCCATTGATTCAGAAGTAGATTCTGTGTAATATTGTCAAAATTTCTAATCCAATCATATCTGCTTCACTGACATTGAATCTTGAAGTTATGTCTAATTTACTGATGCATTTTATCATTTTGTTCCATGTATTTCATTATATGTTATATTTAACCGACATAAATAATATCCTATTACTGTCGTTCTTGTGTGCTTTTCTAAATATAAAGCTTGGACGTTACTATTATGTATGTACAAATTGCCTATAAAAAAGGATTATGTTGACTGTAAACTAAGACCGAGAAAATCCTTTGATAACATTAAGTAGATCTAACAGGATTTATATTAAATCTTAACTGTCAAGTTGTGTAAACCTCGACTTAATCTGCAACAAAACATTAGAGAACCGACTATAGTGTTATGCATGCTATTGGATCTGCGTGATGATAGTAATGCATAATGATGGAGGCGATATTGCACACGTTCTTTTGGTAAGAAATATATATATTTAAAACGAACACAGCTGCGATGTTATAGGTGATGTAGAAGTGGATAAACCATCGAAAACTAGGAAAAAAAACTACGCTTAGGCCTGGGCGTTGGTCCTCACCACATTTTGTAAGATGTAGATAGTAGATGTCATTACGATTTCTGTGTATAATAAACGGTACTGCTACTTTCTTTTCGACGTCCTAACTAGAACATTAAGAGCACAGGAGATGACCAATCCTAAAAGCTTCCCATAGCTGTCTGTCAGCACAGGCAACTTTCCCCTAAAAACTGAAGACGTGGGCGATTGATACCATAACCAATTACTACGTTATATAACCCCAAGTAATCGATCAATGTCAGGGCATAGGCTTTACAGAAACTGGAGACTAATTCTCAAGATATGGCATATAAATATCATTAACTCTCTCTACAAATATACAGCTTATAATTATGGTTATAATTATAGATATTATTTACTCTCTCTACAAATATACAGCTTACAATTATGGTTATAACTATGAATATTAACAGTGTTTCTTAACGTGTTTTGAATTCCGCTCTATGCATATGTTTGGGTAGACAGCGTATGGATAGGTCAATCTCCAAGCAAAGGAGAAAAGCAGTCTATAACAGCGCGGCAGCAACATATAATTTTACTACTAATAGAGTTGCTACTAGTATTTGACTACGGGAAAGTGAAAATGAATTGTATTTTCCCACCATTACACTGTATGTTGATGTATTTTGGAGTGTCAATCCTTTCTATTGTAATTGGTTATTTTCTTGATAGCGAGGCGAGAATGGAGCTGGCCGCTCGAGCACGTGCTTACAGACATTAAGCGAACTTCGCTATGTTGTATAGCAGCATCATATTAAATTGTTGATACATGTTAATGAGATACCAGTAATAAACCATATTGAGCTGTTATTAAGTAATATGGTGCTACATTTTGTTATTATCCATATTTCGTTACTATCTCATGATGGTATCATCATAGTTGGTCGTACCAGCCAAATAGTTTGGATTTCTCGTGGATATAAATAGTCCGTCACATTTAATTGACACGCTAGCATTATTTATACGAAAAGACTGGATACGTGTTTTTTGTGCTGTCACTATTTGAAGAAGTTAACGTTTTTACCAAACCCCTACCAATGGTGACATTATTTGCAAAAACAAAATGTGATTGATAAAATCAGAAAGATTTGAATGTTTATTCAGGATTGCTGGACGTTGTTCTGCTATTGCAAGATCCAACATGTTTATCTGTCTCAAACTTTGCTATAACTGCTTACTAATAAATAATGGTGTTTGTGGCCCTCGTTGCTTTTTGGGAAGCTGATACTTGTGTATTTTTGTAACAGAGATGTAGAACGAAAGGTCACACAAGTCACATTCACATTTAGTCACCGGAGGTTTCCTGTAAATTGTAAACATATACATGTATGTAAGGTCATGTTAAACTATCAGTGTTGATCTGGCAGGATCTACGGAGCGTGAGTGATGGGGTAAGTGACAGAATAGAGACCTCACCAGCATGACTAGGCATCTTTATTTATCTGCATCCATCTGTATATATAGTCCATCGTCGCCTTAATTAAATAGTACTAACTGTATGTTTTGGAAGTCTGTTATTTATTACATTTTTACCAGTGAAATATCAAAAATTATTCATTCTATAAAAGTGATATTTTTCACTAGTGAAAAATATCACTTTTGCTGATTTGACCAATCAAATTAATGATTAGAAAATATCAAAATAATTGACCAATCAGAAAGCCCGACATATCTGTCAGCACCTGGACAGGGGAAACTACTTTTTTGTTTACAAGTAATCGCTGTAGTCCTAGTTAGCATACGGGGTAGGGTTTTCGTTGATAAAAAATGTAATAAACAGAATATCTAACAGTGTCTTCTGTAAAACCAAATATATTTCACTCGTGTGGCTAATATTTTGATATTTTTCACTCGTGCTGCGCACTCGTGAAAAATATCAAAATATTAGCCCCACTCGTGAAATATATTTGGTATTACTGAAGACACTGTTAGATATCCTCTATCTTTTATTTTGCCGAAAATGTCGTTACCGAACTGGCTATGCATCTGAGGTTCAAGCACTGAGACGACACCTGTAACATACATGTAAGTCTAAGTCATATCCGGGTTACGTCATAATCTCAAATGGGACATAACGGAATCACTGGGTATATCAACAACCATCCAAGAAGTCTTACTTCCTATCACACAAGGAAAAAGAATATTTCCAAATGAACTCATGATTCCACACCTAGCTGTGGTACGGTAACATACACATTGGCTTCCGAAATGTGAACTTATCTTCGTGTGCATATAAACTGTAAAATACAAGCATTTATTCACACTTACACTGAATTAACTTGGACTTCCTTAGATCAATTTGATATACCTAGGGAATTAGGCATTAGAAGCCAAAATACAAAGTATTGCCAGGAACACAATAGTTCAATTATGTTTTGAAGAAAATGTCTAGACAAAACGCCTTGATTGAAAGTGTCAACTCATTTTTTTAATATCAATGATTGTTAAAAAAACGGTCTGCCTGATATAGTGATATTCCTATTGAACCAAACAAGAATTTGTAAAACTGATTTTTACTTATCCAAAGTGGTTTCTACAGAAATCTGATAAATATCATACTCTAAATCCTCATTCTAATATTAATTAGTACAATTTTTATGGCAATTTTGTACATACTCATCTCCGATATTTAGCAAGTCATCAGTATTTATACTAGCAGTTGATATTGAAAACCACTTGCCCGATTTATGATGAAGTCTTCTAACCCAGCTTAGTTCCAATTCATATACTAAAGCCCTTATTTTAACAATTTTCAATACACCATTATGAAATTCAAAACAATTCGTCGTATTTGACGTTTAAAAGACAGAAAATCAATTAGTAACAATATTGTTTCAGAAATATAAATCGCCTTTGAAACAGGTTTCTGTGCATTTGATTATACGTAACCACCGTTTATACGCCTGTACTTTAATGAGCTTATCACACCTATGTTTCCCACGGAGAAATCATATTGCTCTAGTAGTTAAATTATTTGATACCAAATGCTGTGTATAGAGTGTAAACGATTTTATAATTAAACCATTTTACTGTATGATATTATCAGTGAAGATTGCCATGTACATGTCGGGACACACAAAGCTTTGTGTTATAGGAGCATTCTATTGCCGAATATATTATCAATGCATTTCATTCGGTTGTTCCTTGTTTCAATAAAACTTCTCTCTGTCCCCGTTTCTTTGCCGTAAGCATCATCCATTACAGATGAGTGTTCGAAAACCCACGAAGATAATTTCACCTTAAGGCATCAATATGGATCCAGCAGTATAAGACACCGAATGATAAATATAACATTTTACCATCCTGAGACTTCTCAGTGATGATATCGAACACAACTGATAGGAAACCTGGATAATTAAAACGGACCAGCACATATACATTCAATGATTTAACCATTTTTTTTTTATTTTTTTGATATTTTAAATCAACCCCAATTAACCACCATCCATCATAATTAACAGGACCACGAGAGGAGTCAATCGTATTTTTTATGATATAGCCACAGTAAAAAAAGCCTGTCAAGGTAAACTTTAATCCTCAAATTAATGTTCTCGAGATATTTCATACTGGCGTTTGTTTAATAGTCTAGATTAATAAGAAACCCTGTTTAATAGTCTAGATTAATAAGAAACCCTTTTTAATAGTCTAGATTAATAAGAAACCCTTTTAATAGTATAGATTAATAAGAAACCCTGTTTAATAGTATAGATTAATAAGAAACCCTGTTTAATAGTCTAGATTAATAAGAAACCCTATGCTCTTTTTTTGCATCGCAGTTTGTTGATTGTGTTGATGCATCCCCATAACAAACTGTTATCTACCTAAATCAACCATAAGATGCGCACTGTTAGATACAACGTGCTATGAGTTTGTGGGCTGTGTGAAGTTAGCTCAACATACGACATACGACATACGACATTCAAAACTTCATATCTTGTGTTTTTACCAGCCAACGAGATAATTTTTGAATGTTCAGCGGCTCAACATACGACATACGACATTCAGATTTTGAATGTTCAGCCGCTGAACATACGACATACGACATTCAGATTTTGATTTTGAATGTTCAGCGGCTCGACATACGACATACGACATTCAAATTTGAATGTTCAGCCGCTGAACATACGACATACGACATTCAGATTTTGAATGTTCAGCCGCTGAACATACGACATACGACATTCAGATTTTGAATGTTCAGCCGCTGAACATACGACATACGACATTCAAAACTTCATATCTTGTGTTTTTACCAGCCAACGAGGTAACTTTTGAATGTTCAGCCGCTAAACATACGACATACGACATTCAAATTTTGAATGTTCAGCCGCTGAACATACGACATACGACATTCAAAACTTCATATCTTGTGTTTTTACCAGCCAACGAGATAATTTTTGAATGTTCAGCGGCTCAACATACGACATACGACATTCAGATTTTGAATGTTCAGCCACTGAACATACGACATACGACATTCAGATTTTGATTTTGAATGTTCAGCGGCTCGACATACGACATACGACATTCAAATTTTGAATGTTCAGCCGCTGAACATACGACATACGACATTCAGATTTTGAATGTTCAGCCGCTGAACATACGACATACAACATTCAGATTTTGAATGTTCAGCCGCTGAACATACGACATACGACATTCAAAACTTCATATCTTGTGTTTTTACCAGCCAACGAGGTAACTTTTGAATGTTCAGCCGCTGAACATACGACATACGACATTCAGATTTTGAATGTTCAGCCGCTGAACATACGACATACGACATTCAGATTTTGAATGTTCAGCCGCTGAACATACGACATACGACTTTCAAAACTTCATATCTTGTGTTTTTACTAGCCAACGAGGTAACTTTTGAATGTTCAGCCGCTGAACATACGACATACGACATTCAGATTTTGAATGTTCAGCCGCTGAACATACGACATACATGTACGACATTCAAAACTTCATATCTTGTGTTTTTACCAGCCAACGAGGTAACTTTTGAATGTTCAGCCGCTGAACATACGACATACGACATTCAGATTTTTAATGTTCAGCCGCTGAACATACGACATACGACATTCAAAACTTCATATCTTGTGTTTTTACCAGCCAACGAGATAATTTTTGAATGTTCAGCGGCTCAACATACGACATACGACATTCAGATTTTGAATGTTCAGCCGCTGAACATTCAAAATCTGAATGTCGTATGTCGTATGTTCAGCGGCTGAACATTCAAAAGTTACCTCGTTGGCTGGTAAAAACACAAGATATGAAGTTTTGAATGTCGTATGTCGTATGTTCAGCGGCTGAACATTCAAAATCTGAATGTCGTATGTCGTATGTTCAGCGGCTGAACATTCAAAATCTGAATGTCGTATGTCGTATGTTCAGCGGCTGAACATTCAAAATTTGAATGTCGTATGTCGTATGTCGAGCCGCTGAACATTCAAAATCAAAATCTGAATGTCGTATGTCGTATGTTCAGCGGCTGAACATTCAAAATCTGAATGTCGTATGTCGTATGTTGAGCCGCTGAACATTCAAAAATTATCTCGTTGGCTGGTAAAAACACAAGATATGAAGTTTTGAATGTCGTATGTCGTATGTCGTATGTTGAGCTAACTTCACACAGCCGAGTTTGTGTCAAGATCGAGGGCAAGTATAGTGATTACAATAGTAACGAATCACGTAATAACATATTCCATATTCAGAAACAGAACCATAAGACATCTAGGTAAATTAATGGTCAGAAATCACGCCTGATGTCAATTGTCTTCTCTATCGAGAAATAACATTTGAATCATTGATAGCCACTACACAAGTCTTTTACTCCGTTCTGTTAATCAAAATTTTAAAAAGTAAGCATTGACAGAGAACTTGTAATATAATTGTGATACCTTAATACTTTTAGACAGCCTCTGCTACACGTTGATTTATCGGTATTGTACGTTGATCATTTTTTGTTGTGTTACATGACCGAGGACACACCAATGGAGACTCATACATATCTATCTGTAATTAACGGTGCTGTTGTACTTGCTTGTTTTATTCTGAACATAGGTTGTCATGTTTATGTTGAGAGAACTTGCCATGTTGTCTTTTAAAATTCTGTCCCTTGTCGTCATGTGAATGTATGGGGTTCTGGCTCTAAGACGTCCATCGTCCTGACAACGGCCAAGGGTTGGTGTATGGGTGTGTGTGTGTGTGTGTGTGTGTGTGTGTGTGTGGTGGGAGGGGGGGGGGGATAGAGAGAATGAAACAGAAGAAAGCGCCATGCAAAAACAAACGATTGGAGAGGGAAAGTTGGAAATGCAAACATAAAAAGTGTGGCATTGGGTCAGCAGATGAGATTTATCTTGAAGCGATGGGGTGATATCAAAATTAATCTCGTTAAATACACTATGCTTATGGGAATTCTTTCAGCAGTAGATGAATGGATTGCTTTCTGTAGACATCAACGAATTGGCATTTGATCAGGAAGTAGAAAGGTATTGACTTATGTTCTGCAAAAGCTAAGTGTCAGTCGTCACTAGATTCTCAGACAGAATGATCCCGCTGTACGACAATTCGATTATAATAACAAAAGCGCTTTCGCTGATCGGGATCTCTGTGTCTAGCTGAAAAGACATTCGATGTAGAATGCACATACATTCAGCCATCGCAAGTAAAGGCTGGTCGGATCGTAATTAAAGATTAAAAGCTTTAACTCCACTCTTCGGTCAACAGTACCATGAGGGTCAGATCGTAGTCACTATGATGTAGGACGTATTCCTCCCATCAGACCACCCTTACCTGACCCAAACACAACATTCTGTCGTTAACCCTCGAGGAATCGTCTGGTCTGAGAGGGACTATATGTCTGAAGTTACCTGTACGAAGAATATGTAAACAAGTAAATCGTATGTACTGTAAGGATGTTTGGTAGGTATGTTATCCGCAGATCATACACTTAGGGATAACATATTGTAAGGTTGTTGATATTGCCAAATGTTACGCCTTAATTGTTCAGACAATGGATACTACTTTTCTTAAAAGTCACTTTATACACGATAATCTTATCGGTAACACTGAATTACCCGTGAGTTAATCTCTAAACACAGCCATACAGTAATGTATACAGTAGTCAATAGAATTGTATCCACCCCTTGCATTAGATTACCGCAGTTCATTTAGTTTCCCGAAAGCAATAGTCAGAAAATTTTAAATCTAATATTAAGTTTCAATTCCTTGCCGATAGTGTGCCTCGATCGCAGTTAACATTGAATCAAGCTTCGTTAGAGACAATTCCTAACCATAATTTAGCAAAAAGGAGCCACGTATTCTGGTCTCTGAAATCTGCCAATTCCATACAAAATGGTACCAAGTAATGTAGTCTCCAAGTAGTTCGTACACAAATCAGCCACACATTCTAGTGTCTTAAACTTAGCCATTTCTTACAACTACATCAAAACTGATCTATGAAGTCTCAACCAAAACGCAATATTGTTAAAAGTAATGTTGCCGAAAACACATGATTCCTGATTCACTTTTAGAATGTTGCATTTATATTTGCATTCGGGTATAAATACACGCATTTCATATTTGATACTTAATTATAACCCAATAGGGGATACATACGTAAAACAAGTTTTGGTTATCAGATATACATATGCATGCTCTCACGATAAATTAGCCTGTAACCAGGTTGGCTGTATCGTTCAATATTCCAATAATGTCTATATCACATGTAAACATGATACTGAGGAGTAATATCTATATCACATGTACGGGTGATACTGAGGAGTAATATCTATATCACATGTAAACATGATACTGTGGAGTAATATCTATATCACATGTAAACATGATACTGAGGAGTAATATCTATATCACATGTAAACCTGATACTGAGGAGTAATATCTATATCACATGTAAACATGATACTGAGGAGTAATATCTATATCACAGGTACGGATGATACTGTGGAGTAATATCTGTATCACATGTAAACATGATACTCAGGAGTAATATCTATATCACATGTAAACATGATACTGTGGAGTAATATCTATATCACATGTAAACATGATACTGAGGAGTTATATCTATATCACATGTAAACATGATACTGTGGAGTAATGTCTGTATCACATGTAAACATGATACTCAGGAGTAATATCTATATCACATGTAAACATGACACTGTGGAGTAATATCTATATCACATGTAAACATGATACTGAGGAGTTATATCTATATCACATGTAAACATGATACTGTGGAGTAATGTCTGTATCACATGTAAACATGATACTCAGGAGTAATATCTATATCACATGTAAACATGATACTGTGGAGTAATATCTATATCACATGTACGGGTGATACTGAGGAGTAATATCTATATCACATGTAAACATGATACTGTGGAGTAATATCTGTATCACATGTAAACATGATACTGAGGAGTAATATCTATATCACATGTACGGGTGATACTGAGGAGTAATATCTATATCACATGTAAACATGATACTGTGGAGTAATATCTATATCACATGTAAACATGATACTGAGGAGTAATATCTATATCACATGTAAACATGATACTGAGGAGTAATATCTGTATCACATGTACGGGTGATACTGAGGAGTAATATCTATATCACATGTAAACATGATACTGAGGAGTAATATCTATATCACATTTAAACATGACACTGTGGAGTAATATCTATATCACATGTAAACATGATACTGATGAGTAATATCTATATCACATGTAAACATGATACTGTGGAGTAATATCTATATCACATGTAAACATGATACTGAGGAGTAATATCTATATCACATGTAAACATGATACTGTGGAGTAATATCTGTATCACATGTAAACATGATACTGAGGAGTAATATCTATATCACATGTACGGGTGATACTGAGGAGTAATATCTATATCACATGTAAACATGATACTGTGGAGTAATATCTATATCACATGTAAACATGATACTGAGGAGTAATATCTATATCACATGTAAACATGATACTGAGGAGTAATATCTGTATCACATGTACGGGTGATACTGAGGAGTAATATCTATATCACATGTAAACATGATACTGAGGAGTAATATCTATATCACATGTAAACATGACACTGTGGAGTAATATCTATATCACATGTAAACATGATACTGATGAGTGATATCTATATCACATGTAAACATGATACTGAGGAGTAATATCTATATCACATGTAAACATGATACTGAGGAGTAATATCTATATCACATGTAAACATGACACTGTGGAGTAATATCTATATCACATGTAAACATGATACTGAGGAGTAATATCTATATCACATGTAAACATGATA
Source organism: Pecten maximus (assembly GCF_902652985.1). Taxonomy (NCBI): domain Eukaryota; kingdom Metazoa; phylum Mollusca; class Bivalvia; order Pectinida; family Pectinidae; genus Pecten; species Pecten maximus. The sequence continues at coordinate 5,862,322 of NC_047023.1, read as the reverse complement.
CTGAGGAGTAATATCTGTATCACATGTAAACATGATACTGAGGAGTAATATCTATATCACATGTAAACATGATACTCAGGAGTCATATCTATATCACATGTAAACATGATACTCAGGAGTAATATCTATATCACATGTAAACATGATACTGTGGAGTTATATCTATATCACATGTAAACATGATACTGAGGAGTAATATCTATATCACATGTAAACATGATACTGAGGAGTAATATCTATATCACAGGTACGGATGATACTGTGGAGTAATATCTGTATCACATGTAAACATGATACTCAGGAGTAATATCTATATCACATGTAAACATGATACTGTGGAGTAATATCTATATCACATGTAAACATGATACTGAGGAGTTATATCTATATCACATGTAAACATGATACTGTGGAGTAATGTCTGTATCACATGTAAACATGATACTCAGGAGTAATATCTATATCACATGTAAACATGACACTGTGGAGTAATATCTATATCACATGTAAACATGATACTGTGGAGTCATATCTATATCACATGTAAACATGATACTGTGGCGTCATATCTATTTCACATGTAAACATGACACTGTGGAGTAATATCTATATCACATGTAAACATGATACTGTGGAGTAATATATGTATCACATGTAAACCTGATACTGAGGAGTAATATCTGTATCACATGTAAACATGATACTGAGGAGTAATATCTATATCACAGGTACGGGTGATACTGAGGAGTAATATCTATATCACAGGTACGGATGATACTGAGGAGTAATATCTATATCACAGGTACGGGTGGTACTGAGGAGTAATATCTATATCACATGTAAACATGATACTGTGGAGTCATATCTATATCACATGTACGGCTGATACTGTGGAGTAATATCTATATCACAGGTAAACATGACACTGTGGAGTTATATCTATATCACATGTAAACATGATACTGAGGAGTAATATCTATATCACATGTAAACATGATACTGAGGAGTAATATTTATATCACATGTACGGGTGATACTGAGGAGTAATATCTATATCACATGTAAACATGATACTGTGGAGTTATATCTATATTACATGTAAACACGATACTGAGGAGTTATATCTATATCACATGTAAACATGATACTGAGGAGTAATATCTATATCACATGTAAACATGATACTGAGGAGTAATATCTATATCACATGTAAACATGATACTGAGGAGTAATATCTATATCACATGTAAACATGATACTGAGGAGTCATATCTATATCACATGTAAACATGATACTGAGGAGTAATATCTATATCACATGTAAACATGATACTGTGGAGTAATATCTATATCACATGTAAACATGATACTGTGGAGTAATATCTATATCACATGTAAACATGATACTGAGGATTAATATCTATATCATATGTAAACATGATACTGAGGAGTAATATCTATATCACATGTACGGGTGATACTGTGGAGCAATATCTATATCACATGTAAACATGATACTGAGGAGTTATATCTATATCACATGTAAACATGATACTGTGGAGTAATATCTATATCACATGTAAACATGATACTGAGGAGTAATATCTATATCACACGTACGGGTGATACTGTGGAGTAATATCTATATCACATGTAAACATGATACTGAGGAGTAATATCTATATCACATGTAAACATGATACTGAGGAGTAATATCTATATCACATGTAAACATGACACTGTGGAGTAATATCTATATCACATGTAAACATGATACTGAGGAGTAATATCTATATCACATGTAAACATGATACTGAGGAGTAATATCTGTATCACATGTAAACATGATACTGAGGAGTAATATCTATATCACATGTAAACATGATACTCAGGAGTCATATCTATATCACATGTAAACATGATACTCAGGAGTAATATCTATATCACATGTAAACATGATACTGTGGAGTTATATCTATATCACATGTAAACATGATACTGAGGAGTAATATCTATATCACATGTAAACATGATACTGAGGAGTAATATCTATATCACAGGTACGGATGATACTGTGGAGTAATATCTGTATCACATGTAAACATGATACTGAGGAGTAATATCTATATCACATGTAAACATGATACTGTGGAGTAATATCTATATCACATGTAAACATGATACTGAGGAGTTATATCTATATCACATGTAAACATGATACTGTGGAGTAATGTCTGTATCACATGTAAACATGATACTCAGGAGTAATATCTATATCACATGTAAACATGACACTGTGGAGTAATATCTATATCACATGTAAACATGATACTGTGGAGTCATATCTATATCACATGTAAACATGATACTGTGGCGTCATATCTATTTCACATGTAAACATGACACTGTGGAGTAATATCTATATCACATGTAAACATGATACTGTGGAGTAATATATGTATCACATGTAAACCTGATACTGAGGAGTAATATCTGTATCACATGTAAACATGATACTGAGGAGTAATATCTATATCACAGGTACGGGTGATACTGAGGAGTAATATCTATATCACAGGTACGGATGATACTGAGGAGTAATATCTATATCACAGGTACGGGTGGTACTGAGGAGTAATATCTATATCACATGTAAACATGATACTGTGGAGTCATATCTATATCACATGTACGGCTGATACTGTGGAGTAATATCTATATCACAGGTAAACATGACACTGTGGAGTTATATCTATATCACATGTAAACATGATACTGAGGAGTAATATCTATATCACATGTAAACATGATACTGAGGAGTAATATTTATATCACATGTACGGGTGATACTGAGGAGTAATATCTATATCACATGTAAACATGATACTGTGGAGTTATATCTATATTACATGTAAACACGATACTGAGGAGTTATATCTATATCACATGTAAACATGATACTGAGGAGTAATATCTATATCACATGTAAACATGATACTGAGGAGTAATATCTATATCACATGTAAACATGATACTGAGGAGTAATATCTATATCACATGTAAACATGATACTGAGGAGTCATATCTATATCACATGTAAACATGATACTGAGGAGTAATATCTATATCACATGTAAACATGATACTGTGGAGTAATATCTATATCACATGTAAACATGATACTGTGGAGTAATATCTATATCACATGTAAACATGATACTGAGGATTAATATCTATATCATATGTAAACATGATACTGAGGAGTAATATCTATATCACATGTACGGGTGATACTGTGGAGCAATATCTATATCACATGTAAACATGATACTGTGGAGTAATATCTATATCACATGTAAACATGATACTGAGGAGTAATATCTATATCACATGTAAACATGATACTGAGGAGTTATATCTATATCACATGTAAACATGATACTGTGGAGTAATATCTATATCACATGTAAACATGATACTGAGGAGTAATATCTATATCACACGTACGGGTGATACTGTGGAGTAATATCTATATCACATGTAAACATGACAATGAGGAGTAATATCTATATCACATGTAAACATGATACTGAGGAGTTATATCTATATCACATGTAAACATGATACTGTGGAGTAATATCTATATCACATGTAAACATGATACTGAGGAGTAATATCTATATCACATGTAAACATGACACTGTGGAGTAATATCTATATCACATGTAAACATGATACTGAGGAGTTATATCTATATCACATGTAAACATGATACTGAGGAGTTATATCTATATCACATGTAAACATGATACTGAGGAGTAATATCTATATCACATGTACGCGGATGATACTGTGGAGTAATATCTATATCACATGTAAACATGATACTGAGGAGTAATATCTATATCACATGTACGCGGTTGATACTGTGGAGTAATATCTATATCACATGTAAACATGATACTGAGGAGTAATATCTATATCACATGTAAACATGATACTGAGGAGTAATATCTATATCACATGTAAACATGATACTGGGGAGTCATATCTATATCACATGTACGGGTGATACTGTGGAGTAATATCTATATCACATGTAAACATGATACTGTGGAGTAATATCTATATCACATGTAAACATGATACTGTGGAGTAATATCTGTATCACATGTAAACATGATACTGATGAGTAATATCTATATCACATGTAAACATGACACTGTGGAGTAATATCTATATCACATGTAAACATGATACTAAGGAGTCATATCTATATCACATGTAAACATGATACTGTGGAGTTATATCTGTATCACATGTAAACATGATACTGAGGAGTAATATCTGTATCACATGTAAACATGATACTGTGGAGTCATATCTATATCACATGTACGGGTGATACTGAGGAGTAATATCTATATCACATGTAAACATGATACTGTGGAGTAATATCTATATCACATGTAAACATGATACTGAGGAGTAATATCTGTATCACATGTAAACATGATACTGAGGAGTAATATCTATATCACATGTAAACATGATACTGTGGAGTTATATCTATATTACATGTAAACATGATACTGTGGAGTAATATCTATATCACATGTAAACATGATACTGAGGAGTAATATCTATATCACATGTACGGGTGATACTGAGGAGTAATATCTATATCACATGTACGGGTGATACTGAGGAGTAATATCTATATCACATGTAAACATGATACTGAGGAGTAATATCTATATCACATGTAAACATGGTACTGTGGAGTAATATCTATATCACATGTAAACATGACAATGAGGAGTCATATCTATATCACATGTAAACATGATACTGAGGAGTCATATCTATATCACATGTAAACATGATCATGTGGAGTAATATCTATATCACATGTAAACATGATACTGTGGAGTCATATCTATATCACATGTACGGGTGATACTGTGGACTAATATCTATATCACATGTACGGATGATATAATTATCAATATAGTAATGTTCTCTACACTGCTAATATACATTGGACATGATGTCTTTATAAGTGTCCTTTGTATTAAGATCTTCGCTGAATTTCAATATCATGAACATGCTTTCATGTTATTCTTAAAAAGCAATCCTTGAAAGAACATTCTCCATCCCAGTGGAGATTGGTAATTTACCCTATATCGATTTAGCCTTGCATCTATAGAGCCAAACAAGTTATTTTGTATTTCCAATATGCCATGACATTAAGAGAACTTCCGAAGTGTTAGCAGATGGTATTCCTAAATATTGTATTTGAACGTCTTTTAATGAGCTGCTTCTAGCATGCAGAAAACACAATATTAATACTACGGCAACTCGAACATCAACTTTATTGCTTAACATTTCACAGCACAACCACAAAACAAAAACGAGAATTTTAACATTATTTTATATATGTTTCCATATTCGAAGATAACCTTGTCATAATAAGCATGTCTGAACAACTGCAGGGGTTTCAGTTACGTGGACGTCGACACTAAGGATGTAATGGTTATGTTTTATGAACATCCAATAACGATAAATGTATCATGTGACGTAACTCCCTGATCACGGACAGCCATTTCTGCATGCCTGCCGTTTACGTCACAAAGAATTTTTAATTATTATTGCATTTGGTTAGACTGGTTCAATCAATTTAATTGATAGGTCACTTAAAAATCTTGTTGATACACAAATAAACCAAAATAAATACAAACTAAGCAAACAGATTGTGTTTGACGCCCTCTTTTCCGACAATGCTTTCCTTTATGTCTTCATCGAACGTGTTTCGGCACCACCTACAATGTACTTGGTATTTCAGGTTCCTCCGTTACTTATCAACATAATGAAGACGTGAATTCAATGTATCTTTAGCTCAATTTTCCATTCGAATGTCAAATCAAATAAAGTCTGGCATACAGGCGAACATCCTGTTCCTATATTTGAACATGCGAGACAAATACTTGGCTTCTTCTCTGTATTTTATTGTCCTGTCCTGGCACGAATTGACTCTTTGTGCAGCATGTTTGTATACTAATATCTTATCGTCTGATTTTCCGAATTCTCAATGTCGTCGGAAGCTGAAATTGATTTTAAAGATTGGCAAACCTCCACACTACATACTGTTAATGCCTATATATTTACATTCTGTGTTGCATTTGCCTATATATCGTTAGTAAACCAAATTGTATTCATGAGACTGTATACTACAATTTACAGTGATTCGGTCAGAGTAGGAATACAGCCCCAGGTGTTGCTGGTCAAAACAATGGCGTCAGTTACTTTCGGCCTGGAGAGATTTCGAATGCTAGCATTTATTATCCACAACACAAAAAATAAAGCTATGAGGTTTTAGGAATACTTTTAGGAATAAGTATTAGGAATACTCGAGTGATGGAGATAATCACGAGTACAATGTATCTAACATAAAAAGGGAAAAGATGACTCGAAAATTCTTTATAGGCAAACCGTGGTTTCAATGGCGACCCGCCGTTATACAGAGGAGCTAAAGGTCTCTCTACATAGGTATGCATGACAGCAGTCATTGAATGGTCTTACTACATAGGTATACACGACATCAATAATTGAATGGTCTCTTCACATAGGTATACAAGACATCAATCATTGAATGGTCTCTCTACATAGGTATACAAGACAGCAATCATTGACTGGTCTCTCTACATAGGTATACACGACATCAATCATTGAATGGTCTCTCTACATAGGTATACATGACATCAATAATTGAATGGTCTCTCTTCATAGGTATACATGACATCAATCATTGAATGGTCTCTCTACATAGGTATACATGACATCAATCATTGAATGGTCTCTCTACATAGGTATAAATGACATCAATAATTGAATGGTCTCTCTACATAGGTATACATGACATCAATAATTGAATGGTCTCTCTACATAGGTATACATGACATCAATAATTGAATGGTCTCTCTACATAGGTATACATGACATCAATCATTGAATGGTCTCTCTACATAGGCATACATGACATCAATCATTGAATGGTCTCTCTACATAGGTATACATGACATCAATAATTGAATGGTCTCCCTTCATAGGTATACATGACATCAATCATTGAATGGTCTCTCTACATAGGTATACATGACATCAATCATTGAATGGTCTCTCTACATAGGTATAAATGACATCAATAATTGAATGGTCTCTCTACATAGGTATACATGACATCAATAATTGAATGGTCTCTCTACATAGGTATACAAGACATCAATCATTGAATGGTCTCTCTACATAGGTATACAAGACATCAGTCATTGAATGGTCTCTCTACATAGGTATACATGACATCAATCATTGAATGGTCTTACTACATAGGTATACACGACATCAATCATTGAATGGTCTCTCTACATAGGTATACATGACATTAATCATTGAATGGTCTCTCTACATAGGTATACATGACATCAATCATTGAATGGTCTCCCTACATAGGTATACATGACATCAATCATTGAATGGTCTCTCTACATAGTTATACATGACATCAATCATGGAATGGTCTCTCTACATAGGTATACATGGCATCAGTCATTGAATGGTCTCACTACATAGGTATACATGACATCAATCATTGAATGGTCTCTCTACAGAGGTATACATTACATCAATCATTGAATGGTCTCTCTACATAGGTATACATGACATCAATCATTGGCTGGTCTCTCTACATAGGTATACATGACATCAATCATCGAATGGTCTCTACATAGGTATACATGACATCAATCATTGAATGGTCTCTCTGCATAGGTATACATGACATCAGTCATTGAATGGTCTTACTACATAGGTATACATGACATCAATCATTGAATGGTCTCTCTACATAGGTATACATGACATCAATAATTGAATGGTCTCTCTACATAGGTATACATGAAATCAGTCATTGAATGGTCTCTCTACATAGGTATACATGACATCAATCATTGAATGGTCTCTCTACATAGGTATACAATACATCAATCATTGAATGGTCTTACTACATAGGTATACATGACATCAATCATTGAATGGTCTCTCTACATAGGTATACATGACATCAATCATGGAATGGTCTCACTACATAGGTATACATGACATCAATCATTGAATGGTCTCTCTACATAGGTATACACGACATCAATCATTGAATGGTCTCTCTACATAGGTATACACGACATCAATCATTGAATTGTCTTACTACATGGGTATACATGACATCAATCATTGAATGGTCTCTCTACATAGGTATACATGACATCAATAATTGAATGGTCTTACTACATAGGTATACACGACATCAATCATTGAATGGTCTACATGACATCAATCATGGAATGGTCTCACTACATAGGTATACAAGACATCAATCATTGAATGGTCTCTCTACATAGGTATACATGACATCAATCATTGAATGGTCTCTCTACATAGGTATACATGACATCAATCATTGAATGGTCTTACTACATAGGTATACATGACATCAATCATTGAATGGTCTCTCTACATAGGTATACATGACATCAATAATTGAATGGTCTTACTCCATAGTTATACATGACATCAATCATTGAATGGTCTCTCTACATAGGTATACATGACACAAATCATTGAAGGTCTCTCTACATAATTATATATGACATCAATCATATACTGGTCAGTAACAACTTCCCAAAATGATATTATACCGTAGTTATTGATGTATAAAGGCAGTCAGAGTTGGAGTTGTGCATGACCTGTCTCGTTTAAACTTGTGCTTCATAGACAAGTCATCCGTATTAGATGCCTTTCAAAGTTTTGTTAGCCTAATATCAAATATTCACACTCATTGTCAAAACGATATATACTATTATGTTTGTCAATGATATTAGACAAAGCTGAGGCAGCAGTAGCACAGTTGAACAGTGGGTCATATTATGTTAGAAGCGGCATCAAGGAAGACTCAATCACGATCAATACGTCACACACATCAACAGATTAGATTAGTTGGTCATCTGTTCTTTGTCAGTCTTGTCAATGAAATTCTGTTCTTCACGCGTAATAGGCGGCACTGAAACCACCCCACACGACAAAATAGACTGTCAACGCCGATATGACAATTCATATATCGACAAGAATAATGTAGAGCAGAATGTATGCACTGAATACCCAGGTTAAACACCATGACACCGTGTATAAGGGTTACATTCTTTACTCTTAGTGGTTATATATTAATTGAGACTAAACATCCTTATATTTACATAATACTGACATATTGTGTTTTGCTTCGTTTCTTCATATCATTATTATTATCGCAAACTAATAAGTATTCATATATCAATCTACCTTTTTTATCTAGGGAAAGCAGAGTATTTCTTTGATAAACCAAACATAAAAGTAATGTGCATGATTTTTTTCTCTATTTATAGTAACACTATCTATGATCTTTGGCTTTCAAGCCTGAACTTACATGTAATATTTCATGCAAATACTTTTAGTAACAGTGACCTTGACTGCCAGGCCTTTATAAGCTATCTGGCAGGCATAAGGTAGGTCTTGATAAAGTCTTATAAGCGTACTAACCTCGGCAGAAACTGATATATTGTAGTTCAACTGATTTTCAATTTTTAGATATAGTAACGTTAACGTTTGACCTTCGGGCCTGAAAGCATTCTTAAGGTATTGTGCTGCAACCAAACAAGAGGCCCTATCGGCCTGTACCAATCACCTGCTTCTTTAAACCTCTTTGTTATTTTGCTAATTGAGAATACGCGTGATTAAACATTGTAGCATGTTTGCCTCCTGTGACCTTGAAGGCACGCCAAGGTCGTTCATTTTGACAAACTTTTATCACTTCACCGCAGCATACTACAGGCCCAATAACAGATCGCTTGGCCTCTGGGTTATTGTGTAGAAGATTTTTAAAGTTTTTGTATGTCTGGCCCCTGTGGCCTTTAATGAAGGAAAATGTCATTCATTCAAACAAACATGATAGCCTTTCGGAGTGGTGATTGAGTTGAAATAGACAGACAGACAGACAGACAAACAGATACCTTTTACTCTTAGGGCACCCTATCTCGTGATATAGGACCATGTCTACAGAATGTCCATTTTAATTCTAGAATCCCCCTTTCGGGTCCCACCCGTCTATCATGGAAGCCCCCATTGGAATGCTACGAAAGAAAACCAAGTCTCTTAAACAACATCCAGTCGAGCTCAGTAATGCTCCAGACCAAGTTTGAAAATATTGTTATCACCATGTTAGCCGTAGAGAAGAAGGCAAACTAAACAACAATATTTTTTGCGTGACTAGCATCATTGTATGGAAAGTTTTAAGAAAATTCATTAAAACCAATTAAAAAGGAGGCAGCAGATCTTGTCTCTTTGTATTATAAAGACATGCAAAATATTCAAAATTTATCTAAATATGACAATGTTTTTAACCTAGGGAAACTGAAACTTATAGAAATGAGAAGAAACTTTTAAAGATATTAACAGGTAGGAAAGTAGAGGATCATGTGAGGGACTATGATATATATTATAGATATTAACAGAAACATTAATTGACCATAAGTATACAAGTAGGCAAGTGAAATCTTGATATACAAAAGATGTATCTTACTGATATGATGTCACTTATCCCAACCTCTACAAAATAAAACAACACCAATAATAAAAGGTTTAAGTCTTACCTAAATAAAAACATTTTTTTTTTTTTTTTTTTTTGGTTTTGCCACTTTTGTAATTTCCAGATATCTTGAACTTGATAAATTGGACAACTGAAGTCAACGAGACTCAAAATAACCAATTCAATTCTTCAAACATTTCATATATCATCAGATTATATAATGAGGTACAAAAAAACTGAACAAAAGGAATGGCAAACAACTAGAACAAGATACACAAGAGAGACAACGAAGGAGATCAACCCTCCATGTTTGTGAAAATCAAGCCCTGAATTTATAGGCGATTATCTGTCATTTGAGACAGTGTCCCTTAACCAAAGTCAATAACTGAATAAAGAGCTTGTCTGTGTCTAATTTCCAGTGTTGGGGCCAGAGGATACTCTGGCTACTCGTAAATGAGCATCAACAAGGGGTCTTTGTACTGTAGGAAGTTGAAGTTGCAAGATCAAATGATAAACTATTTGCATTGAAATCAGACCAACAGCATTGCAACATCATGTCAACAAGTTTTGTTGATTGATATGTTTACAGTGTATATGCATGTTGAACAGAAATGTCTTCTCATTAAAGCAAACAAGTATTTCTTAAAACTTTTCTTATTACAGATAAATTGGAAATGAAGGAATATTGTTTTTGTTTTAGTGGATTCAAGAGATAAAGACCTTATATAGTATTGTAGAAAGGGTGCATTACATAATTATTTCTGACTCTTAAAACATCAGCGAGTTCATGACACCTGAAGAGTCAATTTATCTATTGTCACAGAAACATGTCAGCAAACAATGTGATGTGGAGTAAAATGGATGCTGAAAACTCAGTTCCTGCTTTGTATTTAAGGTGTCAAGAATCATATTATTTTATATAGATGGCTTAAAAGGTTTTCGCGTGGAATTATAAAACAGAAAGAAGAAAAGGGCTATTCTATCCACAGAGAACAGTGCAGAAATACAGATGAACTAAAGGTAGACATACAATCTGACTGAGAAGAACACCTTCTATGCTTTCAGCTTCTTTATCTTGTCATGTCCTGTCCAGTGTGTAACATCTTATCTCCAATGACCAAAGTTTTAATTTCTAAAATTCATATTTCCGTGACTTTATCTTAATTGGCATGCAATAGAATTAAAAATGTTTCTACTAACCCTTCGGAAATCTTAGCTATTTAAAAAATTCTGCGTTTGTTCCTGAAATGCAGATATTTGTTATCATTGTGTAGTTCATTACGGTTTAAACATCAATTCTGGTCAGTGACATGTGTAAAGCGATTAATTACACTGATATTCTATATAACTCCAGGTTTCCCCATAAACTGTTTCATTGTTCTTTTCGAGATCCTCTTTTGCCCTACCTACCAATTAACCTTCTTTTCTATCATCTAAACAAGATTTCAAATCCTTCGGTGTTCTTTTTTTTTTATTTATCTATTTATTTGTTTATTTATTTTATTTTTTTTTTAATATCCAATGAAATTTGGTATTACATATGGGTCCATGGCTAACTCCCAGGGAGTGTAAATAGTTATGGCAAAACCAAGTACAGAGTTGATTTGTCCAATATGTAAGGGGTTTTTTTGGTAAATAAAATCGCGAAGTTCGATTATAAATTGTTACGTGTCTTTTCTTTTGCTGAGTGTCCTCAGCAATATGGATATGGGTATGATTTAGTGAGGTAACATAAAAGTTGGCATCAGATCAACAGTTCCACACTACCACAAGGAGACAAGCATGTACATGATGCAGATTCTCGAAACATGTATTTATATTGATACACACATTCTAGGTTACGGTACTAACTATCTGGGTTACAGTACTGACTATCTGGGTTACAGTACTGACTATCTGGGTTACGGTACTGACTATCTGGGTCACAGTACTGACTATCTGGGTTACGGTACTGACTATCTGGGTTACGTTACTGACTATCTGGGTCACAGTACTGACTATCTGGGTTACGGTACTGACTATCTGGGTTACAGTACTGACTATCTGGGTTACAGTACTGACTATCTGGGTTACGGTACTGACTATCTGGGTTACGGTACTGACTATCTGGGTTACGGTACTGACTATCTGGGTTACAGTACTGATTATCTGGGTTACGTTACTGACTATCTGGGTTACAGTACTGACTATCTGGGTTACGTTACTGACTATCTGGGTTACGGTACTGACTATCTGGGTTACAGTACTGATTATCTGGGTTACGTTACTGACTATCTGGGTTACAGTACTGATTATCTGGGTTACGTTACTGACTATCTGGGTTACAGTACTGACTATCTGCGTTCCGATACTGACTATCTGGGTTAACAGTTTTTCGTTTGATAACTAAGAGGAATAGTGATACATTTAACAAATCGATATATGTTAATAAAGAAAAGACATCCGCCACAAATTAATTGTGTGTCGCAGAGAGTAGTGTGTGTTATCAAAGTCATAGGCAGTGATCGTAAACACAAGGGCCCGGAGGAAAATAGTTCGTCAAAGTTTCTATATATTGAAAAATATCAGGAACAAAGAACGCTTTGGCCGGAATTTTCTTGATATTTATAATTGTAATTACTGTTGATAAAGGTACGCATCTGGTGGTTTTTTATTGTCATCTACAAATAACTGTTTCTTAGATAGATTGTTAATTTTAAAAGCAATTCTGATTCCAATAACATATCCATAATAGTTTTGATATCGCGAGGGTAGAAAAGTAATAGCTCGCAATGGATAGCGCGTTAGCGCTCCATAGGATATGTTCGTTGTCAACTGCGGTCATACTACCGTATACGCAGTCAAAATGAGGTACAATCCTTATATTTACATTAAACAAATCATTTGAATACAGTACGAAGAAAATAAAATTCACGGTGTGTTGCTACGTTAGTAACTATGGCAGGCGTGGTTGCTAAGATAATAGTGTTTCAGTGAATCTACGTAAGTACACTAATATTGTTAACAAAATTAAAAGAAACAACTCAACATTTTGTTAAATACATATTACGTTTTTAATTAATTGATATATTCACAATCCAAAATTTCAGTCTCAGATTAATTAGGTTGTCAAGCACAGTGTGTAGATTAAGTACTGACGTGGTCTAATGTTCTCTAAGAACGGTAGGCTTCAGCTATCTGTTGTTTTAAAGGAAATTGATAAACATAAGAAACAGATATATATTTACATTGTTGCAAAACGGGGTAGATTAAATCCTAACTCCTTAAACAGCTTACATGTATATATAATTATCATCTTGAGATTTGTATGACTGACCGAGATGGGTTAATCTGATACCAGTGCCCATCCTGGAGTATCATGTTCCCGGTTGCTATGGTAACTGACAAGATCCCAAATGTGATTTTTTCCAAAACGTAACGGACCCACTTTTTCTTATACATGCCATAAAAATATATATGTTCCATTTTTTAATGTTTTAGAGAGATGTTAAAAGATTATAATGAAATTAGATGTGGGAAAACGTTTTGATGAGTCATATATATTTATACAATTATTAGACGAATAAATTCATACTAATACTAATGTTTTTTCATTTAAAGAAAGAAAAAGAAAACCCATTCCTATATAACAACAAATATATCATTTAACGGATAAGTCACGGTTGTCTAACTGTCCACGGTACAAAACTCAAACCTACTCCAGTCTTAGCCCAACAGCCAGCCAACCTCTGATGCGAAATTATTAGTTTATTTTGAGGATGGCCTAACGTTGGTCAGACGTATAGGCATGATAGCCGATGCCAACGTTGGACGACTATGCCAACGTTTCCGACGTTAAGCCAACGTATGTCTGCTATCTGAGATCCTGCCTATATATCATGTGACACCAGAGACAACCGTAAAACAGAACAGAACATGGTGAACGAGTTATGGGCGTCTCGTTTTGTTGTGATGATCACGAATGTTTGTACCCATAATATACATTGTACTTTAAAGACTCCAAACCACAAAAGGAAATACACATGAGTATTTCATATTACACAGTATGACAGGTAAAGTTGATGTCTGGCTGTAGTGTCAGACTATTCACGTGAATATCATCATGTACCTTACAATATATGATACTTTTCCTTTTTGCAACAATGCTTGGATTTCAATTTCTCTAAATCTCCGATAAAGGTTACGTATAGTATGGTAACATGCCTTTTCTACCTGGTCAGAAGACTAATACTAAACACTAAACATGTTATCCCTGTAATAGTAACCATTACATGTACGTATACGCTATTGTTGATCTGCTTCTAACATAACATATCTAAATGTTTCTTGCCGTCCGATCTGTACGAAACATAATTCTACAGGTTTCATTCCCGACAGAATTGCGTGTCTGTTGTAAGTTGCACGGTATGCATCAAGCTAGAGGCCATCGAATGTTGCGTTATGGAAACATGCAGACGTAATTGCACCCTTTTGATAGGCATACTGATACAAGTAGTATACATGGTAATACATATGTATCCCCCGTTGAATATATACGGTAGTTGACGGACACTACTGATAGCCCTTCATGTCTGAGCGCCGAGTTTGTATTTTACTGACATTGACGGCACACATAATTATTATCTCACATGTCATCTCCCGTGTCATCTAGACGATGATTTACATGTCTGATCAAGGTTTATCTAGTTACGTCGTTACTATCGGAGAAGCGGCGATACGTCGTACACTGTTAGGATAAATTATGTTATTACTCACATCAACGTCGATCAGACGAGAAATTTAAGTCTTTTTTTTTTTATTAATTTGTTAACATTCTAAGTATAAACATCTATTAATTAAGTCATTCTATGTAGATATACATTTCCTTATGTTTTATTATTGATAGTTACGATAGCTGAAGAAAAGATCACACGCTGTATTATCTAATATTGATGTTACCTGTTATACTATCTGTATCTAAAATTGCTGATTTGTTTGATACCAAACATTGATAGAAGCGATCTGGTAGTAATTTCCTATATGCATTTTATTAAAGGGGTGCTATTGCTTACTACTTTTTTTTCCAAAAAGACCATTTCCTGTTGCTAAACAATAGTTTAGTATGTTTGTTATATTTGTTCATTTTGTGAGTGGTGAATAAACATATCGTCGTAATATCGAGAGCGTCATTCTAACTCAAGATCGATAAACCAAGGGGGTACACAATGGAGAGAATACCGACATGATATTGGAATCACCATTCTACTATATTTACACTTGCAAAGTTTTGTCACTATATAACAATACCAGACCGATTTGTTTACCATTCTTGCATGGAAACATTGACCTTTGAACTTGCGTATGAAAATATGACAGGGTACGGGAACTGCTTTCGCCAAGCACATGGCTTTGTTTACATTTACAATTTAAGTTACAAAGGGTTATTTTTTAATTTGAAATCTAAATAACATGTTTGGCAATATTAAATATGATAATCTATCAAAATGTTTTTGTTATTTATGTTAATATCATAATAAAAAACAGAACTATTGTTTAACGCGGAAAAAAGTCCCAATTTGTTGTGAAGCGTCACCATTGGCTGTTCTAATAATTGACTCCTCCCACTGTGTCCGACTTTTATATGATTTTTTTTATTTACAAAGAAAAAATATTGTAATCACAAAGACTTATAGAAACAACATCCGTAAGTGTAAATATAGGGATTGGATTTCACTTTTATGTTAACCATGCTTTTATGGAGCAATTCCTCTAAGAATATATTCTAAATGGGGCGCTAGCGTGCCCCATAGAATATATTCTTAGAGCAATTGCTCCATAAAAGCATGGTTAACATAAAAGTGAAATCCAATCCCTATCTCTAAGCTGGTTCGTTCTACAGATAAACGTGTGTAAGAATGTTGCAACAAATGCAGAAAAAGAACGTATCCGTCGGCTTTATCGTGTGTGATTTGCTTGTTTCTTTACGCGGCATAGACATTACCCATTACTTCAAACTATAAATCGTTGTAGCTAAAACAATGGGGTAGGGTTAATATCAACTAGTCCATCTACTTTTAGAGAGGGTGAAGGAGATGTCGATGGAGTAATACACTGTCGCTGTAGGTTATATTCATGTTTAGGACTAATATCTTATTCGAAACAACGTCCACGCCCAATATTGTACTTTACAAACAATTGCAAGTCTCTTATAAATAAATCATGGTAAACCCTATTTAACGAGGAACTGGAAATCAGGGTATCGATCAACACACGATTGAATACTTTATTAAAAAAATGAAATAATTAAAGATAAAAATCCATCCGACACAAGAACACGTCCAGTCTGGATATATAATCCTGAAGACGAAATGGTACATTGTAAATTGAAGTAGTCTATTTTTACCGCCGTTTTACGCCAGTAAACGCATCAAAGAAAATAGCTTCCCCTTGTTCACGTCAAGTGGTAAGCCTAGTTCAAAGAAGTAATGAAGCTTTGCAGTTATTACAGCCTTAAGTGGTCTTGAGGATAACTTAAGTTTTATTGTTAATGTCGCTTGTAGCAATCGGGTAAACGGCAAATCTTGATTGAGGATTGCCCGATAACCCGCGGCACGCCTGCAAGTCGAGATAAAGGAGTTAAAAGAACCGGCAGTACGACTTTGAATATATATGCTTGGTGCTTCAAGTATAATTTTCATATGGCTTCAAAATATCACCATTGTTAACAAGCAATATCAGCGAGATGTAAGGATATTTGTTTAGTATATTTATAATGGGAGTAATTCATCAAACATTTTGTACATCATTGAGACATTCGATTGAGACTATCTTTCTTCATTTAGATGCACTATAAATTGTTAAACTATTTATAATATGCCTTGCGGAACTACTTACGTATGTTTCGGTAACCTGTATTCGAGCCAAACATCTCAAATGTTTTATTCCTGCCACACACTTCATTGCCCAATAAATAAAGGATTGGAAGCAAGCAACACGTTGAATTTAGTTGCCAGAAATACAAGTATGCAGACTGAAATAAGTTATTGTTTAACTTCTCTGGAGATTATGGCTTGGTGCAAAGTATTTATTATCATTCGGTATAGCGAAGACTCAATATAATACGAGTTGACAAACTATAGTGTCAGTGAAATAATAAATCGTGGGAAGATTTCTCTCGCCAACTTCCTCCTTGGTGATAAGTTGATGTATGTAAGGAGTGATACGGATGGTTTGGACAAGACACCAATCACTTAACGGAAGCTTCGAATCTATACAAGCGATCATCTTTTGTTGCAGATTCGCAACGATAACTTCCAGTATTGCCAATATAATCTGAAAACAAAACCCACTGAATATCAATGTTGATC
Organism: Pecten maximus; assembly: GCF_902652985.1. Taxonomy (NCBI): domain Eukaryota; kingdom Metazoa; phylum Mollusca; class Bivalvia; order Pectinida; family Pectinidae; genus Pecten; species Pecten maximus. Next base: position 5,844,307 of record NC_047023.1, on the reverse strand, counting down.
GCACTGTGGGTGTCTTCATCTTGACCTCTTTTTCTCGGGTAACAGGCATTGTCATGTTAACCTAGCTCAAAGGACATTCGTTCATTTAGTTCAATCTAGGCAAACATCATGATCCAAGATTATGTTAAACAAAACAGTAACTAAACATTATAATGTACAAAGATTAAATATTATAATTCCAAGCACAACAGCACTTATGCCATTGATAAATACGTAGTTTAAGTTTACGATATTCTTTACCAGAACGTGTCCATCGCCTTAATTACTTCCTTTGATAGATTTGTCTACCTACATGTAAGATGGTGAGGTCACTAAAAATGCGATTGACGCCACCTTCACGCCTAGACAATACCTATTATTTACGAATGTATCTGGTGGTCGAAAAAGGATCGGGATGGAGAACGGAATAATCCGAGCACTTGAAACAAACATCTAGGTGACACAGACAAATACTTCAATAGAAGAATCGCGAGTGTACACCAATGTTACTTTGATTTGAATCATTTGTTTTTGTTTGTCAGGAAGAAATTCCCGTATAACATATAGCATACGATATGGTGGGAGACAAAGCGACCAACATATTTCCATTAGACTCCCATTATAGACCTAACGGGTCGTCTGTATCTCCAACTTTTATGTGTTACTTTGTTATTTTGTAATTTATCATTTGCCCTGTGTATCCTGACCCAAGGTTAGTGACTGACATGTATCCGTTCGACCTCATTACAGCAAAAATGAACTTACAGACTTGCTCCATAATATTCAATGAAATTTTTTACATATTGTACACAAAATTATACGTATCATGTTTAAACGTGAATTTAGTAATCTAATGCAAATGTACACAGTATAATATAGATAAGTTATTTAGCCAATTAAGTAAATATTCCGGCAAAACGTTTCATAAATATCTGGCTCTATTCAGATTTACCGTCGTCATTCTGATACAACGTTATTACTAGACTCGGTCCTACATATAGATGGGCAAAGCTTCAGTCGTGTAAGGCATGTTACAGAAAAGATATATTAAACACTATATAATGAAATATCTCAACAACAACAAAATCATATCCAAACATCGTGTATATGGTGTGATATCCAAACATCGTGTATATGGTGTGATATCCAAACATCATGTATATGGTGTGATATACAAACATCGTGTATATGGTGTGATATCCAAACATCACGATATGATGCGATATCCAAACATCGTGTTTATGTGTGATATCCAAACATCGTGTTATATGATGAGATATCCAAACATCATGTATATGTGTGATATCCAAACATCGTGTATATGGTGTGAAATCCAAACATCGTGTATATGGTGTGATATCCAAACATCATGTATATGTGTGATATACAAACATCATGTATATGGTGTTATATGCAAACATCGTGTATATGGTGTGATATCCAAATATCTTGTATATGGTGTGATATCCAAACATCATGTACATGGTGTGATATCCAAACATCATGTATATGGTGTGATATCCAAACATCGTGTATATGTTGTGATATCCAAACATCGTGTTATATGGTGTGATATCCAAACATCGTGTATATGGTATGATATCCAAACATCGTGTATATGGTGTGATATCCAAACATCGTGTATATGTTGTGATATCCAAACATCGTGTATATGGTGTGATATCCAAACATCGTGTATATGGTGTGATATCCAAACATCATGTATATGGTGTGATATCCAAACATCGTGTTTATGTGTGATATCCAAACATCATGTATATGGTGTGATATCCAAACATCGTGTATATGGTGTGATATCCAAACATCGTGTTTATGTGTGATATCCAAACCTCGTGTTGTATGATGTGATATCCAAACATCGTGTATATGTGTGCTATCCAAACATCGTGTATATGGTGTGATATCCAAACATCATGTTATATGATGTGATATCCAAACATCGTGTATATGGTGTGATATCCAAACATCACGATATGGTGCGATATCCAAACATCGTGTATATGGTGGGATATCCAAACATCACGATATGGTGTGATATCCAAACATCGTGTATATGGTGTGCTATCCAAACATCGTGTATATGGTGTGATATCCAAACATCACGATATGGTGTGATATCCAAACATTGTGTTTATGATGTTATATCCAAACATCGTGTGTATAGTGTGATATCCAAACATCACGATATGGTGCGATATCCAAACATCGTGTATATGGTGGGATATCCAAACATCACGATATGGTGTGATATCCAAACATCGTGTATATGGTGTGATATCCAAACATCGTGTATATGGTGTGATATCCAAACATCACGATATGGTGTGATATCCAAACATTGTGTTTATGATGTTATATCCAAATAGCATATACAGGTATACATATATCGATAATGAACGTTGAACTCTGTTAATCCCATTATCTGGTAGATGCCAATGATTTTGTAAAATATGTAAAGATCGGTACTACAATGTAAATGTAGAACTATGCGGTGATTATTTCAATATTTCCGATTTGATAATGGTAAGATTATATAGCCAGGGTATATATTTTTTTTTATACAGAATTCCATACCACATATGAATGTAAAGAGGAAAACCAGATGACATTATATCACATGATGTTGATCATTAGCGTTTCACATGAAGTCCATCGAAAGCCTTATACTTTTAACAAATCAACCGAAATAACCTGGGGACAGCAGCAGGGCGCTTTGTTTGTCTGTTTTTGTTTAACGTCCTATTAACAGCCAGGGTCATTTAAGGACGTGCTAGGTTTTGGAGGTGGAGGAAAGCCGGAGTATCCGGAGAAAAACCACCGGCCTACGGTCAGTACCTGGCAACTGCCCCACGTAGGTTTCGAACTCGCAACCCAAAGGTGGAGGGCTAGTGATAAAGTGTCGGGACACCTTAACCACTCGGCCACCGCGGCCCCAGCAGCAGGGAAGCAGGTCATTCTATCACATTGAATCAACAACAGTTTAATTGGTAGTTTGATCCGCAAGAAGATATAGCATACACATTTAAATGACCTTTTTCGGCCAACTGATGATCCATAACACCAGCAACCGAGTTATTGGCAACATAAGTGAATCCTTTAAAATTGCCCTTGCGGAAGGGTACATTTTAAGAATACTATTCAGTATGTACGTACATGTATTTTGACTTTATATTTGCAGCACCTAATACAAGTGCAAGGGGAAAATGCTGTTAGCAGACCCACGTCCCTGGTACGAGTAAAATATACCAAGATAAGGAATACTCCCTATTCCTGATGATTCTGAATGTTTTTGCCTATATTGATTTTAACTACAGAATAGTAGGTTTTAGATGTTGAACTTTTTTTTTCTCTCTCTCTTATTTAATGGCCTAGCTAAGATGTTTGAGCATAAGGGCTTGATATTTCAAGAAACTTTCCACTTTATGTGAGTACAAGAGTAGACTCATGCAGTAACACAATTAAAAAATATTCCCAGATGTAATCTTGATTCCAATCCAAAATAAGTACTAGTCTCCATCGATCGTTAACTGAAAATGATTTAACTTAATGTCACTCATGCTACCAGGCCTTTTCCTGATGGGTGTCTAAAAATATCCTTTTATTAAGCTGGAATGACGCAGGCACCGTCAGGGCACGTCCTGAAACGTATTAATACTGTGATGCTGTATATATAGTTTTGCATATCTCTCAATTTACTCTCCTGTATTTTCGACAAAAACAATAGTCTTTTAACGTTGGGTTCATTAGAATACATTGGTGCAAGTTTGTAAATAGTTAACCTCCTCAGACAGCATCTTACATTGATGAGATGTATATACACAAACCATCAGATAATGTAATCGATCGGAGTGCCAGCCAAGTTGACCCTTACGAATTCACGCTACGTAGGGTTAATTCATTACAGCAGGGGTGAAAATGATTTACACACGCAAAGTCGTAATCAGGCACACCGATATATATTATTCATATACCAACTCATTAAACTCTCCCAATACAAATTATGTGGGAAGAACCCTGCCTTTAACGAACAATAGGACACTTTTTACCAAAATATCACGCCTTGTAGCGGTACTGATTTTTATTTTTTTTATTTTTTTTTCGGCATAGCCGTGTACTATTCTTTTTGGCCCCGGTTATGACGCTACAGGTGGCGTTACTGGTCAAGATGAAGTATATGATTGGTCAATGTAGCGGTACATGCAAAATGCAGACATGCAGTTAAAAACGAAACAAAGTTAAGATTGAATGTGAGCTGAATAATTGGATATAAATTTTTTTTCAAATGACACATTAAACTTATATTCTTAATTCAAATGTAGTCTTATTATCACCAAAAATGATTCAAACTGATTTGTTATCATTGCTGAAACGCATTAGTTCGTTAATTTATTTCACCAGCGGTTTTACATTATAACCACCTGAATCAAAACTATGCCGTTTATCTTTTTTTTAAAGATATTTCTTGTTTTGACTATTGTTTTAGTTTGAGAAATAAGAAACTAGTTATTAACATCAGTGTAAGCTGTGATCACTGGCTATTACGTAAGGGAAAACTGGGAGATAAAGAAAACATTTCGAGAAAAACAAATTTATATTTAGCAGCCTCGGCAATTTTGCTTGGACGTTACTTCCGGGTTTTTCTGTTACTTCAGTTACAATACTAACAGGTAAAGCTTACCCCAAAACATAATGACATCAATGTATTTGTGTCTCTGTGACATTTTAGCATGTGTGGGTATCCCTGATAATAGATCCAATTAAGCCATACACTTCAATCTGCCCGCGATGTAGAGTAGGTAGACACGATAGCACAGCTCGTTAAGGCTAATATATGTATATAAAGATGAAATTAGATCCTTGCAGAGTTCTTCGGACACAAACTGTGAAAGCAAATCTCATTTGTGATGAAATGAGGTGAAATATAAGAAAAGGAATAAATAGATAAACAAGTAAGATTCCGTAAATAGATAAAAAGATAATGACTGTATGTGTTGTAAGATGTTCTGTTAAGTGTTATAAGGTTTCTGTAAGGTGTTGTTCTGTGTTCTGTGTGGTGTTCTGTGTTCTGTGATGTGTTTTGTGTTCTGTAAGCTGTTCTGTGTTCTGTGAGGTGTTCTGTGTTCTGTGAGGTGTTCTGTTTTCTGTGAGGTGTTTTGTGTTCTGTAAGGTGTTCTGTGTTCTGTGAGGTGTTCTGTGTTCTGTAAGGTGTTATGTGTTCTGTGAGGTGTTCTGTGTTCTGTGAGGTGTTCTGTAATGTGTTCTGTAAGGGAAGTTGCCTTTGCTTCTGTGATTTATTCACCTGAGGATTTTTTTAGAGAAAATACATGCAACTTTTGAATTACAGGAGAGCTTTTTTACTATGATCTTCTCATGTGTCCTTCGGAATACATCCATGACGGATATCAAAGTATAGCAAGTCTTACTTTAAATTTCGTCTTTATATTTTGTATGCATTTTTCTAGTCGGTTTTAACTGACGATGTCATGCAATAGTAAAGAAAACAAGTTGCATGTCATGATGTTTAAGTGTGATGCCACTTTCAAAGGCCCGTTATTCAGACATCCTCCCTTTAACATCGCCTTCTAATCAGTATATTAACCATATACAAGCATTACAAGCTACGTCTCGTTGATATAAGATATGTCATGTTTACAATGTAGGTATTCTGGTATAGATAAGTAGGCGGATGATTACTTATATATATATAATTATATATAAGTATTCTGTAATCTCCCGCATTACACTAAGTACATTAGAAATACTGCTCCCTCTGATACCACTGTGATTATAATGGCGGTTTACGTTGACTTGGTACATGTACATCAATTTCTGTAAATCGTTAATTAATGTTGCTTAGAATGAATGGTATAAGCACCATTTATTACCAAAAGGTATCTATCCACATGTAAACGAATTCGTTACCACAGACTTTGTCTACAGAATATGTTATATACTTGTAATGTGTTTTAGATTATGGACTAATTTTATATTAGTGTCTACCATACATTGATACAGTATCTTAATCCTACTGCGTATCTTCAATCTACCACTCCCCTCTGGGGCTCCAATCATATATCGCTAATAATCGTCAATATGAAGTGGTTATTAAACCATTGAGTAGCACATCCTATTATTACAACAATAGATGAACCTTATCGAAACACACATTCCACTTTAAGGACTTGTAGAATCTAAAGTCTGTTCCTAGAAGATGACATGATAAGGGTGTCAGACGTTTTTAATTTTGCGTACCTTGGTGAGTAAACATTAAAAACTTTAAAACGAGTTTCATAAGTCAACTGAAATGTAACAAATATAAGAGACGTTTTATCACAAAACTAGTAAAACTTACATTTTGACAGGTCTGAAGGTAAAAAAAATATATGAGGAACAGAATCTGGAAGCCATTTGGTTGTGCCAAATTTTGATACATGCTGTAACGTCATTGTCAATATTATGACATGATAATCGATTTCATACCGGCTCAACCGACGGAAAAAAAACTACTCGGGGTATATTACACATGTGCAACATGCAAACATATTACACGGGCGATTGGTTTGGTTTGTTTTGTTTAACGTCCTATTAACAGCCAGGGTCATTTAAGGACGTGCCAGGTTTGGAGGTGGAGGAAAGCTAGAGTACCCGGAGAAAAACCACCGGCCTACGGTCAGTACCTGACAACTGTCCCACGTAGGTTTCGAACTCGCAACCCAGAGGTGGAGGGCTAGTGATAACGTGTCGGAACACCTTAACCACTCGGCCACAGCGGCCCCAAAATTACGCGGGCGAATTCACTGCTTAATATGAAATTTTATTCATATTGATTTTGAAAAAAAAAACATTTGATATTATATCGGTGTTGTGTTTTGAACCAGTGAACTTCATACCCTAACACTTATCTTACCGTACTATTCCCTTGCTTATGTTGTTCTTATACTCCTATTGATGTGTATAAATTATGGACATTTGGTGAGGTTGATACGGTGTTATACTAACCTGGTAGAATCTGAAATATTTACCGCGAGCTTCGGTTTAACACCATATTGTCAAAGGTTCTGATTTATTATATTAGTTACGAAGCTTGTTTGCAAAAGGATAAAATAGCTTTATACTTGACTGGATAACAGGAAATTAACATTTGGATATGTTGACGTCGCAATGAGTATTACGTTAGGAACGCAATATTAACTCGATGTTACTAAAAACACATCAGGTCAATATCCCAAAATACTGGCATTCACGTAATCAAGTTTTATCTAATGAGAATTCAGGAAAATCGGACCATACATAATATTTGTTAATTATTTCACATATAAATGATACTACATGATAATCACTAATTGATGAACATCTATATTTTCAAATGAATCAGCGACAAATATTAGCTGGCATATTCTGAAATGTCAAATTAGTTTCATTTTTAATTCAGAGCTACGAAAATCACGAAGAGAAATGATTGCCTATAAATAGAACAGGCTAGTAAGCGCAGATGTTGCCCTTGATGTGGCGTAGTTGATTAATTTATTGAAACATTATTCTAACATCGTCTTATATTGCACCCACCTGATCTCATTGAGATGGTTACGTAACGTGATTACTCGCGTCAATTTAAAAGCAGGAGGTAATGATGTAAAAACTAACGGCGCCAAATGTATTAACTGTATTAATCCGAATTCATTTAGGTTCCTACATTACACCTCAGATATTTCAGTTAAAATCTGAATCTAACGTTAAGGATTGTTGTATTCGAATGTGGCATCACGTGTGCATTTAGTTTGTTTGTTTGTTTGTTTGTTTTTGTTTAACGTCCTATTAACAGCCAGGGTCATTTAAGGACGTGCCAGGTTTTGGAGGTGGAGGAAAGCCGGAGTACCCGGAGAAAAACCACATTTAGTAATGTTGAACCTATCTGTGAAATCTTGTAGTTATAATTTAGTCTTTCACTTCAGAAGTACAACTGAAAAGCATTGCTACACCTGCCAAAGGACATGGCTGTTACCTTACAGAAATCGAATAGCATAACTATATTACTGCTGAACGATATTTTGTTTATTCCTGCAGATGACAATCTTCCCGTCGAATTGGAATCAGCTGTTTAAAAATTCCACTTATTGTCCGACTGTTACCTGTATTCATATAACGCTCAAAAAGAATGCTAACTTAATATGTTGATAATGTTAGATAAAAGTACAGGTTGAAATGTTAATATATTAAGGAATACTTCTACATGCGTCAAGTTGTAATATCTGTTAAAAGAATGAAGTTTACACACCAGTAAACGATAAAAAAAACAAGAATTATTCCTTAACCCCAAATGTTTCATTCGTTTGCGTTATGCACAGAGGGACAATATCAGGGAACGATCCGTTACCCTCCTGGACATAAAATCCACACTTTAAAAATGTTTGATCCGTACATTCATAAGACGCTACGGACCCACAACATCCCAGCTACCCTGGTCTATAGGCTTTCACATAAGACACTACGGACTGACAACATACCAGCTTTCCCTGCCTGCTCTGTAGGCTTTCACATAAGACACTACGGACTGACAACATCCCAGCTTCCCCTGCTCTATAGGCTTTCACATAAGAATCGAATACCACATCAGTTCTTTGTCATCTGACAGGGCAATGCGTGGAACCCGACTATCTTAATTTGTATTATTGATTTGAGTGTAATGGTATTTACGCAGAAGAAAAAAAAATCTCACTCACATCGCGTACGGACTTCGCATATTGTTAATACAAATTGTACAGGAAAAGTTGTCCCACACTATCGTATGCCCCGATATTCTAAAACTTTCGTTTTACTGCGGTCGATGACTTCCATTACTGAGGTAGTTCGGGATCTGGCGTTGTGTTACGGACCATATATAGTATAATATGTCTTATTGTTATTAAAACAATTAAATCTACGTATGTGTGTTGTTTACAGGAAGCACGTTCGATCCGCCTCTAGTAGAGTCAAGTAGTACATATACACATCGACTTGTTCAACACTGCTTTATCATACTGAGGCATGTATACTTTTAAGTGTAAACATTTTCAAATGCCTTTCTTAACAACCAAACCGAGCATATTTAAATTCCACGAGAAAACAAACATATACTGTAACATAGAAATACAATAAAGAGTTCTTGACAAAACATCAATATGACCATATTGATTACTGAGGCTTCATCATTGAACGTAATGACAGGATATTGCCTAGGGAAAGACGTTTCCTTCCTTTTGTGTACCCCCCCCCCCCCCCCCCCCCCCCCTTTCTGGCTGAAGTGATTTCTGTCAGCAGCCTCTTAAGAAGACAAGGTGAAATTTTATCAATACAGCTATCCTATGGTGGCGAGAGTCGTACTCAAATTATACTGATACCCAGGTTTAGTACAGGACAAGTGGCCAGAACAAATATAAATGGAGTCATTCTGAATGCCAATCAGTATTGGAGACTTTTCAACCGACGTGTATTTCACGTTTTAATGTTATTTGAATAAACAAACTCGAATATGAATGTAATAGCATTGTCAATATTAGTACTGCTTCTGGTTAAGGTCCAGACGTTGGAGAGATGTTTATTTTCCCGTGCATAACCAACATATTCTCGTATTGATTTTTTTTTTACTTCAAATCCATATCAACATAGTTGAAAACTGATATTTTGAGTATTTTATTTTATAATGAATTTTGAAGTTGAGTTGAAGTTAATCTTTACTGAAATAAGCTTTCCTAAAATACTTTCTTGAAGGATATATTTGTATACACGCTTACTTCCTATTGATAAATTCATGAAATAAAGGTTTCCGAATGATGCGATGACAATTTTCGCTTAGTCGACGGTTTAATTGTTATAATCAAGTCACACATCTTGATTAACAGAATGTTTTAATTATGATGAAGAAATAATTCTGAAGGGTATCATTTCACTTTCAGTATTTCATTATTTTCAGGTTGCACTTGGTGTGTGTCGAGCGTGCGATGGAGTCAACATATGACATGTAATTAATGTTTCTATTGTCTGTGATAATTAATTCCTCATCGCATGACCTTTGGCATCATTTCATTTTCTGTTGAGTCAACCTACTAAATATAAAGCGAACACAAAATGGTTATATGGACGGACAGTCAGAAAAGTGTTTCCTTTTGTGTGCACGGCGGATGTCGTCTAGTCATTTCATGCGTGCATACAAATATATCACCATACAGATCAAATACAAAAGGGACTGAACCAGACATATACTATCTTCGATCATTATAAATGGTTATCTTGGTTTGTGGCACCAATTATGGTGTCGGTTTTCTGTTAATTTAATGAAGTTGCAAATTGAATGTTCTCCCACAAGTAGACATTATTCTTATCGTTATTCGACGATCATGTAGCTTTTAGGATGTGTATACTTCCAAGGATCGACGAGTGCACATCCTCTGTAGCACAATAACACCAACTGATCGGTGCCAGGAAGCACCAGTACACGTACCTACCTAACATAGGGTATTTTTTCCACAATAAGAGTGCGCCTGAGATTCCAATTCACCGAGGTGTGGTCGTCTCAAATCTCAATCTTTACAAAACAATCGCCTGCATGAAACTTTCATCTGATCCTATATACGTCGTATGGGTTTAAGTACATTCTGTGGTATACAAAACATGGTACTTGTATATATGAGTGCGAATACTTCTCCGTGTCTTTTATATATCTGTATACGTTAACTAGTACACGAATTGAACATATATTTTTCTATCCACGTTCACATCCGTCTGTATGGGTATTTGCCTGCCATCACACGAACTTCGTGTTTTCATCAGATTTGTACGGTGATTTAACAATGTAATGTGTTCGGTAAATGTTTATATTATATATATCAGTGATAAGCCCTGTGGGTAGAGTATAAGCACTGTCAGTAAAAGGCGACTAAATTTGGAATATATCAACTTTCTGCTTCTTAATGTCTCCCATGACACTTCCTCATTTTTGGCCTTTAGTTGAGCGTTCACCCCTTGGTCAAGGTATACCAGAGTCTTTGAAAATTTTAGTTGCTGCTCCTATTTAACGCTCAGCATTTTAGGGAATTGAACCACTGGCTGACCTGGAATGTGATCGGATGAGGCTTTGGTTGTCTTCCACAGTATGCTTCAGGGGGACAGCAGGGGAGTCGACATCAGATTGTCACAAAGAGAAAAGCAAACATATGGCAGCCTCCCAGAACGAACACATTGCATGAATCTGGTACACAGGTAGACAACCCCTGAATGACCATATATGTTGATAGGACGTTAAACAAAATCATTAGTGTTATTTTTGTTGTTTTACATCAGACAAAAGCTATCGTAATACATACACATTATATTATGTTATATAGAGCAGAGTGATAATTCCTATTTCTTGATGGATTCCATCTATAATTTCCCTGAGTTAGTTATACGGCTTTTTAAACATGAACGATTAGTTTAGATATGGAATGTTTACTAAATAAGCAGTCCCTAAAAAACGTCAGCAACAGCAAAAGTCCCTAAAAAACTTTCAGCAATGGTAAAAGTCCCTAAAAAACTTTCAGCAATGGTAAAAGGCCCTAAAAAACTTTCAGCAATGGTAAAAGTCCCTAAAAAACGTTCAGCAATGATAAAAGTCCCTAAAAAACGTTCAGCAATGGTAAAAGTCCTTAAAAAACGTTCAGCAATGATAAAAGTCCCTAAAAAACGTTCAGCAATGGTAAAAGTCCCTAAAAAACGTTCAGCAATGATAAAAGTCCCTAAAAAACGTTCAGCAATGGTAAAAGTCCCTAAAAAACGTTCAGCAATGGTAAAAGTCCCTAAAAAACGTTCAGCAATGATAAAAGCACATGTATCAAGTGGCGGTACTCCTGATCCCTCATTCTACAGACATTCTGTACCTTCACACGCAAGAGGAAAAGAATCTGCGCATCCTCCCTTTAACCTGGAGGTTTTTCTTAAATTTTTTGCTCGCATTATTCATCCTTCATTCAATCACATCGAACATTAAAAGTATTATTGACATTAAAAGTGTTGTTGACATTAAAAGTAGTATTGACATTAAATGTGTTGTTGACATTAAAAGTATTATTTACATTAAATGTGTTGTTGACATTAAAAGTATTATGTACATTAAATGTGTTGTTGACATTAAAAGTATTATTTACATTAAATGTGTTGTTGACATTAAAAGTATTATTTACATTAAATGTGTTGTTGACGTTAAAAGTATTATTTACATTAAATGTGTTGTTGACATTAAAAGTATTACATTGTATTTACATTAAATGTGTTGTTGACATTAAAAGTAGTATTTACATTAAATGTGTTGTTGACATTAAAAGTGTTGTTGACATTAAAAGTGTTGTTGACATTAAAAGTATTGTTGACATTAAAAGTGTTGTTGACATTAAAAGTAGTATTTACATTAAATGTGTTGTTGACATTAAAAGTAGTATTTACATTAAATGTGTTGTTGACATTAAAAGTGTTGTTGACATTAAAAGTATTGTTGACATTAAAAGTGTTGTTGACATTAAAAGTATTATTTACATTAAATGTGTTGTTGACATTAAAAGTGTTGTTGACATTAAATGTGTTGTTGACATTAAAAGTGTTGTTGACATTAAAAGTATTGTTTACATTGAATGTGTTGTTGACATTAAAAGTAGTATGTACATTAAAAGTATTGTTGACATAAATGTCTGTGACACTTGGTCCTGTTTCCATTGTCATTCTGTTTATTGTATGCATTTAAAATGCGTGAAATGCAACAAAAGAAAGATTAACTTAAGAGTATTGAGAGTTAAGTTTTGTGGGCAAATTAGGGAAACTGTCATGGTTCGATAGTGTCATGGTTTGTATCATAGAGTGATAATGTCATAATGTGATTATGTCATAGTATGATAATGTCATAATGTGATAAGTGTTATATTACCAAAGTGTCATATTATGATATTGTGATAGTGTAATAGTGTCATAGTCTCATAGTCTCATGGTGTCAAAGTGTGATAGTGTCATGGTATCAAAGTGTGATAGTGTCATGGTGTCATAGTGTCATAGTATCATGGTGTCATAGTGTCATAGTCTCGTGGTGTCAAAGTGTGATAGTGTCATGGTGTGATAGTGTCATAGTATCATGGTGTCATAGTGTGATAATGCCATACTGTGATGATAGCATAGAGTGAAAAAATCATATGTTGGTGTCAAAGTGTGATATTGTTATATTGTCATTTTGTGATAATGTCAGTGTCATAATTTCATAGTGTCAGTATCATAGTGTCATATTGTTATAGTGTCAGTGTCACTGTCATAGTGTCATAGTGTCATATTGTCATAGTGTCAGTGTCATATTGTCATAGTGTCATAGTGTCAGTGTCATAGTGTCATAGTGTCATATTGTCATAGTGTCATAGTATCAGTGTCAGTGTCATAGTGTCAGTGTCATAGTGTCAGTGTCAGTGTCATAGTGTCATAGTGTCATAGTGTCATAGTGTCATAGTGTCATAGTGTCAGTGTCATAGTGTCATATTGTTATAGTGTCAGTGTCACTGTCATAGTGTCATAGTGTCAGTGTCAGTGTCATAGTGTCATAATGTCATAGTGTCAGTGTCAATGTCATAGTGTCAGTGTCATAGTGTCATAGTGTCATAGTGTCATATTGTTATAGTGTCAGTGTCAGTGTCATAGTGTCATAGTGTCAGTGTCATAGTGTCATATTGTTATAGTGTCAGTGTCATAGTGTCATAGTGTCATAGTGTCATATTGTTATAGTGTCAGTGTCAGTGTCATAGTGTCATAGTGTCAGTGTCACACTGACAGAAGAGGGACAAGAAAGCAATACCGTCATGTCAAATGCATTTTTGTAACCACAGTTAAAATTCTCAGACAGTCTGCAAAAGTGAACCCCAGTTTTGATGACATTTATTTACAATTGAGTTGTATCAGATTACAGCTGTATCTCGGTATTGGATGGGGATTCCCTCGACACGACAGTAATGACCTCTTGTACTACATTGACGTGGCGTTACGTTCAGAACGTCATCCAAATGCATTATTCAAACGACTTAAAGTCATGCATACCCGCCAAAGTAGTTATTTAAGATAATTACTTGTGATTATTGATCTTTAAGTCCGATGGCAGCACTCGTAACCTCTTATCAATCTTTTTGTCTAATCTTTCTGTTCTGTCTTGTCGTCATCAATATCCTTGATTTGCCCGTTGCCAGAGAAATGTGACTGGGCAGAATGTCACACTACCATGTCCAGGGTATGACGTTTCAATGGTAGATTTTGTCTGTCGTTCGAAAGTGTCTGTCCTATTACACTATTATCATACAAAGCATTATTTGAAATTGCATGGAGTACAGGCCATGAATAAACATAAACATCGAACAGCCGGCATATAGTGCTTAATTTTCGTCAAAAACGTTATATATCACTTGAAATATCTTTTTTTTTTCAGCCCCCCATCATCAGATGGAGGGCTATTCAAATCGCCCTACGTCCGTCGGTCCGTTCCCCGTCCGTCCTTCCCTCCGTCCGTCCGTCCGTAAACAATTCTTGTTATCGCTTTTCTCAGAAAGTACAGGAGGGATCTTTCTGAAATTTCATATGTCGGTTGTCCCGAGTCCCTAGTTATAGATATTGCATTTTTGGACAAATCGGAAAACAGCATTGGCCGACAGACAGCTATCTTTGATTTTGACCATTGAAGTTTGTTATCACTATTTCTCTGAAAGTACAGAAGGGATCTTTCAAAAATTTCATATGTAGGTTCTCCTTGATCCCAAGTTGTGCATATTGCATTTTGGAACCAATGTGAAAAGAACATGGTCGACAGGCAGCTTACTTGGATTTTGAGAACTGAAGTTTGTTATTGCTATTTCTAAGAAAATACTGAAGGGGATCTTTCTACAATTTATTATGCGGTTCCCCTTAGTCTCTAGTTATGCATATTGCATTTTCGGACCAATCTGAAAACAAAATAGCCAACAGACAGTCATTATCGCTTAATCTTAAATTTCATATAAAGGTTCCCTCTGTTTGAAAAGTACTAGAGGGGTGCTTTTCAATTTACACAGATTAGTAAGAGGAAGGGGGGAAAAGAGAAAAGATCAATCTGACATAGAACCTATAAAGATCATTCAATGGTGGGCGCCAAGATCCCTCTGGGATCTCTTGTTTTAATTTTGAGCCTTAAATTGATTGATAGTGCTGTTAGCAGATAACATGTGATCAGTGTTACGAATTTGAGGCATAAACATGTCAACCTCTACCATAGGTATTATATACAATGATACATTGACTATAAATATGTCCTGTTTTTTTCATAATAAACAGAATAATATGCAAATGTTTTATTTTCCGTATAATGTATGTGACGTGTTGTAAATTTTGATGTGATACAATTGACGTTTCGTACCTTGTTCGTCATATGTATAAAATATGTAAACTAGACATTATTAACGGATATCAACCAACTGCAGTAAAAGCATAAAATGTTTCTTTTTTCTCTATTCCTTTTTGTAGTGCAGCCCTCTCTAACAACAAGCATACGGGACCTTGGCTGATGCGGTGCTAAAGCTATGGGGTGGTGAAGTCAATCATGGCCTTGTTCCCACGAGGGTAAAGCTATGGAATACTTATGTCACATGATCTTGTTCCCACGAGGGTAAAGCTATGGGATACCTATGTCACATGACCTTGTTCCCACGAGGGTAAAGCTATGGAATACCTATGTCACATGATCTTGTTCCCACGAGGGTAAAGCTATGGGATACTTATGTCACATGACCTTGTCCCACGAGGGTATAGCTATGGAATGCTTATGTCACATGATCTTGTTCCCACGAGGGTAAAGCTATGGAATACTTATGTCACATGACCTTGTCCCACGAGGGTAAAGCTATGGAATACCTATGTCACATGACCTTGTCCCACGAGGGTAAAGCTATGGAATACCTATGTCACATGATCTTGTTCCCACGAGGGTAAAGCTATGGGATACCTATGTCACATGACCTTGTTCCCACGAGGGTAAGGCTATGGAATACTTATGTTACATGATCTTGTTCCCACGAGGGTAAAGCTATGGAATACCTATGTCACATGACCTTGTCCCACGAGGGTAAAGCTATGGAATGCTTATGTCACATGACTTTGCAGACAAATTTGTAAGAAGTACAACCCGTGGAAGAGTTATATCATTTAACCTTGGGTAAAACGAGGTGTTTACCTCATATGACCGTGGCTGTTGCGAGATTTAACCTGTGTGATGATTAACAGGTTGGGTCATACCGTATATCGGTTTTTTTTAGCGTATGCCAAATAATGCATATTTCATTTTTAGCGTTTTCACAATTGATGCGTATTTCAAATTTTAGCGTACATATGTTTCATATACAAAAAAAACGAAGAAGTACAGTAATAATAATTTATCTAAACGTTTGGTTGCTTCAGCAAACTCAGGTCTGTCCCTGACCGGATTTTCTTTGTCCTTCCGTCTAACGGTTACAAATCGTAGCATGGTCATGTTTCAATTGGCAATGCCACTCTCGTTATGATTTCAAATAGATCTATACAAAGGACAAAAAAATATGGTCAACTGTGAGTACATTTTTATTGAATACAACAGTTCAGTCGAGTCACGGTCAATTAAGCACACCTGTATACGGCATGTGTAAACAGGTGATCGGTTCATGACAACACCCATACAAGAGAGCTAACTCTTACTGTAAAATGTGACCAATTTTAGCGATATCTTATAATTCGCGACCGAGTTTGGTCGCGAAAATAGCGAAAATTAGACACTCGCTAAAAAAACCCGATATACGGTATAACCTTGGGTTAAACGGGATGCTTACCTCATATGACCCTGGCTGATGCGAGGTTTAACCTGTGTGACTGTTAATAGGTTATGTCATATGACAATATTTGATACTAAAATACAACTGTAGAATAGTTATGTCATATAACACTGATTAAAACGAAGTCAAACCTAAGAGGTCTTTACTTTATATGGTCCTGACTGATGCAAGGTGTAACTTATGTGATGGTCAATAGGTCATGTCACATGGCCTGTCTATCGGAGGGTTACGTCATATGACCCTATGAATACGAGATTAAACCTATGGGATGGTTACGTCATAGGATCCTGCAGATACGAGATGTTTGCATAGATTAATTCGTTGATAGCACGTATTGATATGAAATAAATACACTTTTGGTTAGTAGAGCTAATAATGATATAAAACCCTATTACAAGTGATGATCAACACAATTTTCTCTGTATATAAAACACATAAGAAACAGGCGGTTATATACGGGGCCACACACGGTGCTTCATCAAATCCTACAATGTGAATACCTTGTCTGTAATCTGATCAGATAAGATAATAATGTAGATGTACAGTTACATTAATGATAAACATGTTATTGCATTCCTAAAACGATTGTTGAAATGATAGCTGATAAAAAAAACTAGGCCAGTGATGAAAAGCTAAACATGCGCAATGTTTTGTCACAAATCTTGTAGATATGATTACATATACACATTCGTCTCGCTCGGTAATTCATTCTCCTCGGATCATCCTCAGAATAACTTAACTGGTTATGAATCAGAAATTTGATAACTATGCTGCACTCACATTTGGGGGCAAGTTACATACAATTGAAATGACTTACATCATTACAGTCCTGTGGCGTATTTTGTGCTCCACCTTTTTGGCTATATAATATCAAGATATTGTTTATGTTGTATATAACATGAAGATACCGTTTATGTTGTAAATATGTTTCGGCAGCATGGCCGACATTGTTGTTACCATGCCTGCCATGTTATTCGTCAATTAATAAAATTACATTTACTGGAAACAGTTCTTCTCTGTTGTTCTTGATACATTGTATATACCTACGACACATTATAGGTAGCCAAAAACATAGATAAGTCGTGACTCTGTTATCGTGAAGAAAATTTAGACATAAATATATATATGACATTGTTGATTATGGTTTCTTAGTTTATACCTTGTACATATCTAAACATGTAATCAAATTATTTTCTTTTTATTTTATAACGATTTGGAAATACGTTATATCAACTTATACTAATCTTACAAGTCTATACATGGTCAAATATCGACTCATATTAATGTTTCAAGTATATACATGGTCAAAGATCAATTTATATTCATCTTACATGTCTATACATTGTCAAAAGGTTACAGGTTTAAATAGTTCAAATAAAGTATATGGAGTCTGTTTGTATTGACAAAACATTGTATCTAATCATGGAGCTCAAACAATAGCCGAAACCCAGTTACCAAATTCATATTGTAAACCAACTAAAATCTATAGATGTATGTACATCATTCATGATGAATACTCCTAATATCAAATAGCTGATTCCACTGATACTTTCCACCATGGTGAAAACCGGTCACCAAAACAGACGTACTTGGTGCGAAGCATTACATAACTGCCAAACCTGTGAATTCTTATCTTAATAGTATTATGTTTTCATTTACACAACACACTTAGAATCATTGAATAATACATACTTAGCAAGATATTTCTGAATGAGATTTTCTCTGTGTGACATCGGATTTATCTACGTTTATTTCGTTACATTGCTATCATAGATAAACGTCCTCTACGACACAAGGAAAATCTGTAAGCTTTCAGTAGTATATCGCTCATTATCACACCTCTACCGTAGCAAACCAACTTGTTAAAGTGTTAAAGTACTTAAACACTTGAAATGTTCTTTCGTACTCCGAAACAACAAAACAGGCTTGATACCTACATATAACAACCTTATCATTTTCTTTTCTGGGGTGTATCTATATTAACCTAATTAGTTCTTTCGCTCAGGATTTCATAATATATACAATTAATCACAGTCAGCGTAATCAGACTCTACCATTCAGATAGATACTACAGATAAGTTGGTAAGACGTTCTGGAGATACTAACCTGCATAGACTCCCATCAAATAAATTATCTAACCAATGCGAGGAGGTCTTATAAGTTACTCTCAAGAAACAAATTGATAACATTAATGTGACATTAATCCTGCATTTTTGCTAACCTGTTTACACAATGTCACTTCTAGTCATTAATCGAATAGGCTTATCATGGGTTTAATAAGACACTCGTTTGAAAGCGAATATTTCAGCCAGAAACATGATGTCCTTTATACTGATTAATTCCTTATTGGTATTGTATTGACTTTTAATGTCGGTTCTGATAGAATGGTTTCACGTTTCGAGGACATGCAAGTCGTCTTCAGATAGATGCAAGCTGCGATTGATGTATTTCGTTCCTGGGGATCTCATTCAGTAACCTACTTTGAAATGAAACAGCTTTCTATTTGATCTTGTAACTCGGGGAATTTCTCTCAAGCTTGGGGTCGCTCAATTGTTATTTTGTAAGATTGTCAAACGTTGAAATAATAAAGCCTGGATAAGTTATCGTTTCCATTCATTTATTTTAACTTTTCATACCGTTTGTGTTGTGTATAACATGTGTATTTGGTTTACGGAATGTTTATCATATTGTTAATACAATGTGTAATATTAATGATATTCAACCGTTTATAATAACAAATCATAATAATTTTGAGTTTTATACCGCTATGTCACAGCAACGTAGACGTCTCAAAGCGGTTCACAAATTATCCCCGTGGTGATTTGGCCTTTTGCAACCAGCCAATGTCTTTCTCAACTCCAAGGGGTGCATGCAGCCGGAGCTGCCGTTCCAGCGCTAATAGCTTATACACGACATTTCTTGTATACATTAACAGCTGTGTCAACTTGAACATTGGGTTATCTTTCCAAATATGCAACACAGCGCCCCCATTGGTCAATTGGACAATAACAAACGGTGTTTCACAATCACAATATAATGGTAAAATTTGTAGATTAATCACATTAAGACACTTTCTACTGCGAGTTCAGACAGTGGGGTTGAAATAACACAACCAATGGTCTATAGTACACATAGAATAATGCTGCCAATTAGAATGAAATGCGTGAAAATATCAAAATATTCGCCACACGTGTTAAATATATTTTGCATTATTGAAGATATTGTTACATACTATATTTGTTACATTTATAGCAAAATACACCGTGTCAACATTTAACTATCCCCTTTGTCGTTTGTAAGCAGTGTTATGATTGGTATAATCCAAATAAATTATCTACTTTATAGAATTAATATATTTCGATATTTCGCTGGTAAAAATACAATAAAAGTAGATACGATGTTCCAGCGATTCAAACTGGTTCACTATCTCATGTACTATCAAGTAAATACTAAGAAGGAAACACTTAAAAATGACAGAGAAAATAAAAGTATTTGAATCTCGTTTTGCAAATCATTATTTTCACATTTTTAAAAGTAGTATTAGTCTATAGGAACGAAATATAAAAAGAACCAGGTTGACAGTTATACCACAAAATGATTGAACCCATGCATTCTTCGTTAGAGGCGATTAACGTTTGATCTCCTTTTTTCTCTTTCAACTTTTTTCTTCGCATTGTCACTCCTGATACTGTCTCGCTTTAGGTCCTTAGTTGAGTGTTTTCCCTGTGAGGAAGGTTCAAGGTTCAGTGACCTAACCTAGATATATCAGGATGTAGTACTCCTACTCTAATCGCTCGGGATTTCGGAGATGGGATGACTTGTTGGTCCGTTGTTAGTATAATTTGATCGGGTGTGGTTTCCTTTTTGTTGTCGTCGGCTGTATGTTTCAATATAAATTTAGGTTCGCCTGATCATAAACAAAGAAATAGAGCTGTTTATAGATATTTAAAAAAAAAATCAATCAGTGAGAGTTACATTATCCATGCTGCATCGAGTAGCATCTTTATTATTGAGGTGTCTAAATAAGAGTTTGTTTTTTTCGTCCAGCGATACCTTTTTCAGGCCTTTATCAAATAAAAGGTGATGATGACAGTCATGTTCTATGATACAATGTATCTCCATTTTATTCCATCTTTATCATGCTCTATTGATTTTTACTCTTAAACTTACGTCACATTAACTGATAAAGCAAACAGTTTGCCTTAAATTACCCATTACTATAGACAAGTATAGAGGTAATATACACCAACAAGTTTGGTCTATGCACGGAAGCCAGGTTACTTTACTAATTGAATGTTCATGTTGTAGTTATGTATAAAACATCACTCTATCAACTCGTCAGAGTAACGACAGGCTGCCGTCAGTCACCACTAAATGATGGTGTTAAGTAAATGATGTCGTTATTGTACCGGCTTCATCAGTGGTAATCTCGGCAATACTAGTGCTTTGAATCATCAAACAGACGTTTAGATATGTATAATTACGCTGGACGGAAACTGCATTTACCATCGCGTGTACATTTAAACAAATTATCTTATAGATTTATACAATATACATTACCATTATTTTTTAATCACATATAAAATAATTTCTTCTTGCAATGTTGAACATCAAGAAAGCAATTCAGCTGAAGTCGAGACGACACCACTAAGAATGAGATTTATCGATAAAACCTACAGTCGGTTAATAAGGAAAGATTCCCCGGAAGGTTAATCCTTACTATAATAACAACGTCGTCTTCAATAGATTATATGTTTACCCGTTTATTTGAGCATGATACTCTGATTAACTGAGAGAGACGCGAATATTTGTTCACGGTGTCTTGCTCTGTTGTACAAACTTTGCAATCATAAAGGCAAAAATATGAGCTCCCAAATACTGGAGTTAGCATTGGCTTTAGATACAACATGAGGAGATGCTAATTCCCCTAATGTACTTAGGGAAGCAACAAAGCTAATTTGATAGTCTGGAAACTGCTCTCTGGCGTAACGAAGACCTTCAGTTAACCGAGAACCGCTAATTTATACCGAGGTTTTCATTTGTCCCATGGCTGCCGTTAAACGTCTATACGTGCTTATCTGAGACGCTTTGGCATTACATCTCTTACCAAATGTACAACATAGAAAAATATATAGGAACAAGAAGGCTATGTTTATTGGTTTGTGTAATATCATGCGAAGGTCTTGAATCCACCGACATCTACATAAAAACACAGACATGTTCCAGAACCATTATACAACGAAGCCAACAGTATGTAGGAGGACAGCTCTTCGGCAAAATCCAGGGTCATATAGAATAGACAATATGCGAGACAATACCATCCGCAATGTGATGGCAAGAGTAAAGATAATGAAGATATAGGAAATGGGAATGTCATACTGCCCATATAATACCCCTACGGTCGACTTCAACACAAAGGCAACACAGGATAGGGACAGGAAACACACATATTATGAAACACTTGTGACCAACAACTATAGCAACATAAAAAACGGAATAGAGGTAGATAATGCCTCATGTACAGTAAAAACTGTAGTCAACGAAGAATAGCAAAGACAATATATAGAGTTAAAGGAAATATGTTAATAATGTAAATACATGATACTGATAGATAAGTCCATTAGTACAGCGATGCAGCAATATTTGTCAGTGGTTTGTCAACAACTGCAGATAATGTCACCAAGAGAAAAGATACGATTAATTATGTCCCCCCATAATCAATACACAGGGCAGCCGAAAGACCTGATTGATACAGTTAGGTCATGACAAACATATAACGACAGGTGAAACCGATAGAGGATACCTTCATACGCCGACAACTGTAGTTAAGGCAACATAGAAACAGGATATGGATAGTTCATATCCATATCGCGAAAAGAAACTTGTAGATGTCGCCTGACCCCAGCTATGGTTAATACCGCATATACAGACATGATACTTTCTGATGCCACCTGTCCTTGGCTGTGGTCGATACCGCATAGATGCAGGTTATATGTAGTTGCCACCTGTCCTTGGCTGTGGTCAATACCGCATAGAGACACAATACCTGTAGTTGTCAACTGTCCTCGGCTGTGGTCAATACCGCATAGAGACACAATACCTGTAGTTGTCAACTGTCCTCGGCTGTGGTCAATACCGCAAAGAGACACAATACCTGTAGTTGCCAACTGTCCTCGGCTATGGTCAATACCGCAAAGAGACACAATACCTGTAGTTGCCAACTGTCCTCGGCTGTGGTCAATACCACAAAGATACACAATACCTGTAGTTGCCAACTGTCCTCGGCTGTGGTCAATACCACACGTGCACGGTATCTTTGTATTGGCTCAATAGAGTTACCTCGAAAAGCTACAGTGACAATATACTTATTCAAGTTGACAGAAAGTAACTCGTTGATAGTTTGATTGTCTTAATTTACAAACCATTCACATATACGATTCCCCATCAGCTGATCCCTTATAAATATATTCTGACATCACATTAAACTTTTACAATGGGATTAAATCGTCTTTACTACTTTATAGTGTTTTTGTCATAATTTGCATTGGTTTATCTACGCAATCCTCAACACTGTAACATTGGACAAGGCAATAAGTATGTTATCTGTATTCGAACTTTAATGGCACCATAGGGAACTCACTTTGGGAGGTGCTGTGGCGGTATGGGCTTCTTGTCTTCAGGGGAGATCGATAAATTAGTCCTTATTGCCGAAGTTGTAATTCTGGGAGATTTATATGTGCCCACGTGGGGAAAAGATGTGTCGAGGTACATAAATAATTCATAGCACCAATATATCGTGTCGAGTAAAGTATGTAAAGCGGGGTTGACAGGTTTTCTTGAATTACCATAGCCCGTAATATGTATCCACGAAAAAACCCTTCGAAATCATGGAAGTCGATGTATATGTGTGACGTTATTTTGGATTAAATATAATAACATTAATATCAGGGTCATGGATGTGTTTAAGTATAAAGATCCTTGATCAGCACCCATCCACAATGACCACGCCTTTCCATGATATATGGAATATTCTATGGTCATCTCAAAGCCATGGAATGAGTACCCTGGCACCAGCACGATTAAATGATTATGGTTCATTGAATTCGAATGTAATATATATATAATAAAATAAAAAGCCAAACACAGATCTGCTGTCTCCCTATTACATGGAGCAAAGAAGCAATTCAAACAGTGTGGACAATGAGGCTTTTTAAATTTTCGAGGCAATCCGCCCCTTTATCAAAACACAAAACATACAAATACAAAAACATAATATATATAAGAAGTACTGGAAATACAATAAAATACAATACAAATAATGTTTTAGTAACTGGAGAAACAACAATGAACCCTTCGGCAAACGTGGGCCGAAGGCGCGTACTAGCGTGACTGTATCATGTTCAACACTAGAACGCTATGCGACCAACGGCAGAGATATTTTGAATTCCCCCGCACGTGAAAGTATATCGAAGAGTTCAAAGACGATTCGTCCCTAAATACTTACAGAATAGGTAAGTAACAAATGAATATTTATTAATCACTATCAATGGAATTTACTTGGATTGCTATCAATTAGCTTTTAAAATGTATAAATTTGGAGTTGGAAAAAAAAAAATTAGTGGACGACATTGCATTGATATCAGATTTCAGAATAAAAATGTTGCATTATCGTCTCTACAGTGATTGATTAAATATCGTGTACAAAGTCTGAAAAACTTTTGAAAAATATCTTTTAGATAATTAGAATTATAGAGAGTGGTGTGAAAAAAACTACTACGAATATTTATCAAGACTGAGAATATAAGAAATACGAATGCCGAAGTGTCCCTACAGGACGCTACGGGAAACAGACGGTTCGGACCGAATCAGACCAAGATGCTGTTGATGGCGGGAGGCGACTAAATGTGAGTCTCAAAGAGCAACAATGAATTGATGCCCAAAAAAGTACAGCAATTATGAAAATTTTAACAAATTGAATAATTAACTACATGAATTGTCAAATATAATGGTCACATTGAGAATACACCCAGAAGAGGTCCTTCAACGTTCGTTCATACCCTCAACAAGCCTCATTGTCCACACTGTTTTAATTACTTCTTCGCCCCATATAATTATTACAAGTAATTCGTATCCTCCATACATTTATGTGAGGATCCAGTGTTATCTGGATTATACTGTTTATATTACTTCTTTGACCCATATCTATATATATATATATATATACACACACACACACATGTTAAATATTGTTCTACATGTAAATTTACTTTGACTTATTGGCTTCATTTTTGACAGCATTGTCTT
This sequence comes from Pecten maximus, assembly GCF_902652985.1. Lineage (NCBI taxonomy): Eukaryota > Metazoa > Mollusca > Bivalvia > Pectinida > Pectinidae > Pecten > Pecten maximus. The sequence continues at coordinate 5,819,144 of NC_047023.1, read as the reverse complement.
TTGGTATGTGACGCAAGTTTGTACATTATGTAGGAGGCATTGAATAAGGATCTGCTGTATAATTTGATATGTTCCTTGATAAAAAATGGGGGAAAATGTACACTGTAATTGGAATATTCATTATGAAACAGTACATACAGGCTTCACATTAGTTAAACCTAAAATAAACAAATTGGTTCCGGATTTTCCGAAAGTTTGTTTACACAGGAAATTTAGTTTTGCCTACAGCGAAGACACATATATCAAAACAAGATTAATTCTGTCTTTGGAATAGAGTTGTTTAATTTCAAATAGGTTTCAGAAAAAAAAATGTGTTGAGAATTGTGTCATTTTGGGTCAAATATAATATGCAATTTTTAAGCATTTACTAAGTTGTTACTATGGTATTCACAGCTCTAATAAACACAGGGAAAAATGAGTTCACTCATCCTTCAGAGCTGTAATAAGATTGCAAATGTTATACAGATTACAAAATATACACTTGCTTAGAGGTAATATTTAGGGTTAACTGGCAATGTTTACATATCTAAAACATGTACCATAGTTTTCAGAATAGGGCATTTTTGTCTGTACACTGCTACCTGACGATACCGCCGTCGTTTGTCTTCCACGATTGAAGACCTGCTTTTTGTATTTCTAGTGACACATCAACATGAGAGGATATTGAACGGCTAACACTTAATGAACCATAGTAATCTGACTTTCACTCGATATATTACGTATGTTTTTTCAAGGCATTACCTACAGCTGTACATCTGTGTGTGATAAGTTGTAAGAGCAACATTGTATTCCTCTGAGTGTAAAATATTTCGGAGGAAATATCATTTACTTCTGTGTGTGAAAGGTTGTGAGGAAAATATTGTCTGTGCGTGAGAAATGTTGTGAGGGAGATATTGTGAACTCCTGGGTATGAGATATTGTGAGGGAGACATTGTGTACTCCTGGGTATGAGATATTGTGAGGGAGACATTATGTACTCCTGGGTATGAGATGTTGTGAGGGATAAATTATGTACTCTTGGGATGAGATGTTGTGAGGATGACATTATTTACTCCTGGGTATGAGATGTTGTGAGGAAGACATTATGTACTCTTGGGATGAGATGTTGTGAGGGAGACATTATTTACTCCTAGGATGAGATATTGTGAGGAAGACATTATGTACTCCTGGGTATGAGATGTTGTGAGGGAGACATTATGTACTCCTGGGTATGAGATGTTGTGAGGGAGACATTATGTACTCCTGGGTGTGAGATGTTGTGAGGAAGACATTATGTACTCCTGGGTATGAGATGTTGTGAGGGAGACATTATTTACTCCTAGGATGAGATATTGTGAGGAAGACATTATGTACTCCTGGGTATGAGATGTTGTGAGGGAGACATTATTTACTCCTAGGATGAGATGTTGTGAGGGAGACATTATTTACTCCTGGGTATGAGATGTTGTGAGGAAGACATTATGTACTCTTGGGATGAGATGTTGTGAGGGAGACATTATTTACTCCTGGGTATGAGATGCTATGTACTCCTTGGTATGAGATGTAGTGAGGATGACATTATGTACTCCTGGGATGAGATGTTGTGAGGGAGACATTATGTACTCCTGGGATGAGATGTAGTGAGGATGACATTATGTACTCTTGGGATGAGATGTTGTGAGGGAGACATTATTTACTCCTGGGTATGAGATGTTGTGAGTGAGACATTATGTACTCTTGGGATGAGATGTTGTGAGGGAGACATTATGTACTCCTGGGATGAGATGTAGTGAGGATGACATTATGTACTCCTGGGATGAGATGTAGTGAGGATGACATTATTTACTCCTGGGTATGAGATGTTGTGAGGGAGACATTATGTACTCCTGGGTATGAGATGTTGTGAGTGAGACATTATGTACTCCTGGGTATGAGATGTTGTGAGGGAGACATTGTGTACTCCTGGGTATGAGATGTTGTGAGGGAGACATTGTGTACTCCTGGGTATGAGATGTTGTGAGGGAGACATTGTGTACTCCTGGGTATGAGATGTTGTGAGGGAGACATTGTGTACTCCTGGGTATGAGATGTAGTGAGGATGACATTATGTACTCCTGGGTATGAGATGTTGTGAGTGAGACATTATGTACTCCTGGGTATGAGATGTTGTGAGGGAGACATTGTGTACTCCTGGGTATGAGATGTTGTGAGGGAGACATTGTGTACTCCTGGGTATGAGATGTAGTGAGGATGACATTATGTACTCCTGGGTATGAGATGTTGTGAGTGAGACATTATGTACTCCTGGGATGAGATGTAGTGAGGATGACATTATGTACTCCTGGGTATGAGATGTTGTGAGTGAGACATTATGTACTCCTGGGTATGAGATGTTGTGAGGGAGACATTGTGTACTCCTGGGATGAGATGTTGTGAGGGAGACATTATGTACTCCTGGGTATGAGATGTTGTGAGGGAGACATTATTTACTCCTGGGTATGAGATGTTGTGAGGGAGACAGTGTGTACTCCTGGGTATGAGATGTTGTGAGGGAGACATTATTTACTCCTGGGTATGAGATGTTGTGAGGGAGACATTATGTACTCCTGGGTATGAGATGTTGTGAGGGAGACATTGTGTACTCCTGGGTATGAGATGTTGTGAGGGAGACATTGTGTACTCCTGGGTATGAAATGTTGTGGGGGAGACATTATTTACTCCTGGGTATGAGATGTTGTGAGGGAGACATTATGTACTCTTGGGATGAGATGTTGTGAGGGAGACATTATTTACTCCTAGGATGAGACGTTGTGAGGGAGACATTATGTACTACTGGGTATGAGATGCTGTGAGGGAGACATTATTTACTCCTGGGTATGAGATGTAGTGAGGAAGACATTATGTACTCTTGGGATGAGATGTAGTGAGGGAGACATTATGTACTCTTGGGATGAGATGTTGTGAGGAAGACATTATGTACTCTTGGGATGAGATGTTGTGAGGAAGACATTATGTACTCCTGGGTATGAAATGTTGTGAGGATGACATTATTTACTCCTGGGTATGAGATGTTGTGAGGAAGACATTATGTACTCCTGGGTATGAGATGTTGTGAGGGAGAAATTATGTACTCTCCGGGTTAGGTGTTGTGAGGAAGACATTATGTACTCTTGGGATGAGATGCTGTGAGGGAGACATTATGTACTCTTGGGATGAGATGTTGTGAGGGGGACATTATGTACTACTTGGTATGAGATGCTATGTACTCCTGGGTATGAGATGTTGTGAGGGAGAAATTATATACTCCCGCGAGTATGAGATGTTGTGAGGGAGACGTCTGGTGTGATATCTCATACATATCATTTACTTTTGAGTTTGATTTTTTGTTAAGGAATTATTATTTAATTTTGATGTTTGTTGGGTGTGATTTGTTAAAAGGAAAACCTTATTTACTTTTGTGTGGTATATGTTGTTGGCAGAACTATTCATTTCAGAACAACTATCAGCTTCTCCAAAATTGGAACGAGTCAGTGATGTCGAATAAACTCAGACATGAAAACTTTGAAGGTAGCGGAAGACATTAGTTTTGGGCAGTTTTGTTCATCTCACACTCCGACTTGGCATGGTGACAGTTGTGGTATCATAAACTGAACCTTATATGAATGTGACAAATCCTGTCTTTCACAATGCTGCAGTATTGTTACTGATGCTGTTTAAAATATGAAATATCTATAACTATTTAAAAAAAAAGTAAACCAATGTAACACATTACAGTCGCCGATTCTTTGTAAACAAGGTTCTCATTGAGAAAATAATTCAAAACGAACTTCTTGACACTTGCAAAATAAGACTTGTGCGCTAGAGGCAGCGGGGGTTAATATCAAAATTGGTATCTAGGTAAATTGATCCCATGACAAATTTGCGTAAAGATAATTTACAACAAGAGACTTGCACTTTTAACTGTAACGCTTTCATTTTAGCCTCCCCTCCCAGTCCATTATGCTTGCGGGAGTTTGCACCAAAAACCAATTCTAAATACATTATGTAAATTGGTTTGCATGATGAAAGGATGCAATTTTATTCGAGATATACAAATACTCCTAATATAATATATTTTGAATTGCTTTCCGTGACAAATTTCTGGAGGAATAGGATACGAAGTGTTTTATTGTGTATGCACCGTGTCATCACTATCAGATATTGTAGACAACGAGACAATTCTATACCCAGATTCCCTGTTATAATGCATCATGTAACGTATTATAGAATCAAGTCATATTAGAAGAGACAAATCACATTATAATCAATATCAGCACTTGTAAACAGATGTAGGTAGAGGGTTTGGAGTGTAGTTTTCCATTGAAAATCGCATATAATTCCACAAGTATGACAAAATGGCAATGTTTTGTGTGAAACACTGTTGTGATATTAGTATTTGATTAACAACCGAATTATTTACTGAAAAGGTTCAACAAAACAATCAATCATTCAACCTTTGCTTAGTCTGACAAGAAAAAAACACGTATTTCATGCGGTGAATAAAACAAACAGCTCCACTGGCCAAATCAAAATCGTTTAAAATCACTAACGAATCGTGATTATAAAATATTTGAACGCGTTAAAAATTAATTCGTTAAAAGGTAAAAAGGGATTGTAATGTTTCTTTTAGTTCATATACCTTTATTTAACGTTGTTTACCATAGTAATTAGTATCTTTCTATCTATCATGCCACTGTCTTTTGGAGACGATCATTGCTGCAACACTGTATTTATCATAACAGGAAAGGGTATACATAAAAAAAGACATGCATTTGCATGATGTCTGAGAAATATCATTGTCGTGGGCATTCTAGACGATGCGTATCTCATGCCCAGATTTCGTCCTCTAAGATGTTAGTCGATAAGTCACTTATATTTAAGTTTGTCGTAAATATGATCCAATCCTCAAACGTTTATTATAGTTACTGCTTACACTGAACACCATCGTTTTGAGTTATGATTCAGCTCTGTGTATTGTCTGCATTCTTCTGTATCTAATCAGATCTTAACATACACTTTAAGACGTTCTGGCACAAGTATCAAAACACTTCACAAACGAAATGATATAGAAGGATTGTAGTCTACAAGCCTAGCCCGATCAGGGATGTCTTGTTAAATACTTGTACAGAGATATTCATCTTACATGTACCATTTATATGTCAAGCAATACGTGAAGACGCCTTTGACTAGCTGACACGTTGTATTTTTGTACTTGTCTTTCACGTGATATTTTCAGGAAATGAAAATCCTGTTGTATGTTACGATGGCAAAAAAAATCGGTTTTCATTTAAATTTAGTCCATGAAGTGTTGATGAAATATCTGAACGAAACTGAATTGCAAACCATAAATAAAACATGTCTTTAGATGGTTATAACCATAGTCATTTCAAAGACCTAGTCAGAATCGAAATTCAAGCTTCTGAAATGCTGATGTTGTGAAAATGAATTTTAATCTACTTCCTTTATGAGCATTTTCTCGGGGACAAAATCAAATCGGTTTTCAGTTTTCAATGGCGACGAAAGCAGATTTGACGTCATGATGTAACTGGATCTTGAATTCTTAAACAGAAGTTTGCACAAACTACTAAACTCTTTCCGATTATGCCTAATAATGGCAATAGTTCGGTTCGTATATTATAGCGTTCTGGTTAGGACAAAGCAGTGGAATTTTAAAGTTGGAAACTTGATTAAACGTAAATGCTAATACTAATTAATACGATACCACTATGCATAAAATTAGATATTCACAAATTTTAAGGAAAGTTTATTTTGAAACTCTTGGCGTTAAAAACTCTTCATGCATCTTCACGATCACGGAATAGACACTTCAAAGCGATGAATACGAAGGTAGGAAATTGGAGAAGACGATTTCTACCAATTTTTCACAACATATAATCCTCCGTCAGTTGTCGGATGGTCAATGCTCGCCTTGGTAAAGTCAGTAATTGTGTGACTGTATATATCAATTGTGAGGCAAAACAAACAAAAATGTGACTAATATGCTGGTTTACTATTGCACTGTAAGTCTCAAATGAAGTAACGTCCTTTGTATTAACCAAAAACGCCATGTCTCACATAAAGTAACGTTCTTTGTCTTAACATCAAACGCCATGTCTCAAATAAAGCAACGTCCTCTGTTTAAAGTAACGTCCTTTGTTTTTACCGCAAACGCTATGTCTCAAATAAGGTTACGTCCTGTGTCATTACCACACACGCTATATCTCATTTGATTTTCGACATTGTAAAATTCCATGAGAACGTCTTAAAACATAGAGGTACTTATTTTGAGGCAGAGTACCCTCTGGTACAGAGACAGATGTCAACTCTTCCTAACAACTTCTGAAGTATAACAGGCTAACAAATTCTGTTTGTGGACCGTTTTAATAACAAAGTGTCATCAAGCGTTAGCGTTGACCCTGTCAGTTGTTATAAAAGTGTAGACAAGTTACTATATACGATGGCAATGTGTTAAGCTAACCTTTATTGTATATTCCACTTTAAAAGTTGTGACTGGTGACTAGGTTTCCCTAACAAAGTCCCAGTGGTACTCCTGTCGTAGTGATATCTAGTTTTAATGAAAGTGCACACGCATAATTGTATACTACATTATTTAGGGAACTCTCGCTGTTTTATGGTCTGTTACACATAGAACACGGTATCACGCGCTTCTCATATTGAAAATAAGCGAACGTAGTCCATTAAATGTTTACAATCACCACGCCATGAAGACCAAATGTCAAAATTTAGGTCAAACGTAGATATCAGTTCAAGTAAAACAAGGAATCGTACAGGTGAGAATAATTCGAGATATGCGGAACAATAGACAGGTATGATTGTATGCGGCGACACAATGACTAGCTTGGTGTACAGATACAGTTTCTCACTTACTCAACAGAGGGATATGTTGGTTGTTAGGGATGGGATCACCCTAAATACACACCTGACACACGTTGTGACTCTACTGGAAGGTTTTGTTGCCTAACCACACCGAGTTAATTTCGAAGCATATTTTTTTCATGAGACATCAATATGTCCAATGTACTTTGTTCCAAGTCATCGTGTGAAAAAGTTATGCTGGCCAGCAAATCAACAAGCTCCGCGTGACAAGCCCAAGCTCCAATACTCGGGTTGACATGTCCCTGTTCATATAGCAGACCTCTGTAAGATGATATCATTTCACGGTACCTTGATGTCGACGTCGCACTTTTGTTTGACATTTACCTTATGTTGCTGCTTACTAATAAGGCAAAAAGATATTTAACGTTTCTATACCATTCTCCATATTTAATTCTAACGACATCGACATAGTCACTCGTCTACACATGAACTGGGATGCTGTAATTGAGATCAACCCCAATACAATCTAATGAAGTTTCCCAGATTGCACCACGAGTGATATGTCATCCCTGCTGGTTCCACCACTCATTTAGTTGATAATATTTCCTTTGCATTCGTCTTTCCTTAATGTGTGGCTATTGTTAGTTTTTATTTTTGTTTTTCATTCAATCGCATTAGCAAATGAACTATACACATCGCACATTTACGGTGTACCTAACTTCTACTTATCAATCAGGACATAAGAATAAACTGGTTAAATAATTACAATTCAATTTCAACTATAAAATAAACGATTTTTACACTCCCAGTTCTTCTAAGTTGAATCTGAATGTAAACAAGGTTCCATCACCATTTGGTTCTTAGATATGAGACTGCAACATCGTTGATGTAGGTTGTTGTAAATTCACAATCAAGTTTCTTCCTGCATTTCATAAACTAGGCGCCATCATAGATGGGTATATATTTTTCTACGTTTCACACATAATTAAGATATCTGGAATTGCTTTGTTCTAGCTTGACTTAAAGGCAACAAAATTAGTTACTTCATCCTGTCATTTTTTTCAATTAAATGGTAAACTGTTGTGTTCCCTAATGACACGCCCTTGGAATTGAAAGTTATATAAGAATGTCAGTTACAGCTAGGCAATAGGTGTTGTGCTGTATTATTTTAAAGTGTAAATGTTTTTAATCAAAGAAATACATTAAGTTCAAGACTGCTATTTATTCTATGGATGCGACGCAAGTCTGCACGAACTTAGGTATGTGACAGCAGGATGAATAGCACCACCATAGAACATCGCTTTCGTTTGGTATGCAAAACAAAATGGTAATTTGAAAGCGTTCGGGATGTAGGCAAACCATTTCAGAAACATACATTAGCTTTCATTTACAATCTAATCATGCTGCCGCTTCAATACAGGTAGGTTTACGCATCTGAACGTAAATACAAATACATGTTTCCTGATTAAGACACAACAATGACAATGGTTAGAACCGTTTGCAACAATTTCTATTTATCTCTTAATGTCGGATATTTAATTACTGAATGTTCTAAATGTTTTGACTAATGTCTGAACAATCCATTGCATCGCCTATCGCATACGTTCTTTGATTATATATTCAATGATTTATTTGTTCATTTATTAAATTAAATTAACATGTTTTGCACACATAATCTAATTATCTACGAGTCGTTTATCAACAAGTAAACACAAACATATACGATTGCATGCTTCCTCTTGAACAGAAAACATGTTTGACATCTGTGGATCGCTATCATTCGCAAAAACGCAATTATATCGGAAGTATGACGGAATATATCATTAAGGGTTAATTACAATAGGAATGTAATCTGGATCTATCTTACAACGGAATTCCTCGATACACCACCCCTTCGAAACAATCTTCGCTAGTCTCCCCCCAGGAGACATATAATTATTCATTTGCTCTCTGTAATGTGTTTAATATTCTATCAAATGATTGCCTCTGTTCAGAAATCATATTTGAACTTCTTGTTATGTCAATTAAACAGTATTATTGCGATCATTATTATCTTAAATTACTCGCGTTAATTAAATTTAACACACTTAGACTATAAATGGAATGAAATCACAAAATTAAACACACAAAAATTAAGACTTAAATTAAGTAGGAAAAGCATAATGAAGAAAATGTGATTTGGAACTTAAAGATGGTCGAATATACTCTTAAATGTGAATGGCATGTATTTATGACCTTCGCATTCCATCGCAAAAATAAACGAAATGGCTGTTTCCCAACACAGTTGGCCTTGTGCCCTAAATTGAGAGACAACATAAAATGTCGTTATAGGGAAAAGTGCGTCGATGCTTCAGTATTTTTCTATAGAATACATATCTGTTTCAACCAGTATATCAATACATTTATTTCATCTATAGCATCCTCACATCGATAGTATTGTTTTGTTACTCCTTGCTATTTTGTAAGTAAGCATTCTCCGATCGGCAGTATTATTTTGCTACTCTTTGTTTTTTTAAAGTAAGTATTCTCCGATCGGCAGTATTATTTTGCTACTCTTTGTTTTTTTTTAAGTAAGCATTCTCGTGTCGGCAGTATTGTTTTGCTACTCTTTGCTATTTTGTAAGTAAGCCGATCGGCAGTATTGTTTGTTACTCCTCGATCTTTTTTAAGTAAGCATTCTCCGATCGGCAGTATTGTTTTGCTACTCTTTGATCTTTTGTAAGTAAGCCGATTGGCATTGCTTCTGAGAAATCTTCTGTTCTTTTTCGAGTATTATTTGTGATCATCATTAGTTTGGTATTTTCGGTTTGATTGTAAGTAGGAATTCTTCGATCGTACATCTTTCATTAACAGGTAAATCATATCCGGCCATGCGCATTTAACGTATAATTCGAATGCTCGTAAGTACGTTTTCATGTACCCAGCACAGATTATTCATAACCAGACATTTAGGTCCAAATTCAAGTGAAGAAAAACCTATGTGTGCATGATCGATTCTATGTTTAAGATTATGCAATTGAACATATGTCTCAGCCCTAGTGAATACATACATTTAATGGAAAATCAAAAGCCTGGGCTCACTCTTTTTATCGTAAACATGTATTGATTTTTCGAAAACCAAAATTGTCTTAAAATGTAATCAGTTCTGAGATAAACCTTATCACAGAGCAACTGACTCGGTCCCAAAATTTGGACCCCTTCTGCTTGCTTAAATTTACGTAACGAAATCGTATACTTATTTCACGTATAAATAGATGAAACATCATAGAATATCCCTATATTTGTTATCCTGAAATACAAGAAATACAAGAAATTGGGTGCTTAAGTGGGTGACATAACTAGTAATACTGTGTACATCAAAGTTGGTGACATCAATAGTGATACTGTGTACATTTAGGTGAATGACGTCACTAGTAATACTGTGTACATTTAGGTGAATGACGTCACTAGTAATACTGTGTATATTTATGTGAGTGACATCATTAGTAATACTGTGTACATTTATGTGAGTGACGTCACCAGTAATACTGTGTACATTTATGTGAGTGACATCATTAGTAATACTATGTTTATTTACGTGAGTGACATCACTGGTAATACTGTGTAAATTAAGGTGAGTGACGTCACTAGTAATACTCTGTACATTTATGTGAGTGGCATCATTAGTAATACTATGTGTATTTACGTGAGTGACATCACTAGTAATACTGTGTACATTTATGTGAGTGACATCACTAGTAATACTGTGTACATTAAGGTGAGTGACGTCACTAGTAATACTGTGTACATTTATGTGAGTGACATCACTAATTTATATATCGTTTTACATTTAGGTTAGTGACATTACAAATAATTTTGTGTACATTTAAGATACTGGAATAAAGTCGTTATGGATGTAATTTTGCTGAAAGATACATAGAATGTCAACCGTTTTCATTTCTCAAAATTCGAATTAGAGCACATGACTTTTACTAATTTTGTTGATTCCGTATTTAAAATAGCGTTGGCGAGACTTTTGTGACAACTATAAAACTACATTTCCTATAATAAATGTGTGGCGTGATAACTTGTGAGTTTACTTTATTGTATGTCGTGGCTTTTGTGACTGAATGCTAACTATATAAGAAAACTCTCTAGGCCTGCTGATACCGAATGAAACCGGCAGCCATTTGTATTTATTCAACCAAGAACAGTATGAGCTGTATTCCTACACTAACAGAATCACTGTATATTGTAGTATACAGTCGCATAACTACCAATTCGTTTACTTACGACATATAGGCAAAATTCAACACAGAATATTCATATATAACACTATAAAAATGTAAACTTTGTATGTTAGAAAGGGAAATGAGATGGCGAAACAGAGTGATGTATACTGTATCGGTAGATACCCCGTAATACATGTCAAAACAGTGATATATACTGTATCGGTAGATACCTCATAATACATGTCAAAACAGTGATATATACTGTATCGGTAGATACCTCGTAATACATGTCAAAACAGTGATATATACTGTATCGGTAGATACCTCATAATACATGTCAAAACAGTGATATATACTGTATTGGTAGATACCTCATAATACATGTCAAAACAGTGATATATACTGTATCGGTAGATACCCCGTAATACATGTCAAAACAGAGTTATATACTGTATCGGTAGATACCCCGTAATACATGTCAAAACAGTGATATATACTGTATCGGTAGATACCTCGTAATACATGTCAAAACAGTGATATATACTGTATCGGTAGATACCTCATAATACATGTCAAAACAGTGATATACTGTATCGGTAGATACCCCGTAATACATGTCAAAACAGTGATATATACTGTATCGGTGGATACCTCGTAATACATGTCAAAACAGTGATATATACTGTATCGGTAGATACCACGTAATACATGTCAAAACAGTGATATATACTGTATCGGTAGATACCTCGTAATACATGTCAAAACAGTGATATACAATGTATACTGTATCGGTAGATACCTCGTAATACATGTCAAAACAGTGATATATACTGTATTGGTAGATACCTTATAATACATGTCAAAACAGTGATATATACTGTATTGGTAGATACCCCGTAATACATGTCAAAACAGTGATATATACTGTATCGGTAGATACCCCGTAATGCATGTCAAAACAGTGATATATACTGTATCGGTAGATACCTCGTAATACATGTCAAAACAGTGATATATACTGTATTGGTAGATACCTCATAATATATGTCAAAACAGAGTCATTTTAATATTTATACATGTAAAAAAAGAAGCAGCTATTACTGTATCTACGACTGACATTACATGTTTTGACACACACCATTAACAATTCAAATAGGACGATTTATATTGTTGGCCACTACACAAGGCACAACAGCGAGTACTCTCTTCGACATATCAGTACGTATCAACTCACAGAGAGGCTCATAAATTCACAGATTCAATCAAAAATGGAATGATGTTTTACTGTTTTATCTTCTAGTTTTATTTCATTTCTTGTGAGTGGCAGGCTTTTCATCAAGAAACGTCGATAAATACGAAATTATCAGGCGGCATCCGTAGATATTTATGCTTTCTATAATACTAACACCCGCGTGAGTAGATTTTGATTTTGTGTATTGCACTGTTTATTGTACATTCGGAGCACCTCATGTCGTATCATAAATTCTGTATGTTCTTCCCAAATTGCCACTTACACATGTCGCCTTCAAACCCGAATAGACAATTCGAACTCAATGATATATTGAGTTAGCTAGATAAAAGTTAGTGCTCCTTTTTAAAGCTTTGCTATATTTATGTTTCGGACGAAACGTATAGAATTATTACTTATGCTAAATGACACTACACACATTAACACTATATGTACGTCCTAAATACAACGTGTACAATCATTATGCAGAATATACCGATGGAATACCGGTTCATGTATAGTGCCATCATAGTGTTAGCATGCCTGGACAAGGTATATGTAGCATGACATTCACCCTTACCGCCAATGTTAATGATGAATGAAAGGATGGAGCGAATAGAAAGTCATTATATTCTGTTAATCATTTTGCATTATTTGTTTAGTTCATTGTTGGTTGGTAAAGGTCGAAGAACGTATTCCTCCTCTTGGTGTACGCTTAACGCTTTCGCAAATATGGAGGCTTGCAAAAAGCGGGCTTATGAGAAAATGATTTAGTAAAAAGAAAACATGTTGTGCTTCAAGTACAAAGAGAGATTGGTATGTTTTGATACACAGTTAGAACAACGGTCCAGTATCCCCCCATCTTAGCGGGACGAACGATGGCCGAACGCTTGCCGGACGTTGGCCGGGCGCTGGCTAAATGCTGACCAGACGAAACAGTCGATTGGTTTGGAACGCCAAAATGGCAACTTTTCCCGCTACGCTTGGCGAGCGAAACGGTCGTTATAAGTCAGCCGACAACTTATATATTACTGGATGAAAGAACGGTCACGAAATATCGATCGAACGAACGTTAGATAGGAAATGTATATTTAAATAGCAGGTAGTATATACATATGTGAACCGCCTTTATCACAAGATAGGGAAGTAGTACAGTGTAGATGAACCACTGACTTACATACATTATGTATAATTATATTATAGTTATGAAAACCGTTCAAGATCGTATCGGTATTTTGCAATGACCGCCTTCCTAAACAGGATGCGCCTTGGTAAAGAAATCTGTACATACTCAATGTTTCGATTATTAAATGTGGTAACATAGTAAGTCACCAATACTCTGGAATTGGACTGACTCAGCCGTATGTATCGTTGGGAGTATGTACGTTGCTCTGAACATTGACATCCATTCGAAAAATTGTTTCTGAGTAATTGCCGCCTTCTTTACAGGAGTTGCGTAAGTTCAAGAAATATACAAATACTTACTGAGTGGATTTCAGTGTGTTGTACAGTTTTCCATTATTCATATCTGGGTTATAATCACGGGTTCCCAATCGTTTTATGATTGGGAAGGAGTATTTTTGTGAGTATAGAAATGGACATGATTACGAAATGTGTTGTTTCTGTAATGGCCGCCTTGCTTCCCAAAGAGTTTGCGAGGGGTTCAAAAATCTATAAATACTCAACGTTTGAATTGATGCGCACAGCTCAACACGTGACACATTTGTTCGAGAATAGATTGTGAAGTTAATTTTGTAACTATACGAAACATAATAATTTGCACTGTTTATTGTACATTCGGAGCACTTCATGTAGTATCATAAACTCTGTATGTTCTTCCCAAATTGCCACTTACACATGTCGCCTTCAAACCCGAATAGACAATTCGAACTCAATGATATATTGAGTTAGCTAGTTAAAGCTTTGCTATATTTATGTTTCGGACGAAACGTATAGAATGATTACTTATGCTAAATGACACTACACACATTAACACTATATGTACGTCCTAAATACAACGTGTACAATCATTATGCAGAATATACCGATGGAATACCGGTTCATGTATAGTGCCATCATAGTGTTAGCATGCCTGGACAAGGTATATGTAGCATGACATTCACCCTTACCGCCAATGTTAGTTATAAATGAAAGGAAGGAGCGAATAGAAAGTCATTATATTCTGTTAAACATTTTGCATTATTTTGTTTAGTTCATTGTTGGTTGGTAAAGGTCGAAGAACGTATTCCTCCTCTTGGTGTACGCTTAACGCTTTCGCAAATATGGAGGCTTGCAAAAAGCGGGCTTATGAGAAAATGATTTCGTAAACAGAAAAAATGTTGTGCTTCAAGTACAAATAGAGATTGGTATGTTTTGATACACAGTTAGAACAACGGTCCATAATTCCCCCATCTTAGCGGGACGAACGATGGCCGAACGCTTGCCGGACGTTGGCCGGGCGCTGGCTAAATGCTGACCAGACGAAACAGTTTGCGAGTAGTTTATTTTTTCGCTGATAAAGTCCAGAGCACAGAGGCTGTCGTTTGGGCACTTACAGTGACATGACTCCCCCCCCTTGGTGAGAAATGATTATAGTATTCTCTTAGGACTGCTAACATTGGTGAGAAATCCTTACATTGCCGAGAACTGCTTACATTGCCGAGAAATGCCTATAGTGCATTCATTGACCTGCTTACATTTCCTAAACATTTAGAGTATTTTTGAAATAAATTGCAGTATAACGAGTTCAACTAAATAAAGCAACAATGCTGGACTAATGCTGACATCTCAACCGTTAATGGTGTTAATGAATAACAATGTCTCTAATCAATCAACACGGTATAACGTGTTGCACGTGAGTTGCAGGCTTTATTGGCTATCTACATGGACTCGGCTCCATTAACCCAGACATCTACGATTATTATTCCTATTACGACACAGGGATACCCATTCGATGATACTGCAGGTTTCATAGCTTTTTATTTGTGTTGCTTCGGGTACCCTTTGATTAATATTTATTGTAGCTTATTTCAAGTTCAATAGGTTAAATAACCAACACCCAATTACTAGCACTATCGTTATAACGAGCTTGGAGGTTTCGTGGAGAAACTGATGAATAAACACGACAAAATGTCGCGTAGTTGACCGTTAGACACAAACTTACCATATCCTGATTATAAGATCAAAGATCGCCTGCAGTATTGGTATTATAAACTCATCAGGTGACAGGTATTGCTTGTTTACTAATTCCTTGAAGCTTATTATTTTTGTTTTAATAATTCATAACATATCAAACACTTTCTGTATGACTGTACCTGGTGTGCGTGGCGTCAGTCCGTATTAGCGAGACTTCGACATAGGAAACTGATATTTACAATATGTGAGAACAGTCAACTTGCATTTGAGTATATTTTTTATGTTACGTGACTAGATGGTCCGATGCGTTGTCGTGTATGGATGTTTCTCTAATCAAATACATCAAAACCACATTACGTAACTCTAAGAGTAAGAGTAGCCGGGAAATCGTCGACACGGTGCGGTCGCTGTTTCGATGATTCCCGACAACACTTACTTCAAGAGTTGGCAAGGATTCCTATCAAGGGAAAATATTAATGTCGAGCCGAACATTAAAAGTGGACACTCTATCAATAATGGAACAAACCAGCACCGATAACCGATTATAGATGCATACATTTATACCGATATCAAGCAAAACCATGTTATATTGTTTACTGTTAGCGTGTATTAATGATAAACAGGAAATGTAATTTTTCACTCTAAACTGACCCATTCTGAAGTGTTAGATCACGCCCCTGAACGCCTAGGTCCATTACTCCGGGTAATATAATTACCGGAACCTCGACGGGGTGTTTGTTACCGAGCTAAGTCAATAAAATGTACCAAGACAAATTGGCATTTATTCATCATTTGGTTGATGTGAACGCGTTTTATATTATAGAAAAAATGTTTTCCAGCACACCATTATTTGAAGCTTATCGTGTTCTGACTAAAATTGATAATCCTGAACAACACTTTTTACAGTTTAAATGTTACACCAATCATGCTACTGTTTGAGGTTTTATATTATCTAGCCTCGAAGAATGCATTTCTTGTAACTTAGCTAGGTTTTGTTTCATTAATCTCGTATGGACTGTCATATTATTTTTATTTTATAACCAATAAATCAGTTTAACACAAAAGAAAAACAACATTATAATAGGGTTTGATGGAATAAATCAAATGTCTTGTTTATTTTTTTCGCAGATATTTTGGTAATTTCTGTGTGAACAAAACTAGAAGCAGACGTACTGCATGTTTATAAAACCAACCCAGCAGCTTTTAGATCAAACATAAACTACACATTTGTGTGTAGCTCCTCAATTATTTGCCAATAATATTGATAAACAATTTTTATTTGAACTGGTTTTAATTTTAATGTAAACCTCGATGAGTTATCCCCCTTTTCGATTACAAAAGCTGACAAATCCATGCTGATTTATTGCAAATAATTCAAAAGTGACAGACAAATTATGAAAAGTGGGCTTAAGATTTTTTTTTTTTTTTTAGTAAAAACGGATATGATTAATGGTATAGGTGATGATAGTGCGGCACCAATATCACATTTCCATTTTAATATTAAACTTTGGTCGATGAAGAGTATCAGAATATGGTGAATGATGGACGAGAAACCTTGAACTTAATCTCTTTCCATTTATTAAATCTCCCGTTAGTATAACAATGAACTCAGATCTGTATAATAGGAAAGATTGTGTAATACAAATTGTACATGAATTCACACTTGGAAATGTATTCATTTTATCTACCTTTAATACTTGTTTAGACGTCCGAGATCCTGATACATTTACATGTAACAAGATAGTTTCATTATTCTAGAAAAGTATATGAATCACACACAATCAACCTATGTACAACACCTGAGCAGATTTATATCCAGTTGTCACAACACCATACACATGTTATGCAATATAATTGTAATAATTCATTTATTGCTCCCGTAACAACACTACATGTAACTCATCATGTCGTTTAAGTGTAGTTATTTATAATAAGGTTAACTACATTTGAATGGCTTTACATACAATGTAGTGGAGTTGTATATATAGTTGTGTAGCTCATGTGCAATAATGAATAGAACAAAACACTTTTTATAAGAAACACGTTTTTATACTTGGAATAGGTTAATACCTATATCAGTCAGCAAAATTGTTTTCGTGATATGACCTTCTTTACAAAGACATTGACCACATACATGTTCACTTTTTGAATCCGACTCCCGCACGTCCAAGATATTGGAAAGAAGTCTTTGCTTGATAAAATTATCTGAGGCATTTTGTTACAATGATAACAACACCTAATAGATATATGTCCCATAATTACCGCATTGTTTATTGCTTGAGAGAATGGTATATGTAGCAATAGGAATAAAATTAATTGAAAAGGTCGAGTCAGTGAGTTCTTATAACAATCTCCAGCCACACTTTATGTGGATTGGTGAGTATTTGAATGGTATATCGGAGTGTTACCATATCAACACACGACATCTCCATTGACCAGTTAATGGCCGTGTTACATCATTTCAAAGTAATCAAGAATATGAAAGCGCCTTACATTGCCACGTAATCAATGGATACAATAATCTTATGACCTGTTGAATGGGCTAAAATGTAAGGCTAATGTATGTTAATCTGAAACTTTACTTCAAAATACAGTCAATGTACACCTATCAAAATCAAGAGATACACATCTTTGATCTGGACCAACTCTCTATTTAAGATGACAAAACCTCGGAGGACTTTTTGCCTGATTAATTGCCTGCAGTTAGGGCGTAGGAATTGTACCTGCTGCCCAAATTTGGGGTCTTGCATCTTATATTCCTTTCTTTAAAAAATGTCTCCTTTATAATGTCTTCCTTGACAGTGACTCACTTTGGTCTTTTTTAGCGTTCACCACAGTGTGGAAGGCTTTGGGTTCTGTCCCCAGGCCGACGAATATCAGTGTATGTAAAAATTGTAGCTTATACTTCTGATCAACATATGAGTGGAGCAAGTGGTTAGTCTACTGTCAGTATATTGTGATCGGGTGGTGTGTCCTGAATGGTTTTTACGGCAGTATTCTTCAGCGAGGTAGTACAAGAAATTGGCAAAAGTTCCGGACTATCACAAGGAAACTTAGCATGCATAGGAGGCGGTCCTAAAGTGACCTTCGCTGTTGATAGGACGTTATCGCCAGCTAACATTGCTGTATTTATAAGGCTTTATTACTGATGCTAGCAAGATTAGTTACTCCGACGAATGTACATTATAGTATACGTATATTTGACGTCAGTTGACAAGAAGTGTGTTCGTTTGTCGAATGAAATCAGATATGACAGATAGCAAGAAAGTGTCTTTCTCAAAATTGGAATCATTGAGGCTGGTCTAGTGTAGGAATATTAGTCAGATGCTATTGACTGAATAATGCATGCTCATGACTTTAAGATGTTATTGTTAGATTCAAATGTATCAATGTCCATTTATAACAGTACGTCCTTGGCTTGTCATAACTATTACATGTAATCTC
The DNA here is from genome assembly GCF_902652985.1 of Pecten maximus. NCBI lineage: Eukaryota > Metazoa > Mollusca > Bivalvia > Pectinida > Pectinidae > Pecten > Pecten maximus. Next base: position 5,800,271 of record NC_047023.1, on the reverse strand, counting down.
TGTTGAATAGCCATCTCTAATGCATTCGTTCCAGTGCAACAGCCACAAACTGAGCACAGCTCCAGGGCTTTCCGTGACAAGATATTTCCATGAGAGATGACATTACCTTCTATTGTATGTGTTTTGTTATCACTATCATCGGTAAAATGTGGTTTGTATTACATAATTCAATTACATTGAATTGTACATTATACTTAAGTATGAAGTGTTGGCATTAAATTGCCAATAATCAATGAACATATAAAATCAATGGGAATGTTAAGGGTTCTTTGAAGGACATATGTTGCTACTCTTGAAAACAGCGCTTGACAAACTAGCACTAAAGACATAAACAGATACTCAAGTCTGAAGTGTAGTTCACTAAAGACATAAACAGATACTCAAGTCTGTATTGTAGTTCACTAAAGACATAAACAGATACTCAAGTCTGTAGTGTAGTTCACTAAAGACATAAACAGATACTCAAGTCTGTAGTGTAGTTCACTAAAGACATAAACAGATACTCAAGTCTGTTTTGTAGTTCACTAAAGACATAAACAGATACTCAAGTCTGTATTGTAGTTCACTAAAGACATAAACAGATACTCAATTCTGTATTGTAGTTCACTAAAGACATAAACAGATACTCAAGTCTGAAGTGTAGTTCACTAAAGACATAAACAGATACTCAAGTCTGTATTGTAGTTCACTAAAGACATAAACAGATACTCAAGTCTATATTGTAGTTCACTAAAGACAAACAGATACTCAAGTCTGTAGTGTAGTTCACTAAAGACATAAACAGATACTCAAGTCTGTAGTGTAGTTCACTAAAGACAAACAGATACTCAAGTCTGTAGTGTAGTTCACTAAAGACATAAACAGATACTCAAATATGTAGTGTAGTTCACTAAAGACATAAACAGATACTCGAGTCTGTAGTGTAGTTCACTAAAGACATAAACATATACTCAAGTCTGTGTTGTAGTTCACTAAAGACAAAAAGATACTCAAGTCTGTTTTGTAGTTCACTAAAGACAAACAGATACTCAAGTCTGTAGTGTAGTTCACTAAAGACATAAACAGACACTCAAGTCTGTATTGTAGTTCACTAAAGACAAAAAGATACTCAAGTCTGTTTTGTAGTTCACTAAAGACAAACAGATACTCAAGTCTGTATTGTAGTTCACTAAAGACATAAACAGATACTCAAGTCTGTAGTGTAGTTCACTAAAGACATAAACAGATACTCAAGTCTGTTTTGTAGTTCACTAAAGACATAAACAGATACTCAAGTCTGTAGTGTAGTTCACTAAAGACATAAACAGATACTCAAATCTGTATTGTAGTTCACTAAAGACATAAACAGATACTCAAGTCTGTATTGTAGTTCACTAAAGACATAAACAGATACTCAAGTCTGTATTGTAGTTCACTAAAGACATAAACAGACACTCAAGTCTGTATTGTAGTTCACTAAAGACATAAACAGATACTCAAGTCTGTATTGTAGTTCAATAAAGACAAACAGATACTCAAGTCTGTATTGTAGTTCACTAAAGACATAAACAGATACTCAAGTCTGTTTTGTAGTTCACTAAAGACATAAACAGATACTCAAGTCTGCATTGTAGTTCACTAAAGACAAACAGATACTCAAGTCTGTATTATAGTTCACTAAAGACATAAACAGATACTCACGTCTGTAGTGTAGTTGACTAAAGACATAAACAGATACTCAAGTCTGTATTGTAGTTCACTAAAGACATAAACAGATACTCAAGTCTGTATTATAGTTCACTAAAGACATAAACAGATACTCACGTCTGTAGTGTAGTTGACTAAAGACATAAACAGATACTCAAGTCTGTATTGTAGTTCACTAAAGACATAAACAGATACTCAAGTCTGTAGTGTAGTTCACTAAAGATATAAACAGATACTCAAGTCTGTATTGTAGTTCACTAAAGACATAAACAGATACTCAAGTCTGTATTGTAGATCACTAAAGACATAAACAGATACTCAAGTCTGTATTGTAGTTCACTAAAGACATAAACAGATACTCAAGTCTGAAGTGTAGTTCACTAAAGACATAAACAGACACTCAAGTCTGTATTGTAGTTCACTAAAGACATAAACAGATACTCAAGTCTGTATTGTAGTTCACTAAAGATATAAACATATACTCAAGTCTGTGTTGTAGTTCACTAAAGACATAAACAGATACTCAAGTCTGTAGTGTAGTTCACTAAAGACATAAACAGATACTCAAGTCTGTATTGTAGTTCACTAAAGACATAAACAGATACTCAAGTCTGAAGTGTAGTTCACTAAAGACATAAACAGATACTCGAGTCTGTAGTGTAGTTCACTAAAGACATAAACAGATACTCAAGTCTGTAGTGTAGTTCACTAAAGACATAAACAGATACTCAAGTCTGTATTATAGTTCACTAAACACATAAACAGATACTCAAGTCTGAAGTGTAGTTCACTAAAGACATAAACAGATACTCAAGTCTGTATTGTAGTTCACTAAAGACATAAACAGATACTCAAGTCTGTAGTGTAGTTCACTAAAGACATAAACAGATACTCAAGTCTGTATTGTAGTTCACTAAAGACATAAACAGACACTCAAGTCTGTATTGTAATTCACTAAAGACATAAACAGATACTCAAGTCTGTAGTGTAGTTCACTAAAGACATAAACATATACTCAAGTCTGTTTTGTAGTTCACTAAAGACATAAACAGATACTCAAGTCTGTAGTGTAGTTCACTAAAGACATAAACATATACTCAAGTCTGTATTGTAGTTCACTAAAGACATAAACAGATACTCAAGTCTGTAGTGTAGTTCACTAAAGACATAAACATATACTCAAGTCTGTAGTGTAGCTCACTAAAGACATAAACAGATACTCAAGTCTGTTTTGTAGTTCACTAAAGATATAAACAGATACTCGAGTCTGTAGTGCAGTTCACTAAAGACATAAACAGATACTCAAGTCTGTTTTGTAGTTCACTAAAGACATAAACAGATACTCAAGTCCGTATTGTAGTTCACAGTTCAAAGCAGAGCATTTCCATGTGTATTTGTATCAGAACGATGCTATAACAGTTATATCAAACCAAGTTCCAAATTTACAAAATAGTCTCAGAAGTACTGACACAGAGGAGTCTATTTGTATAGATGATAAATTGAGCATAGCCACATAATGCATTACCAAATACAAGCAATTGAATAATACATTTCATGCAATACATAAAACAAAAATCATATCAACCCGTAGTTATTTCCCCAATGAGATTCTCTGAACACGAGGCTTTGCGGAGATCATTGTTACTAAATGCAAAGAAATATGCCTCCCCTAGGAGCCGCCTCTTCTCTGATATGTAAATACACACGGTACAGAGATAGATGGGGACTATTCTAGATCGCTACATCATCGTCGGGGACTTAGGGTGCAGCAAGGCGAACAGTCAATCGGTTAGACTAGGGATCACACTTGCGGCTCCGTGGGAGACACGGGGTCGGGATGGAACAACACAAATGTAATTAAGGGAATAAACTTATATGATAATACACCATTTACTTCATATTGCATGTTTTGAAAAACAAATTTTCCGCGATTATTTATGAGTAAATTCAAGAATGGAAACAAATGAAACAGATCTGCCGTCTAGGCGTTTCTTTGGATCGCGTATGTTTATTTTTTGAATGCGGATGAAGGTTAACTTTTCTGTACAATCTGTCTGTAATGTCGGCTGATATTCTAAGGTGTTTTTGGTACAGTAATAACCGAGTTTAGCCCGAAGTTATATAATCATATGGTACTTTGTATGGAGGTCATCCGGGGATAATTCATATATAACAAATTATAGGTCGCTTATGTTGCACGTAACTTAAATAGGCACATACGTCTGCACATTACCTGGACGTTGCATATGTCAGGACGCCCTGAAATCGGTTATCATTCTCTGTCGAGTAAAGCCAAGCGATCTCGGCTGTCGGAATCTAGCAGGGTATTATCCAGAGTGCATACAGTTGCAGGATAGTCTCAGTGGGATACAGCATTTGCAATTTGAACGTCTACAATGATATCAGCAGTCAATTGAAAGAATAGGCGAGTCTATAGGGCAAAGGTCCTCAAATTATCTCAAAAATAGCACACCCGGTTTGATGTGTTCACAATACGGGCATAACTAAAACAGAAAAGTGAGAGTTGTCTGTTGTACAGGCGGTGTGTCATGTTTACAATAAAAAAAAGCTTAATAATTCTTTTGTGTGCATATGTATTGTTCATATGCCGCCCACTACAATATATGTAGTATTGCAGTATACGCCAAATAGTCTTTCTGACTCCGAAAGAATTCGATTGATATTGGTATCAATATGCCATGAGTTAAATCGTGTTTGCTAGCGTCGGAGGGTATCACGAAGACCATAAACAACGCCATTCACACAAACCATTTCATTTTGCACGATGCAAGTACACAGAGTAATTGCTGTATGTCTGGTATGGCCGTCAGTCTGCAATAGATTGCATATGATAATCAAAATAATGTTCGTCTATCACTACTGCATTCGAATGGCATTTGCAATGTATCGGCCAGCGAACTCTTGTTCGAAGCCGTATGAATCATCAGAGAAATAATATACCGATAATTAAGTCTAAAAAACAAATTAACATAGGGCCGCCCTGTCGGGTCATTCTCGCGGTTTATACTGGTCTGATTTGCAAAATGCTGACTTTTTTTCTTTCTTCATTTTATGACACTACATCCTAATGTCTGCTGAACATTACCTCCCGTTTAATCACAGCAACACGAACACAATATTCAGTATTATAAATCCCCTTACAGTTTAAATCAATCTATATCCTAATCTGACCTGTCTATCGCAATCAGATATCTCTATCCCTATCAAACCTCTATATCCCTGTCAGACCTCACTACCCCTATCAGACCTAACACATTTATTCAATAATTTTGGATCTTCGTCTTCAAACTGACTTTTCTTTGATGTGTATCATTGTTGAGTAAATATCCGCCATACAGTCAAAATAAGGTGTTTGTTTACACTAGAGACCGTGACCGGACACGCTTCAGTCGGCTATGTTCTGGTAGAAATTTCGCTTTGTAGACTCGCACAACAAATGTGTCTGCTGCAAATGTTCAAATGCCTGTAGTGTCAAAACAAGTGGGTACCTATTCTTTAGTGACCATCCGTATATTACGTTATAGATCAAATAAATTTAAAAAAAAAAAGTGAAATTGCCTTCTTAAACTTAAACAGTGAACAAGCCAGCTACTGCATACAGACTTGATACAACACGATCTCAGTAATGAATATTGATGACAATTTTAGTTTTTGTTAATTTAACACTCTGTTGACCAATGTGTGCAGACGATGTACGAGGTCAGCCAGTTTAATCAACAGGGTAACACTGCTATTGTTGATGCGGTGACGTCATAACGATAAATCCCAAACGACTCAATAAGATAAGTGGCCCGATGACTGTATGGATGACACGTACACATTGATCAAATCTGTCGATTAAATAAAAGAATATATATATATATATATATATTATATCCGCGTAGTCACGTTAAATGGGTGAGCGACGCTCAAACGGTCACGTTTACGCCATCAGCCGTTACAATAGTATCACGTGACAGTTCGGAATGCGTTGTATAGTTTGTGAATGAATCGGTTGAAAACGCTGTAGCATCGATAATGATTCTTACACAAGTTATTTGCATATCTAATCTCCCGCGTAGATACACTGATCGATATCATAAAGGTAGTACACGAATATATAGTTATATCATTTGTTAGATTGTGTTCAGTTTAGTTTACTGCTAATATCTGTCATTGATTGATCCAATATCCAACGATTTATGTATATCACCCAATTTTGTTTGTTAATATCAAGCTGGATATTGAATACTCTTTATGATCCCTGGAAATGCTAGAGACCTGAAGTTAGATAAATGAGATGTCACGTGACACGTTAGGTACACTCCCCACCTGTGAAGGTCCCTGTCAACCTGTGGAGGTCCCTGTAACCCTATTGAGGTTACATATCCTACAGGCTTATAATGTTTGTCCGGTTACAGGCAATAATGTACATCTCGTTACAGGCGATAATGTACATCTGGCTACAGGCGATAATGGACATCTGGCTACTGGCGATAATGTCGTCTGGCTACAGGCGATAATGTACATCCGGTTACAGGCGATAATGTACATCCGGTTACAGGCTATAATGTTCATCCGGTTACAGGCGATAATGTACATCTGGCTACAGGCGATAATGTACATCTGGCTACAGGCGATAATGTACATCCGGTTACCGACTATAATGGACATCTGGCTACAGGCGATAATGTACATCTGGCTACAGGCGATAATGTACATCTGGCTACAGGCGATAATGTACATCTGGCTACAGGCGATAATGTACATCTGGCTACAGACGATAATGTACATCTGGCTACAGACGATAATGTACATCCGGTTACAGGCGATAATGTACATCCAGTTACAGGCATTAATGTTCATCCGGTTACAGGCGATAATGTACATCTGGCTGCAGGCGATAATGTACATCAGGTTACAGGCGATAATGTACATCCGGTTACCGACTATAATGTACATCTGGCTACAGGCGATAATGTACATCTGGCTACAGGCGATAATGTACATCTGGCTACAGGCTATAATGTTCATCCGGTTACAGGCGATAATATACATCTGGCTACAGGCTATAATGTACAACCGGTTACCGGCGATAATGTTCATCCGGTTACAGGCGATAATGTACATCTGGCTACAGGCGATAATGTACATCCGGCTACAGGCGATAATGTACATCCGGTTACCGACTATAATGTACATCCGGTTACCGGCTATAATGTACATCCGGTTACCGGCTATAATGTACATCCGGTTACCGGCTATAATGTTCATCCGGTTACCGGCGATAATGTTCTTCCGGTTACCGGCTATAATGTGCATCCGGTTACCGGCTATAATGTACATCCGGTTACCGGCGATAATGCACATCTGGCCACAGGCGATAATGTACATCTGGCTACAGGCGATAATGTACATCTGGCTACAGGCGATAATGTACATCCGGTTACCGGCTATAATGTACATCCGGTTACGTTGACATTTTGCTCTTTGTAACAGTTAATTTTAAGCTTAACATTGTTATCCATATGTATAAATAAATACACCATATAGACAAGGCTATGGACGACTTACCTCAGTGTTAAGATGGTAACAAAATATTGAACCACTTTTACAACGAATAGCAGGGACGAACAGTAGTAATGCCATATCTTAAGTAAATTGTTCGAAGTAGAACGATTTAAAAAAAAAAAAAAAAAAAATGATTTTGTTATTTTCCCCTTGAAACAAATTGCATTAGACAGGCAAAATCCTGCGTGTGATCTTCCCCAACCAACCATTGCCGCATGTTTACGAGATACAATTACCCGTCAATCATTTTACACAGAAGTCATGCAACATTGATGAAGTTTACGCCAGCAAAGTGATATTTATCTTCACATCCAGAGTTTAACATCCGCTCACGTTATATTTTATCAGCACGAAACACGGTTTAATGCTTAATTCCTGAGAATCTTAAGATCAATTAAAATTAAATTTATAGAAAAAAAGTCCCGAAATTAACCATCCGATGCTTGAAATAAACGTTTTCTCCTTGAATAGGAGGACGGTTCAGCTAACTCATCGTGGTCGACTAATTATCGAATGGAGGACACAACCATGGTTTTACCATCCGAGATACAAAGTTTTATAATCAATAATCGGGTTCATTGAGTGTCAATATGGTAGAAATTGAATTTAAACGAAAGCCTATTAAACCTATTTACGATTCGCGTCTTTTTGTACGTCCAATGTTTCGCGCTTTTGAGGCTGATTTTAAGCTTTAGTTAAGATATTTTAGTTAAGACGTTAAACGTTGTTTTTAAGCCATCAAAACAAATGTTGTTATGCGTTGACGGAGTCGTAAGGAAACGACCGAATTTATCGGTGTTCGCGAATAATGGGTTGGGACAAGAACCATCAGTAAATATAATCACTATCTGGACATATAATCATATAGATGTGCCAATTTCTGCGGTTCCATTACCTATGGAGACCCGTTTTCGTTGGAATCAGTTGCTGCTGTTTTAAACTTATAATTGACTATTTGGTATTTATTAATTTCCAGTTATATTTTGAAGCATCGGACCAATAAAGATAATAGTTAGCTCAGAGATGGTATTATTCACCAATAGGACTACCTATTACAAATACACGATACCCGGGTGACCTACGCTTGTGTCTGTGTGATTCAGGACAAACTTAACTGCACATTATTGTCTTATAAGGCCACAACAACATTGCAAGGTCCCAGCTTAATTAATTAGCTCATAGCTCGTTGACATTGTCCGTTTGTAACCTAGTACATCACTGGCAGCAACAAACGCCAAACCCTCGGACTTTTATCGTGTTTTTGAGTCGATTACCTCCCAAACATGCGTGCCTTACACGCCTCCTGGTGGACATGGTTTCATACATACATCAGATAGTATTGGTCTGAGAACAGCGTATAAGTACCTGATGTAGCTTGTTTAAGACGGGTATACTATTCTGAAGTTGTAAAGGACGTACAACCACGGTATATATTTATATATATATCGTTCGATAGCCACACACAGTATACAGTGGTCAATATTGGTCTATACGGAAGGCAGCATGCATACTCGTGGCGAGATTAAATCGGTCTGGTTTTATTGTTGTGTTCCTGGAAAGGTCGTCTTACACTGCATGTTTCGTCAATACCACAATCGAGTAAACATTGGCATTCAGTGGGTAGTTAATCTGTTACTGATATACAGATGTTGCATGTTCCAAGAAATTGTAGGGCTAACATGTAATTTATATCACCCCATATTCAATTTATAAATCATCTCGGCATTGACAGAAACGCCAGTGACCAATGATAAACTTCATCATTTTGACAGTTAACGGGAACACAGACGGAAATGATTGGGTACTAACATGCACGTGGATCCATGGAAATATGTTACGGATCCCACAATACAAATAAACATGCCTTGACATTTATAGGGAAACAGTATAAGGTCAAACGTTAGAACTGTTTTGTCTGGACACCATGAATTGACATTTCATATCTAAAACGCCATATAAATAGCATTGCCATCCCTTCTTACAATTTATTTATAACTCAATGGAAAAGCGTCGCTCACACGGGATTTTGATCAAAGTATTTTTTTCATTTAAAGTTCTATTGAAATTAAGATTCCAAAGGGACATATGCTTATGCTGTAGAGCCATCAGTCGTTTTCTTGTTTCGACCTAGGGCTATTAGTGTTGACAGACCGTTGAAGTAGCATAAGAGAGTTCTGTTCGTGCCCGCAAGAAGGTAGATGGTATGATGTTTGGGATCCCAAAGCAGCATGACTATAGCATTGGTTTCTGAACTGTGCTGAGCCGTGACCAATGCTCCACGTCCCTGGGGCAGCGTAACATGCCTTTGTTCGTCATATCGTGCCTTACAAGCAGGCATCTGGTTTCAGAGATAGGACGTCGAATAATTTACAGTGTTATTGGTTTGTATTCCATTAAATTTATCTAATTTATTAACCCATGACCTGCTTTTAACACTTTAGGATCAACTCCCCAAGGACGCCTCGAAACGCAGTATCAAGCAGCCCCGCTTGCAATATGCAAGATCTTTGTGGCTCAATATCCATCATAGTGTAATTTAACATTTGATCCTTTCATCTCGCCTTATGTATCAAACCCGCAGCCTTAATATTTCAATATTACAATAACAATGCATGTTGTAACATGATATTAAGAACGTGGTTCGTTATCCTTTTTGGAAATAATTTAATTAGTTCTGGTATGAAGTTGTTTGTGATGGTCATACTTCGGACCAGAAGAGGTAATACAATGGAGTTTCTTCATGTTGGCGAATACTAGCAAAGGTATGGCGTTTCACTGCGCATTAAAATGAGGTGTTTAATACGGACCATAAGAGACCAAAGAGTCTACTTATCAGAACACAGAAAACAACTTATACAATTTAGCGTTTACCAAGGATTATTATTAGAGTACATTAAAGTTAGAATCCCTCTCGTGAATGTTGGTTAAATGCAGCAAAATGAAATGAATTAACCGAGAGACAAAAAATTCAGAGACAAAAGAAATGAAGACAAAAATAACAGAATCATTCGCCTTTCACCAGTGCTTAGTTTATGTGTTTTAAACCCATTTGACTATTTACTTTGCGGTGAAAGTTGGAGACATTTTGATGTAGGTTAATGTCTGTAGCGGTGCCTTCTCAATCCAATTACATGCCGCCCAGCGCATCAGCGTTGTCGAGAGAGTCCGATGACCCGGCAGTATTGATACAGTGCACTGTACTAATAATTGAAGTCGTGCAATTCTTCATTACATGATTATAAATAGGTTTAACCTGACCCCTATGTTACATCAATACCCATCCCCCCTCTCACGTCCTTAATTGATCAATCCGTACCCTGGCCTTGGTCCCACCACTACTGTTTTAGTACATATATGGCTGTGAGCAGTTTAAGCTCATGTCCCCCAGCACTCTACATATATGTATATCTAAAACCCAAATATATGTACTTAACATCATTTTAGGTCGATCTCCTATTATATGTTGTATCGCATTAAAAAGAAAAATATATTGATTACTCAACACATGTAAATCATTCATTGTTTACTATGTTGCCTTTGTACCTATAGTATTACAATGGAAAGGAGTGGCTATGTTCTACAAATAACACAGTCCGCCCCTTGTGTCTAAGGTTGATTATTACCACAGATCAGATTAATCTCCCAGGAAATAACAGTCATTCTCTTAGTTAATGTATATAGAATGATGTTCATTACCTAATTAATATAATACCTTTAAAGCCAACCAAATTACATAACGTTTATTCATGCAACAGGATAAATAGACTATACTGATATCGATCCTTTGTGATAAATGTCCTGTAATCCAGGTAAGTACATACATGTTCCATGTAATGCGAACTGAAAATATTCCCTTTAGCTAGAGTACATTACTGCTGTATATCTGGACCAGAGAGTGTCTGTACGTATACGTGATGGCCATATCCCATAGGTTACACTACACTGATAATATACCATATAGATAGCACAGTATCGGCTTGGTAGTATTAGTAGTATCTTGGGGATCCATGTTTTTCATCACGGTCTAGTATAAACATGTACGTATGGTACTGGGGAGGGGGGGGGGGGGGGGGGGGGGGTGTCACCATACATGTTTAGCATCACGGTCTGGTATAAACATGTACGTATGGTACTGGGGGGGTCACCATACATGTTTAGCATCACGGTCTGGTATAAACATGTACGTATGGTACTGGGGGGTCACCATACATGTTAATCATCACGGTCTGGTAAAAACATGTACGTATGATACTGGGGGGTCACCATACATGTTTATCATCACGGTCTAGTATAAACATGTACGTATGGTACTGGGGGGTCACCATACATGTTTATCATCACTGTCTGATATAAACATGTACAGTGTAAGTATGGTACTGGGGGGTCACCATACATGTTTATCATCACGGTCTAGTATTAACATGTACGTATGGTACTGGGGGGGGGGGGGGTCACCATACATGTTTATCATCACGGTCTAGTATTAACATGTACGTATGGTACTGGGGGGTCACCATACATGTTTATCATCACGGTCTGGTATAAAACATGTACAGTGTAAGTATGGTACTGGGGGGTCACCATACATGTTTATCATCACTGTCTGGTATAAACATGTACGTATGGTACTGGGGGGTCACCATACATGTTTATCATCACGGTCTGGTATAAACATGTACGTATGGTACTGGGGGGTCACCATACATGTTTATCATCACGGTCTGTTATAAATATGTACAATGTAAGTATGGTACTGAGGGGTCACCATACATGTTTATCATCACGGTCTGGTATAAACATGTACGTATGGTACTGGGGGGTCACCATACATGTTTATCATCACGGTCTGGTATAAACATGTACGTGTATCACGCTCCTGGTGGGCCCTATGATATTGCTTCTTAAATGAAATGATGGCGCACGATCATTACACGACAGATAGGCGATATGTACACTGACTTTTATGTAAACAGTTCAAATGTTAAGATCACACTCGGATGAAAGCGGTCGATTGAAATGAGCAAATGTTTGCTATTCATGTAAGACACAAAGGGGAATGAAATTGTAGAGACAATTAAAACTGGAACCCGGCACAACGCAAATACACTTCTGTTACAGAAATCAATAACTGCTCTTGTCGAAGTGTAATTGAGATGTATTCGATTTTAATCTCTTATGTTTAAAAATATACTATCACTAATTTGTTTGTAATTTCATGTCAGTATTGTAATGTATAGTTTTGATATTGTCTGGGAAAATGATGAAGCTGTGAGCTGATATAATGGACGGATATGGCGATTCGGAGCAATAATCGACCAGTCTCTGTGTTATGAAAGCATTATTTTCATTTTGTTTTAACTTTGAAAGTGTAATGTATTCATTTTCATTACATCACCACGAAAGAGGGGATTTACTCTCATTTGATAGCAGTAACAAGGATCAGTCGTCCGTACACTGCAAAATAGGGTTGTATCGATTTGACTTATCTATTCCATACGGTTGTTCTGCTGAATAGCACCCTGATCTACACGTGGAGTGAGGTTGTTCAATAGGCATAAACAAATTTGAGAAAAAAAAACAACAACAACAACAACAACAACAACAACAAAAAACAATAATTTGCAGTTTCGAGATGCAATCATTTGTGTACACAACACGTGACAGAACATAGCACATTTTCTTTTGGCCTTTTCTTCACTGATCATTCAGTCTTGGTCTGTGTTCCTTCGTATATTTATCTTACAATGATGATTACATATTTAATTACGTGGTAACGTTTGTTTCAAGTATGGCAAGCTGTTTGATGTGTGTCCCTGTAGTCTATAGGAGCCTGTTAAGAGATTCATGCTGTATTTAACTGATATAATGTATCAGCCGGTTAGCCTGTATGTTCGGGTTTGTTCGTTTTTGTTTAACGTCCTATAGAGACCAACCAACCAATTGTTTTCCCATAGACTTTAGTGTTAACGTTTTGGAGTATTTCATTCAAATTCTTTAATTCAATATGACAATTATGGTTTATAACAAAAGTTTAGGGTCTGATATAACACCTAATCAAAAAAAAAAAGTTGGGTCCTTCAGCTCAAATTTTCTCCAGGGTAGCCATTTTGAAAATAGGTGAATTTCGCAGTAAAAATTCTCAAAAATCTTAAATGTTTACATGTTTATCATTATTACCTGAACTTTTGGGAAAAAAATCAATCAGACTTACGAAATTTATATCAACATTTCTTATTGATAGTTACCTGTCAGTCTACATATCTATTTTCTCACTTCATAGCATACTGGCCAATCAGTGGCTGCCAGACATTTTATCCTTGGCTCAACGTTCTATACACAGGGGCTGTTTAAAAAAATATGTGTTTTCAATTGGTTGGTTGTTCCCTATATTAACAGCCAGGGTCATTTAAGGAAGTGTCAGGTTTTGGAGGTGGAGGAAAGCCGGAGTATCCGGAGAAAAACCACCGGCTTACGGTCAGTACCTGCCCCGCGTAGGTCTCGAACTCGCAATCCAGAGTTGGAGGGCTAGTGATAAAGTGTCGGGACACCTTAACCACTCGGCCACCGCCTTAATCGATGTTAATTGTAGAATCTAGGTTAAGACTTACTCAGTCGAGCTATGATAACAACTCAACTGACCATTGCAAGTTAATATTGTGCCAATGTTACCGTGACAAGTGTCTGATATTTTAGAGCTATGTGAACAAGATATGGCGTTTCGCTGACCAGAAATACGGCGTCTTATAGCCTCAGTTTTTTGCCTGCAGTTGTTTACAATATGTTGACAGGGTAAGCAATTTAGAGATACGAGTTCTAGCTTCATTTTGAGAATGTGATCTAAATCTAATTTGACTTAGATTTGTACGGCGGGTGTCGTCAATGAAGAAAAGGAAAACACTTATTCTCCGTGTACATTTCTTAACATCTTCATGCAAATTATGGGTTTTTTTACTTATATTTCCCCATATTTGATCTATTTGTAATTAGGTTTTGTGTCGGTTGTTCAATTGACAGTTTGAATAATTATGGACCATGGAACATGAACTACGAAATTTAATACATGTAGTATAATGATATGCATCACCTACATTTATAGGAATGAGGGAGGGATGTTGGTGCCAACGCATGCTTGTGACAATTCAATATATGTGTTATATATGTGGTCACATCTTGTTTCTCCTACTTCAATAATTTTATATCTACAATGTTTTGCACTCTTATGACATTCTTTGTATTAAGACTTCCTACCTCAGGAGAATATGTTCATGACTCCTCGTTCATTAACGGTAAAAATACTACAAATGAAGTAAATTTATATAGCCCATTAATAGACATCTAGGTTTTATCTGGAAAAGAGCGTGACAAATGACATTATCTGTGAAAACGTTAATGTATAGACTTCTGATAAAAATCGTCTATAAAACCTGCTAGCATTTGTTTAACTCCGAGATAATCTTACGATTATCTTCAGGATCACCATAGAATCCGCGACACGCAAGTTTGATGGTTGTTTAACTTACTAATCTGCAACTGGATTGAAAGTAAGCTTAACAATGGTCAGGCAATGAAGAGTAATATGGATATCAATGTATATTCCTTTCACAGCTGGTCTGGTATTTGCATCGACAATCTACATAATGTAAGTTTTATGTTAGTTTACAATCGCCATCGGTGTTATCTTGTAGACTAGAAGAAGACATCATTTTGAGGTAAACTTGCAATCATGGCTACAAAGTGACTAAGGATTATTCTGATATTGCTCCTCTGCACGCAACATAAGATCTGTCACGACAGCCCTTCTATGACCACCGTGTCTCCTAGACATCGGACTGAGTATATCGGGGAGTTTTAGGAGCCTGATAGTTAATAAAATGCAGCGTATGCGGTGTTAAGCGGCTGCACGGACGTGCAGTGTCGAATTAGTGGAATCTAGTCGGGCCGCCAGGCAGATATACGGTATGAAAAAGGCGGCAGTGTGATCCGCTGTACTTTTACAGAGGGACACTTTGACACGTCCATGTCTGCTTTCTAACGCGTGTTGGTCGGTGATATGAACAGACGGCATTTTGCGATGTTAGCCTTCTTGTCCTTTCTGGAGGTTGCTTACATAGAATGCTCGTAAAATCCGTTGCGTTAACAAATGTATTTCACACTGATTTTTAGTTTTTTTTTTGTTTTTTTAATATTAAACCCCCGGAAGAATCTTAAAGCATATATAGAACTTGGCTATGCTGAGCTTATTGGTAAGTCCATGAAGACTGTGTAAGGAGTGGCCTTCAGGACATTAGTCTCTGTTTGTTGTTTGTTTTGTTTACTATATCGCCACACGGAGTCAAATCTCCCTGTAGGTCTGACCCTTTTAATCCAGGTTAAGGTGGTAGCAACTCCAATTAAAGGAAAAGCATGAAATCCACCATTGCGGTTCAAACAAGCCATCATGGATCTTTTATGGATTGGGACCTTCCCTGCCGTGAGAGCAAGAGTGTTGATTGATTGAATCACGTGATATGATAGCGGCTAATTACCTGTGCCCGTCACAGCTGTGTATGATAGCATCAATCCCATTAATATTACATGTACTTACAGGCCAGCAACCCAAAGATCGATCATTACCTGTTCATCTAATAAAAGGATTGGTTTCGTCTGAGAATTCGGACACACCAATATACTTAACACATTTAGGAAATCAATGAAAACAAGCTGTTAATACAAGTGAATTGAATATCCTCTACGAGTAAGAGTTAAATGGAGGCTTCTCTATTTATATATGCTGTTATTTATCAGTTTTTTAGAACTAACGCTCGATATGATTATAATACAGACGTGGGTCTCTTAAGTGTCCAATGGGACACCCGATCATCATGCTAAGTACGCGGAAATTCCATACAGAACATTTCATACGTTCGGACACTCTGGGCATGCCGAGAAAGAATCTTCTGACACGCGCTTCTGTATGAGCCTTCAACTCTTTGAATTGGCGTTCTGGAGCTGTAAAGCGAAACTTTCTTGGCATTTGTCGGAATGGCAACACAATGCTATTCATCAAGCAATCTGATTAACCTCCGTATCCGTACATCGCAACACTATCGAAAGACAGAGCCGGGAAATGATTTCAGTATTGAATTTTCGGGAGGCGATACGTAAAGGAAAGTACGGTTACCCGACAACAGAGTAGCATGTGTGTTAAGCAGCAGATACATATTTAGGGTGCGAAATGCTGATCTCCTATTCATTTTATCGATTATTTGTTATATATTATTACAACAAACAATCAATAGATAACATCATAAAATCAATTTTTAATGATCAATTGTCTGATATCGATCGTGAATACAAATACTGAAAAAAAAACATGTATATCACATTCAACAGCTGTAAAGACCAACCAACTTATGTCTGGCAGCAACAGAATTCCATACAGATGTTCCCTCTGTAGATCCATATGCTAACGCTTGTATCACATGTTGTATTACAGTTAAGTTGGCTATGACTCCCCGAAGCGTGCAGACCACACTTCTACTCACACATTTGATATCACCTGAATAAAACCGTTTGGAAATCCGATGCAGTACGAAAGTAGGCGAGCGTAAATACCAGAAATATCACAAATAATAAATGATTATACATTTAGTATCCTCATGAAAATTCCACATGTCATACTTTCAGAATAAAGATCTTATAAGCCGAATTCAAAGTCGATTGATCGGGGGATAGATTGAAGAAAGATTAGAAAACAAAAAGAAAAAAGACATATCATATAAACACAATGTTTCGTTATCAAAATGGGAAAACAGCAGATTAACGAGCATTGGACATGTCAGATTTAAAATATATCAATATATATATATGATTTCTGTATAATTGAAATGAAACGGTACTAAAACAGAAATCAAAGTCATTTTTAAATGTTACCTTTTTCTAAGAATAGGCTTACATGCATATGTATACGTCGTGACCTGGTGTTTCTATTTTTATTTTTATTTGTTCATGATCAATGTTGAAGTGTAGTAAATCAATATCAATAAATGGTAATGAGGGTGTGTGGACACTTTAACCGACGTATTACCAACGAGTGATATCAACACCATTTTGACACTAATTACCATGTCTTTTGTATAATGCTTCATTCTAGGACAATCTAGGCCTACCTATGACCATCTAGGACTATGTAGAACCATATGGGACTATCTGGGACTATCTAGGACTATCTAGGACTATAAAGGACTATGAAGGACTATCTGGGACTATAAAGGACTATCTGGGACTATAAAGGACTATAAAGGACTATCTGGGACTATAAAGGACTATCTAGGACTATGAAGGACTATGAAGGACTATCTGGGACTATAAAGGACTATCTGGGACTATAAAGGACTATAAAGGACTATCTGGGACTATAAAGGACTATCTCGGACTATAAAGGACTATAAAGGACTATCTGGGACTATAAAGGACTATAAAGGACTATCTGGGACTATAAAGGACTATCTGGGACTATCTAGGACTATAAAGGACTATAAAGGACTATCTAGGACTATAAAGGACTATCTGGGACTATAAAGGACTATAAAGGACTATCTGGGACTATAAAGGACTATCAAGGACTATAAAGGACTATCTGGGACTATAAAGGACTATCTGGGACTATAAAGGAATATAAAGGACTATCTGGGACTATAAAGGACTATAAAGGACTATCTGGGACTATAAAGGACTATGAAGGACTATCTGGGACTATAAAGGACTATTTAGGACTATCAAGGACTGTAAAGGACTGTAAAGGACTATAAAGGACTATCTGGGACTATAAAGGACTATAAAGGACTATCTGGGACTATAAAGGACTATAAAGGACTATCTGGGACTATAAAGGACTATACAGGACTATAAAGGACTATCTGGGACTATAAAGGACTATAAAGGACTATCTGGGACTATAAAGGACTATCTAGGATTATAAAGGACTATATTTACCATTGTATGGCACTGCCACTATATAACCCTACCAATTCAGTTGCGAGTTCACCAGCTTATGAACTGCCAACTAAAATTTGAATTTGAAAATTTCAAAAAAAAATCGCACGACAAATAAGAAATCGCAGATGGTAAATATAAGCATTGAACGGCTTTCAGTTGGAATTCATAGTCAATATGAATGCCAACTGGACAGAGGCAAACTCAACATGAAGCGCTAGCGCGCTTCATGGAATTTGCCTCTGTCCAGTTGGCATTCATATTGACTATGAATGCCAACTGAAAGCCGTTCAATGCTTAAATAAAGGACTATAAAGGACTATCTAGGACTATAAATCACATTCAAGCTATCCGAAGATGTCTAGGACTATCTGGGACCATTAAGGACAACTTTTGACCATCTCGAGCTCTCTAGGAGTTTCTCTAACCATCTAGCACTATCTAGGACTAATCAGGACCATCTAGGACTATAAAGGACTATAAAGGACTTTAAAGGACTATCTATGACTACCCCAGGACATTCAAACTAGTTTTACCTGCTGCCACCATTGCAGGAATGTAAGGGACAACACTCTCCAGTTGGGAAAGTAATGACGAAACACCAAAGTCAGTAAAATTGGAACTTGTGGTAGCTCAGTGCGATATGTTAAGAGCAGTATTTGTCTGTCCCCCAACCTTCTATAGACACAGCTCGACAGTTCTAATCCAGACCTCACTACATCCAAATTGTCTGTTGCTTCACTATCTATATACCAACCTCGAGAGTTCCTAACCAGACCTCACTAAGCCCTAATTGTCTGTGGTCCTATCATTTATATACACATTTTGACAGTTTTTAACCAGATCTCACTAGACCTCATTTGTCTGTGGTTCAACCATTCATAGACACCGTTTTAAAACCAGACGTCACTGGGCCCCACTGTGGTCCAAACATTCCGAGACACCGTTTTTAACCGTATGACGTTAATATCGCGCGAGACAGTACCAAACCAGACCTCACAAAATTCAATGAATTTGAATTTGAAACACTTTATGTATCATGATTCTTAAAAGTATTAATTCTAAAACATTTTTGGAAGTTACGTAGGTCGTCCTAAACGTCATTATCAAAATTATCTAATCATTATTACAAGTGTTGCGCGAACCTGTTGAAACACTTATCGCAAATTGAGTTGAGGAATTTCACGTTTTAACAAGTAATGAAACTAACCAGCCTTGATAAAACGAGTTCAAAATCGATACACTCACATCTTAATGTGTTTTAACGCAGTTAAAGGATTTAACACGGAAGTGTGAGCACCCTAAGGAACAAATCTCATCCAGTCTCTCCACAGTGCGTTAATGACACGTGGTCTTATCAGTGTAACATAGCATCACTATTATTCCACGTCATCAGCTGAATCTAAAGAGCCACTCCGACAGTTAAGGTAAAGCTACACCAAGATAATGATCAATTCAATACAGATAAAGCAGCTTTTGTATATACCTATACACGTTGTATTGTTCAGTCTGAAGTGATCCTGCATTCGCTGTTAGAGATAAACTTACTAGATATTACTGCATTAATCGAATCACCATTCCTTCATGAAGATATCTTGTAAAGTGTTTATTTGAAAAAAAGTAAACTTTATCTATTTTGCAACAAGTGCAAAAACAAGCCATGTCCACTTTCAATAATCACGCTTGTTGGCTCGAAGGTAACTTCATGAGAGCTCTTACTGTAGATAAAAAAAATAAGAGAAATTCGTGTAGCGGGCAGGTGACCCGCTTAGGTAAAAGGCAAGTGTGCTACCACTGTAACACCAGACCAACCTTTAATGAGTGTTTCTAGAATTTCTCATCATGATTTGCCAGAGAGAGTCAGTCTGACCTAAGTGTCCCCGACGAGTGCCCTTTGACGACAAGGTTTGGTTTTCTACTATTTCACGTTCTATCAAAAGCTAGGGTAATTAAGGGAAGACTTTCTGTGTGTTGGAAGTGTAATTAAAGGAAAACTTTCTGTGTGTTGGTAGTGTATGTGAGTGGTTGGGAGGCTGAGACATGTTTGTGTTTGGTTTCTTTGTGATATCACGGAACTGATGCTTACTTTCTAGTACTACCTTACACATGTACACTGCCGAAGAAACCCAGCAAGACAACCACATGGGTCACATTATAATGGTAACGGACGAACCTGTCTTCTAACTCTCAAAATTGCTTAGCGCTAAGCAGGGATGGGAAATGATAGTTTTATAAACTTAAATAGATTTTGGCAAAGATATAGAGCCAAAAACTGACCTTACGGGTTTGAGCGCTCAGATAAAAGTCAAAAGTAAGGCAGTGTCAAGGGAGACATTGGGATTCTAGAAAAAAAAAATAAGGCAGTGTCAAGGGAGACATTAGGATTCTAGAAAAAATGAGGCAGTGTCAAGGGAGACATTAGGGATCTTAGAAAAAAACGATAAAAGATAATATCCCGAATTTAGTCGCCTCATGCGATCATTCAATAGGGGCAGAAATGTACTATTCATACGCCCTACCTGTAGGGCAAACATTTATGAAGATAAAAATGGGTATATATAGCGCCCTTCAAATAGAAGACACGGAGTTACACTAATCCATCTCTCTCTTGTGAAATACACTTTCCAGTTAAACAAAACAGGTACCCACTACAGAAATCCTGGATTAAAACAAGTGAATCAATGCGAATTCTGGCGATGATTCCATCAAACATTTCTTTTACACAAACAAAAATTGTATCGAGAAAGGGTTTACTTCTGCATGATAGTTACTGTAGAAATCATCATGATTACTCGCGTATGGGTCAACGAAGGTACCAAAACTGCTTCTTGTTATGATCGTATCCAATCGAACACGTGTTAATCGTTGTAAAGAAAGCACTCGATTCACCCCTAGTAGGGAGCCCACCATCTTGCCAAAACTATATAGTTATGTAGACTACATTACAATCCGAAACCTAAAATAGGTTCATCAACACTGATGCTGCATGCTAATAATACGGAACGAAGTTAGGCGACTTAACGACCACCCTTATCTGTCAATCATAACATTTAATGTGCCTACGTTCTCGCTAGTCTCTATATAACTAGTGTAGAGTTTGAGTAAATATGTATACAATTAATTCATACGTTCGTTGTCTGAAATGTCTGACAACTGTGAATCAAATTATGTTTCCGGCCTTTACCAGGACATTACCAATACATCATTGGCATGAAACAGTATACCATACCTTGGCGGTAGGGAGTATACAGTGAATGTTAAGTACGCACTTATCTGTGACAGCAAAATGAGAAACATCATTACATATGCACTGTATGTCATTGTTAGAGAAACAGTCAAATCTGTCCAAACGACCAACCTATTACGCCACCCTCTGTTCTAAACGAACATTTCAACCCCCACTCCAATCCCCAAACCCACCCCAAACAGTTTTCTCTACATTGAAACTCTATTTTTAGATGTTTTGATTGATATAAATACACAAATTGATATGAGACGTATCACAAGAAATGCCTAAACAACCAACTTACTGTAAAATTGTGATTTGTTGTCTTTTTGAGATAAAAGAACAGATATATGCCAGTGAAAACTCGTCATTTATAAAGTAGAAAATTTATTAACGTAGCTAATAATGAGACGGATGTCCGGACAAAGATATCAGGAACAAGTAAATAAATGTATACAGTATACAGCCATTGAAAAGTTTTTGTTTGTTTTTTGTTTAATGTCCTATTAACAGCCAGGGTCATTTAAGGACGTGCCAGGTTTTGGAGGTGGAGGAAAGCTGGAGTACCCGGAGAAAAACCACCGGCCTACAGTCAGTACCTGGCAACTGCCCCACGTAGGTTTCGAACTCGCAACCCAGAGGTGGAGGGCTAGTGTTAAAGTGTCGGGACACCCTAACCACTCAGCCACCGCAGCCCCATCCATTGAAAAGCTATCACATCTGTAGATACATAACATAATATGAACTTTAACATAAAAATGTAAAATGGCCTGTTGGAAGTGGATTTGAAAATACATCGTCTGAATCTGGCACCAAAGTACACAATATGACACTATAAAGGCCATAATTCGCGAGGATGACCAGGTCCCGAGGTGAAATTTATGTATTTATCGACTTTTGTTCCTCCTGGGACTGACACCCAGGTTTTCTCCTTCTCAACCTTGTTTAAAATCACATGTGATAGCTCCATGTCTACAATACACTCCTGGAGGTTGGTCACCAGCGATACAATACACTCCTGGAGGTTGGTCACCAGTGAGCATATCACCTTTAGTAACCTGTGCTGCCTTTTAGTGAATTCGACTTATTTGAAGCCAAGATAAACATGCTACAAAAATGGTTACATTATAAATGGTTACATTGATACATACATGGTTACATTGATACATACATGGTTACATTGATACATACATGGTTACATTGATACATACATGGTTACATTGATACATACATGGTTACATTGATACATACATGGTTACATTGATACATACATGGTTACATTAATACATACATGGATTCATTGATACATACATGGTTACATTGATACATACATGGTTTCATTGATACATACATGGTTTCATTGATACATACATGATTACATTAATACATACATGGTTTCATTGATACATACATGGTTACATTGATACATACATGGTTACATTGATACATACATGGTTTCATTGATACATACATGGTTACATTAATACATACATGGTTTCATTGATACATACATGGTTACATTAATACATACATGGTTTCATTGATACATACATGGTCTCATTGATACATACATGGTTACATTGATATATACATGGTTACATTGATACATACATGGTTACATTCATACAAACATGGTTACATTGATACATACATGGTTACATTGATACATACATGGTTACATTGATACATACATGGTTACATTAATACATACATGGTTACATTGATACATACATGGTTACATTGATACATACATGGTTTTATTGATACATAAATGGTTACATTGATACATACATGGTTACATTGATACATAAATGGTTACATTAATACATAAATGGTTACATTAATGCATACATGGTTTTATTGATACATACATGGTTACATTGATACATACATGGTTACATTAATACATACATGGTTTTATTGATACATACATGGTTACATTGATATATACATGGTTACATTGATACATACCTGGTTTCATTGATACATACATGGTTACATTAATACATACATGGTTACATTGATACATACATGGTTACATTAATACATACATGGTTACATTGATACATAAATGGTTACATTGACACATAAATGGTTACATTATAAATGGTTACATTGATACATACATGGTTACATTGACACATACATGGTTACATTGATACATACATGATTACATTGATACATACATGGTTACATTGATACATACATGGTTACATTGATACATACATGGTTACATTGATACATACATGGTTACATGTACATTAATACATACATGGTTACATTGATACATACATGGTTACATTGATACATACATGGTTACATTGATACATACATGGTTACATTGATACATACATGGTTACATGTACATTGATACATACATGGTTACATTGATACATAAATGGTTACATTAATACATAAATGGTTACATTAATGCATACATGGTTTTATTGATACATACATGGTTACATTGATACATACATGGTTACATTAATACATACATGGTTTTATTGATACATACATGGTTACATTGATATATACATGGTTACATTGATATATACCTGGTTTCATTGATACATACATGGTTACATTAATACATACATGGTTACATTGATACATACATGGTTACATTAATACATACATGGTTACATTGATACATAAATGGTTACATTGACACATAAATGGTTACATTATAAATGGTTACATTGATACATACATGGTTACATTGACACATACATGGTTACATTGATACATACATGATTACATTGATACATACATGGTTACATTGATACATACATGGTTACATTGATACATACATGGTTACATTGATACATACATGGTTACATGTACATTAATACATACATAGTTACATTGATACATACATGGTTACATTGATACATACATGGTTACATTGATACATACATGGTTACATTGATACATACATGGTTACATGTACATTAATACATACATGGTTACATTGATACATACATGGTTACATTGATACATACATGGTTACATTGATACATACATGGTTACATTGATACATACATGGTTACATTGATACATACATGGTTTCATTGATACATACATGGTTACATTGATACATACATGGTTACATTGATACATACTTGGTTACATTGATACATACATGGTTACATGTACATTAATACATACATGGTTACATTGATACATACATGGTTACATTGATACATACATGGTTACATTGATACATACATGGTTTTATTGATACATACATGGTTTCATTGATACATAAATGGTTACATTGATACATAAATGGTTACATTGATACATACATGGTTACATTGATACATACATGGTTACATTGATTTATACATGGTTACATTGATACATACATGGTTACATTCATACAAACATGGTTACATTCATACATACATGGTTACATTGATACATACATGGTTACATTGATACATACATGGTTTCATTGATACATACATGGTTACATTGATACATACATGGTTACATTGATACATACATGGTTACATTGATACATACATGGTTTCATTGATACATACATGGTTTCATTGATACATAAATAGTTACATTGATACATAAATGGTTACATTGATACATACATGGTTACATTGATACATACATGGTTACATTGATACATACATGGTTTCATTGATACATACATGGTTTCATTGATACATAAATAGTTACATTGATACATACATGGTTACATTGATACATACATGGTTACATTGATACATAAATGGTTACATTAATACATACATGGTTACATTGATACATACATGGTTACATTGATACATACATGGTCACATTGATACATACATGGTCACATTGATACATAAATGGTTACATTAATACATACATGGTTACATTGATACATACATGGTTACATTGATACATACATGGTTACATTGATACATACATGGTTACATTGATACATACATGGTTTCATTGATACATACATGGTTTCATTGATACATACATGGTTTCATTGATACATACATGGTTTCATTGATACATACATGGTTTCATTGATACATACATGGTTACATTAATACATACATGGTTATATTGATACATACATGGTTTCATTGATACATACATGGTTTCATTGATACATACATGGTTTCATTAATACATACATGGTTACATTGATACATAAATGGTTTCATTGATACATAAATGGTTTCATTGATACATAAATGGTTACATTGACACATAAATAGTTACATTGATACATACATGGTTTCATTGATACATACATGTGACCATTTATGTTTGGGGAACTCTCTGTAAGGCAACTTCACCAGCTATTATGCAAATTGATAGTGAATTATTTACTAGCCATATAAAATATGTCTTATTGATTCTGTATTGTTCATGGTCGTTAATAATTACCAATATATGTGATGGAATTAGGTCAAGTTCACTTCAACATGTGCAGCAACAATGCCTAATATTGAATATATTTGGTTGATTAGGCAAATAACATTTCTGTAATTAATAATCTTGTACTTTTGTTTTTGAATTGGTTACGCCAAGAATAGTAATATTCAACTATACTCTCGCCACACATGACATCTAATATAGACAAAGTTTGAACGGTTTGTACATGTAAACGCTCCTCATTCAATGCACAGACATACAATTTCATGCGATCATAATGTATTTAAGTATGATGGTTTAAAGATATAACTTCTTAATATAATCACGCACATGCACTGTTTTAGGCGAGTAACACCATCCGTTGATTATTACAGCGGAATAGATTAGAATGTAGAGCAAACATAAGCTCGTAATGTATATATTTTATTTTCCTGACAATAATCAGTCTTACTGCGCAACTCTGTAAATAATGGATAACATTCAAATTAATAATAATACAAACTCGTCATAAAGCTACGATCAAAGTCATAAAAGGATCAACTCAAAATAAATGTATGTCAACTTTCAACAATACGATGACAGTATCCTTCCACGGAGAAAATGAGATACAACCTAGATTTATTTTCCAGTGCATGTATTAAGTCTATTTAGGTTGATAGAGGTGGTGTATAAGAGAGTGAAGAAGGCATTACCGATAAACTATCCGATGAAAATAGTTTAAAGCTGGTTACCTAGCGGCAAGCAAGTATAAATAATCATATAAAAATAAAATCGGATTCCATTGTGACGTGTCTCAACCCTTCGAAACTTCCCCAAGCCTAATGAGCTATTAGACGTAAAGATACTATTACTTTCTTGTGTGTACAAAACCTCGAGCAGTGTTGATGGATGAGATGGGTATATCTGTTTATTTAAGTGTTGCTTGGGTCACACAAAGCACGTAATCCTGCAATCTAAAAGATACCGCCTGATAATGAGAAGATATGCGTTTCATATTTCCAGTCATCTCGATTGCAATCTGTGGCATAATAAAGACATATTGCATAAACCCCTGCCTTTTAATTCGATTTACAGCTGTATGGCGTATCGTAGGTAATATCTGTGTATCTACAATATATGCCCTGTGCGCTGGCCACATATTTGCCCACCTTCGCTTCACAGAACGTAACAGACTGCGCCATTCGCTCACCTTTGTACGGAAGGTGCTGTTTGAGAACGATAGCGGTTTTATGTGATGTAATTGTTAGGTTCCATCATGTGATCGCTATCTACAGTATGGGATGTGGTGACAGTTTGATGTATCGACACGGCTTGCTCGCGGTCTGTATGACTTACGCTGCACTGCCGGATATTACGTAGCGTCAACGCTTTCTTAATTACTGACGACATGCAAGATGGCTTCGAGAGTTCGAATTCACATTGATCACACACTGTTAAGCAAACTTTTTCAACGCAAGTTAAAAAAGTCTAGTTAAAAAGGAGGTTTCTGGTGGAGGAGGGGAGGGGAGGGGGGCGTCATCAATCTTTTAATGTTCTTGCCACGGCGGATAGATACGATGCCGCCATGTGGTTGTTTTTGCGCTTGTTTAACTGATCTGCCTATTACCTGTCAGGTGTTACTCTGCCTGACTGGTAGCTGTTTATTAAGTCTTTTGAAAATCAATTTAGTGTGTTGTGACAGGTGTTTATTAATCATCGCATTAGCTTCAATTATTCATATCCAATAATAATTACCAGAACAGTGGGTAACTTATTGATGAAGTGTTTTCATCTAAGATAAACATATGATATATCAGGTACTTTACCGTACACTATCGTGGTTTATGGTTTCAGATATCAATTGATAGTATCAACTATTTACCTATAATATGTGTATCTACCATTATTATCATATAGGCTTTGAAGAAGAATTGTATTTATTTTGGTTTTGGTTTGGGTTTATTTTAACGTCCTATTAACAGCCAGGGTCATTTAAGGACATGCCTGGTTTTGGAAGTGGAGGAAAGCCGGAGTACCCTATGGAGAAAAACCACCGACCTATGGTCAGTACAAGGCAACTGTCCCATGTACATATGTAGGTTTAGAACTCGCGACCCAGAGGTGGAGGGTTAGTGATAAAGTGTCGTAACGTAACACTATAACCAGACTGATTTCACTTCATCTCTTTGTACGATGTTAATTTTCATATGATTATCATTTAAGTACTTTTGATTTCGGTCAGTATGGTGTAGAAAAATATTGATCGAGGGCGAAATAAAATTTCCCTGATTTTGATATTACATTCGTACATATTAACAGTTATTTGATTCGGTAAATGGCAAAAATACCTGCTATACCTACGAATGGTTTATTGCAAATAGCTTCAAAGAAGTAAAATATCCGAATTATATTATCACAAACTACACAAACTATCTAAGACAAATGAAACGCCCCAGTCAGATTATCACAAACTATCTACAATAAATAAATGCCCTAATTAGATTATCACAAACTATCTACGATAAATAAATGCCCTAATTAGATTATCACAAACTATCTACGATAAATAAATGCCCCAATTAGATATCACAAACTATCTACGATAAATAAATGCCCTAATTAGATTGTCACAAACTATCTACGATAAATAAATGCCCTAATTAGATTATCACAAACTATCTACGATAAATAAATGCCCCAATTAGATATCACAAACTATCTACGATAAATAAAATTCCATAATTAGATTATCACAAACTTTCTGAGATAAATAAAATGCCCTAATTAGATTATCACAATTTATTTCAGATATATGAAATGCTTTAATAAAATTATAACAAAATATCTAAGTTAAATACCTCTTATTCTGGGATTGTGGGATTATAAATTGTGGGATTATAAATTGTGGGATTATAAATTGGATTATAAATTGTGGGATTATCAATTGTGGGATTATCAATTGTGGGATTATCAATTGTGGGATTATGAATTGTGGGATTATAAATTGTGGGATTATCTATATGGTTACATGAGATTATAGGGTGTGTTGTACCTCGGGGTAAGTATTGTCCATTGTCTAGAACAACTGGAACATAAGGACTTAATTTAGAAACACTTGGTTCATATGATTTATATCGGCCTGCATGTAGAGATATCCTATCAAATAAGAACAAAGGGCAAACTTGGTGTATGTAGTATCCCTGTAGTATGTCTCAATATATATACATCACTGTAAAGTCTATTCATTTTACAATAATTGCGACAGTTATGTCAATTTATATAGATCATGTATACCCAGTTTACCAGGAGGAAGAATAACATGACATCATACACATTGTTAGAATATCAACTGCATTACAAATATTTACATTCTGTATTATTGTTATTTCCCTCCTGAGCTCTAAATTCCATCCCAAACTGGTTCTCATTTTCGAATTACTTAATAGATCATTAGAGTTGATATATTGTCGGTATCTAAGGCTTCTCGTTGACCTAGATTTTCATTAAAAATTTACGTCGAGGAATTTGTCATTCACCAGTTAGAAATAACCCATAAATTGCAGGTCGAAAACCACATATAATTGGATAATTTGAAACCGAAACATAGAAATAAATGTCAGCTTCTAGACCCGACGTAAATTGGCGAGGAGGGGAGGAGGAGGGGGGGGGGGGGGGGGGGGGGGGGGCAATATTTTTCTCTCTAGAGTTTAGTACATCCGTATACATACAGCATTGGTTTATTCAGGGCACATACTATTTTTATCTCCGCAAATAGTTAATTATACAGGTTATAGTTTCTTGTTCATTAAACACAAAATCAATGAGATGATATCAACATATTAAGATAATCTGGTTGCCGAATATAAAAAATGATTAACATAAACACATTTTAAATGTAAAAATGATGTATTTCGGTGTCATGTCGTCAAAATGTGGACAAGGACAGCGACCGTGATGCAACTAAGTATATTGGAGGGAATCGATCGATCATGTCAGATTTCATAATTAGCAAACAAAAATAAATAATACTTCCATAAATAAGAGCGTGATGTCGATTCCCTTATTGGTCTTCAGCAATAGCTTTAAAGTCACTGTTGTTTTGTTGTTTTTTTTTTTTTTTTTTGGGGGGGGGGGGGGTTCAATTCCTTCATGTAGCTTTTATTTAGCAGTTAATGTGAAGACGCTTTCTGTCGACAATTAAGTCAACATACTAAAATGAGCGTGGTAATTATTGTTATAAATATCTGTAACCATGAAGAATAACTAACAGTATATTACATCGGTATACATCAAAGAAAGTTTATACATGAAAGGACATACCTTATGGTCTAGACAGATCTCACATCTAAATATCACATCAACAGACACATTGTCCGACTAATTAAGATAATTGTACTGGACCTGAGTTAAACATGAACAATCGATCATTATGTGACTCACATTCAGTCATATTCTCGCCACATTGATGACAAATTGGTCGTTTCTCTCTGTTCGTTGGCGATTCCCCACCTGCTTATGTGAGGGTGCGTGCATGCATGTGTAAGGGTGCGTGCGTGTATGTGGGCGTGAGTGTGGAGTTTAGAACCATAGGGAAGAGAGTCCTTGCTTGAAAGCCACTAGACGTTTTGTCACAGCAACTCTGGCTCGAAGCGTGTTCCAAAGAGGAATCGTTCCTGGAAAGAAACTGCAACTAGCGTGTGTTTGAATGTATTTGTCTGAAAGGCTATATCTACATGTCCATTCACTATCGTATGTATCATTGTCACAGGACCTTATGTCATCTGGTCGGAAACGTGTAGACTATTCCGTATATTAGACATCAGTATCGTTATAGAAATCACAACAAGGCCAAAGTGTGATGTCATAATGGTCTAGCTTCGATAGGAGTCATCGATGAGGAACACGACCGGAAGCCGTGTTGGGAATTTGACAGCATGTCGTGCCGATCCATATGAGAGAAGATGTTGAAAACAAGGATATGTTTCTGAAGTTTGGAATATATGCACGTTAGTGACACCGGGCAATAGTTGCTTGCATCGAATCTCTCTCTTTTCTAAAAACCAAAAAAACAAACAAAAACAGCGATGATATGTGCCTAGTTTTTCTTTCCTTTTTTAAGTTGATGGTTAAGAAGGAAGATATCGCCTTCATCAATCTAGCTGGTATTGGTCAGGTCCGCATGCTTTACTGAAAGTAAAGTCTCTTCTCTATGTTTTCGTTACACATTCATTTTGACAAAAGTACAATATGTTGAATGATAAGATATATACCCTAATGATGCTGTAATGTGAGAATCAACACCGTAGTTTTTCACAATTATAAATAAAACCCGGAAACTACTGACTGTTCATGGGGAATCTCCAATGCGGTGCTTCATTCTCTATATGTAAATAAGCCGCGGAAATATGTCAGACACGCATGTGCATATAGGTGTGCTTTGAAAAATGGCGGACTGGAGATCACATCCACGCATCAAAAGTCCAAAGTCGATCAGACGTACTTGTTGCAGCGGTTAAGACAAAGAAAATGAGTGAACAAAGCCACATCATCATCTACAAATCACGGGGCCAATGTGAGTCTGCTGGAAATAAATCAAAGATGGATTAACGTGAAGATCCATCATTGATTGTCTGTGAAACTTCTCGGCATTTGATAAACAAACCAATGTTGTTGTTCTTTTGTTTCCGGTGATGTAACTCGACGTACAAGGTTGGTTCACGTTCTGCTTTTAGATGTGTATTACATACTTCATTTATGAATTGTTGTATTACAGTCGAGGGATACGTCGGGGGAATTACACAGAGAAATGACAACACGACACCATCAGTCTCGCTTCGCGGCGGCAGCTCGTTATATTCCGGAAAACAACTAAGCAAACTAATATTGGAACCAACATATAAACAACGGCTGACATTATCCGGAACTAAGACATTTTATGGTCACATAAACTATATATTTTACATATATATAACAGTTGACGTAATTGAGCAGATTTGACGGAAATTAATTGGAGATATGCAAATAGAGAAGTATGAAGTTCAGCTTGATTACGTTTTATATGTATTAACATAAACAAAGAGGGAATTTGAGTTCGTCTGTATCGCCACACGTTACATTGATTCTTTTACATAAAAATCAAATACCGTCTTGTGCTCATCGATGTTTAATTCCACAAACGACATTTCTCAACATCCCGAATGAATTTAAATTCGTTACAGCCCATTATTACATGACTTAAATTAATCAAATATTTAGTGATTATTGATGTGCGTTAAAGACTTAGTAGAATGCATTATTTAATTGGCAATGTTCCAAATGAACAAAGAAAATCAATTTGAAAGAAGATCGAGTGCAGCAGTCATTCGACAAAGCTAGTCCCTCCATACATATATGACACAAACTTTGTGTAGTCAGTTTTGAAAATGTCAGACAAATGTAAGATAAATGTAAGATAAATGTAAGATAAATGTAAGATAATGTAAGATAAATGTAAAGATAACTGTAAGATAAATGTAAGATAATGTAGGATAAAAATAAAGATAAATTTAAGATAAATGTAAGTTAAATGTAAGATTAATGTAAGATAAATCTAAGATAACTGTAAGATAAATGTAAGATAATGTAGGATAAATGTAAGATAATGTAAGATAATGTAAGTTAAATGTTAGATAAATGTAAGATAATGTAAGATAAATGTAAGATAAATGTAAGATAACTGTAAGATAAATGTAAGATAAATGTAAGATAATGTAAGATAAATGTAAGATAACTGTAAGATAAATATAAGATAATGTGTAAGAAATGTAAGTAAATGAAGTAAATGTAAGAATTAGATAGAACGTAAGATAAATGTAAGATAACTGTAAGATAATGTAAGATAATGTAAGATAAATGTAAGATAAATGTAAGATAACTGTAAGATAATGTAAGATAATGTAAGATAAATGTAAGATAATGTAAGATAAATGTAAGATAATGTAAGATAAATGTAAGATAAATGTAAGATAATGTAAGATAATGTAAGATAAATGTAAGATAATGTAAGATAATGTAAGATAAATGTAAGATAATGTAAGATAATGTGAGATAAATGTAAGATAATGTAAGATAATGTAAGATAAATGTAAGATAACTGTAAGATAATGTAAGATAAATGTAAGATAATGTAAGATAATGTAAGATAACTGTAAGATAAATGTAAGATAATGTAAGATAATGTAGGATAAATGTAAGATAAATGTAAGATAATGTAAGATAAATGTAAGATAAATGTAAGATAAGACGGGACAGAACCGGTGGTACACTAGACAGAACGTTGTACACTAGACAGAACGTTGTATACTAGACAGAACGTTGTATACTAGACAGAACATCGATTTTTAAGCAATGCACTTTTCCCCGGCTATGTAAAGTCTCGTGATATTTGTTTATATATATATTTTATTTCTGTTGTACTTTTTATTTGGGTTTCGTCCGAGATATCGCTGCTGTGGAATATATTTTGCTTTCTTTGTCTTTTTTCCGAGATCTAGTTGCTGTGGTATATGCATTGAATCTTTTTGCTTCGTCCAACGTATAAACAAATCTCTGATTTATTTTGTTTTATCAGAGTTCTTCAGCCATAAAAAGCTAACGTGTAACCAGGATTGCTGCCTACGAAATGAAAGATATATAGAAGAAGGGCAGTGTTAAGTGGGAGAGTTTTTTTTTAAATGTAGTATATGTTCTGGTATATGTGTAAATATATATTTACCAAAAACAAGAGTACACCGGGTGCATTTTGACATCGTGTCGGAAGAGACAGTGTATATTTACAGACATAAGGGAAAGGCCATACATTGTTGGGGTTCAAGACATCAGCATTATTGACACAACAGACAAAACCAGAC
This sequence comes from Pecten maximus, assembly GCF_902652985.1. Lineage (NCBI taxonomy): Eukaryota > Metazoa > Mollusca > Bivalvia > Pectinida > Pectinidae > Pecten > Pecten maximus. Next base: position 5,766,551 of record NC_047023.1, on the reverse strand, counting down.
AGACTTACGGTATATGTAGGAATATATCTGGAATTATAGTTTCCCTATAAAGGAAAGCTCCTGATCCAGTTTACTCGGTATGTGGTAATATCTGGGTAATTCATCAGTTAGCACAGTAGTGCCTGTAACAGGGCAGTAATATCGGCTGCTCCATTGTATCAAACATCAAATCTAACAAAGGTAGGTACTAGGTACATATGCACACATTTTTTTAGTTATTCTTTATTGTGGAGCATATTCATATCCATTGACAATTTTCGACAAAAATCGACCAAGCACACAAAATGCGATGGTTCTGCAAAGCAAACGAAACAGTTCAGCAAAGTGTACGTCGGGAATCTTTGTGCTCATCATACACCTTCGATATAACCAGTCTCTATCCCAAAGTTTGGCATCTCATGATAATTTGATAGAGTCAATTGAAGCTGCTACGGTAGGAAGTCTTAATTATGTAGTTAATTGGTCGGTCGACTGTTATATATATATATATATATATATATACATAAATACATTTGCAAAAAAAATGAGGATAGGAGAAATGGGTCTACCGTGATACTGGACATGTTTATCGATTGTTGAATATAAAATCAACCATAGCATACCAAATACTACCTTGTTTTGTCCATCCCTTGTTACCAATAGCATACCAAATACTACCTTGTTTTGTCCACCCCTTGTTTCCGATAGCATACCAAATACTACCTTGTTTTGTCCATCCCTTGTTACCAATAGCATACCAAATACTACCTTGTTTTGTCCACCCCTTGTTTCCGATAGCATACCAAATACTACCTTGTTTTGTCTATCCCTTGTTACCAATAACATACCAAATACAACCTTGTTTTGTCAACCCCTTGTTACCAATACCATACCAAATACTACCTTGTTTTGTCCACCCCTTGTTACCAACAGCATACCAAATACTACCTTGTTTTGTCTACCCCTTGTTACTAATAGCATACCAAATACAACCTTGTTTTGTCCATCCCTTGTTACCAACAGCATACCAAATACTACCTTGTTTTGTCTACCCCTTGTTACTAATAGCATACCAAATACAACCTTGTTTTGTCAACCCCTTGTTACCAATAGCATACCAAATACTACCTTGTTTTGTCCACCCCTTGTTACTTATAGCATACCAAATACAACCTTGTTTTGTCAACCCCTTGTTACCAATAGCATACCAAATACTACCTTGTTTTGTCTACCCCTTGTTACCAATAGCATACCAAATACTACCTTGTTTTGTCTACCCCTTGTTACCAATAGCATACCAAATACTACCTTGTTTTGTCCACCCCTTGTTACTAATAACATACCAAATACAACTTTGTTTTGTCCATCCCTTGTTACTAATAGCATACCAAATACTACCTTGTTTTGTCCACCCCTTGTTACCAATAGCATACCAAATACTACCTTGTTTTGTCTACCCCTTGTTACTAATAGCATACCAAATACAACCTTGTTTTGTCCATCCCTTGTTACCAATAGCATACCAAATACTACCTTGTTTTGTCCACCCCTTGTTACCAATAGCATACCAAATACTACCTTGTTTTGTCCACCCCTTGTTACCAATAGCATACCAAATACTACCTTGTTTTGTCCACCCCTTGTTACTAATAGCATACCAAATACTACCTTGTTTTGTCCACCCCTTGTTACTAATAGCATACCAAATACTACCTTGTTTTGTCTACCCCTTGTTACCAATAGCATACCAAATACTACCTTGTTTTGTCCATCCCGTTACCAATAACATACCAAATACTACCTTGTTTTGTCCATCCCTTGTTACCAATAACATACCAAATACTGCCTTGTTTCGTCCATCCCGTTACCAATAGCATACCAAATACTACCTTGTTTTGTCCACCCCTTGTTACCAATAGCATACCAAATGCTACCTTGTTTTGTCCAACCCCTGTTACTAATAGCATACCAAATACTACCTTGTTTTGTCCATCCCTTGTTACCAATAGCATACCAAATACTACATTGTTTTGTCTACCCCTTGTTACCAATAGCATACCAAATACTACCTTGTTTTGTCCACCCCTTGTTACCAATAACATACCAAATACTACCTTGTTTTGTCCATCCCCTTGTTACCAATAGCATACCAAATACTACCTTGTTTTGTCCATCCCTTGTTACCAATAACATACCAAATACTGCCTTGTTTCGTCCATCCCGTTACCAATAACATACCAAATACTACCTTGTTTTGTCCACCCCTTGTTACCAATAGCATACCAAATACTACCTTGTTTTGTCCACCCCTTGTTACCAATAACATACCAAATACTACCTTGTTTTGTCTACCCCTTGTTACCAATAGCATACCAAATACTGCCTTGTTTTGTCCATCCCTTTTCGCTGCATGTACTTTTAATCGCACAAAACGACATCACAGGTACACTGTGTATAATATTGGATGCTTTGGTTAGTTAAAGAAACAAACCTTTGTACCCGATCTGCTTATCAATATAAAATGTTGAGTATGATTCAGCACCCGCCGTGTACACACGCGATCTCTCGTGAAAGTACAGGTATACGAGTTGAGCATTCTTCATACGTGTACACCTCAGAGGCCCATACATTCGCTTATAATTGTGTTATATCGTTCACACGGGTGTTTTTAAAACATAGTTTCGTGATGAAAAGAAGCACCTGTGAATCCGTACCTGATAGGGATGATAGAGGGAAGAAATCCAGTATCTGTTTTAAGATTTAACGGGGATTTGTTGCATACATAACCATCAAATCTTGATCACCCCAGTTCTCTGCCATCCTCACTATCTACCTGAACCTTTTATATAAAACTTTTATGTATTCATCAGAGTACGACTTTTTATAAGAACAGTTTCAAGTCAATTTTAAACAAACATAATACGCATAGGATATGGAAAACCGTAGCAACCATAGCAACATTGCTGTGTGTTAATTTTATAAAACCATTTAAATTCTACAGATACAGTTACATTAGATATATCAATGGGTGGTATAATTCCGTCAGGGGATTTAAAATCTTTAATTGAGGAAGGAGGTACTGATACGAAACATCGTAAAACGCTGTACTCACTCACACGCACCTTAATTACATCCAATGACTATATTACAGAAATTAATGTTTTGATACAAATGCGTGGATGTTCTGTCTCGATAACCACATCAAATACCAGCACCAGGATAATGTAGTAACAACTATAATATGATAATGTAGTAACAACTATAATATGATCATAGTTAATACGGTCACGAGGATAATGTAGTAACAACTATAATATGTTAATGTAGTAACAACTATAATATGTTAATGTAGTAACAACTATAATATGATAATGTAGTAACAACTATAATATGTTAATGTAGTAACAACTATAATATGATAATGTAGTAACAACTATAATATGATAATGTAGTAACAACTACAATATGATCATAATGAATACGGTCACGAGGATAATGCAGTAACAACTATAATATGATAATGTAGTAACAACTATGATATGATCATAGTTAATACGGTCACGAGGATAATGTAGTAACAACTATAATATGATCATGGTTAATACGGTCACGAGGATAATGTAGTAACAACTATAATATTATCATAGTAAATACGGTCCAAACCGTCGACATATACAAACGAATTTCAGGTTTGACTAGGTCAGTGCTTGAAAATATATCTTTACTCAACGCCTGCAATAACAATTATGCAAATGTAACCAGAAGTCAACACAGTCCACAACAAAACATTAATAAGTCATGCGTATAATGCTCTGGTTTGGTTTGGTTTGTTTTTGTTTAACGTCCTATTAACAGCCAGGGTCATTTAAGGACTTGTCAGGTTTTGGAGGTGGAGGAAAGCCGGTGTACCCGGAGAAAAACCACCGGCCTACAGTCAGTACCTGGCAACTGCCCCACGTAGGTTTCGAACTCGCAACCCAGAGGCGGAGGGCTAGTGTTAAAGTGTCGGGACACCTTTTCCACTCGGCCACCGCGGCCCCAATGTAGATACCTAAGACACCAATCAGTATATCAAAGACACGGTGGTTTGACAATATATAAGTTTTACGTTGTTTAAAGATCAGATGAATATTGTTTTAAAATTCAATAATTATAGTGATGCTTTGTGTTTACAAACTAAATGCTTTCATACATATTTCTCTGAATAAAAAAAATCAATACAAAAAAAAAAAAAATGACAAGATGTCGCTATATTACAACCAACACCACGACAGGTGGACGGAGTCTTGGCTCCAGCTACAAAGCGGAATATTAATCAAAAATGTACATGGCGTTTTAGTAATCAGTCGAACCAGGACTCGAAGGGATGCACCGTATTGAATAGAAATCGTTTCAAAAATTCGTAAGCCCGCAGTGTTTCCGTAGATAATAATGCGTGTATAATATGAAACTAAGCCTGCGAACAAGTATACCGTGCACAGGTGTTGTATAACCACGTAACCACTGGGAGCATGGTGGTACACCTAGTTTGTGTCTACAACTATTACCTTCACCATTTATATTCAATTCTACAGAGAAAAGTAGTTCTGAGTTTCAGACAATTGATACACTCCCATACAGTAAGGCCCGATGAAAAATTTATATCAGACGAAGAATTTAATCCTCTCAATAGTTCATCGACTGCGCAGGTAAAATGAACACTAGAAGGACTGGCAACCGCCAGGCACCAAGGTCAAGGATACTTAAGGATTTCAGTAGAAATCATCATTAACATCTCTCGCACTGTAACGCATCAGTAACTCAAGTTGATCGAATACATAACGGAGTTGAGCTACATTTTTGTATGAACTGCAAGTAACTTCTTAACTTTTAGATTACGAAGACACTCTGTTTTTATAGTTCTACATTTCCCTAGCCGTGTCAAACCAGTGTGGGATTTTGTCTCCATGGGACTTGACGTATCTGCATCGTGTTTTCCGCTAAAAGATTCACGAAGCAAATATATCTAAATACAGGCGAAAAGTGTACTTAAATTAATCCGAATAACTGGTGATTCGCGGTACAGTGTACAGCAACTTCAATGAACAAAACTGTAAACGTTGGTAGACACGAAAACGAAACATAATTAGAGAACGGGAAAATGAGTGAAAAAGTCGCTAGTTGAATTTCCATCGTTAGAGAAATCAATGTTTTGTTCCTGACAATTTCCCAATTCCAGAGTCGAGCCTAAAATCAATTAACGGCATCACCAGTTGTCTTTCCGGCCGAATTACTAGTTTGGAAACGAAACATGTACAAATTAGCTGATTCCAGACTCGGCCTGCCTTCGGAACAACACCCTCCTACAAAATCCAGTACTCAAAGCAGGCAGCTTACATCCAGTTTGCTTTATTATTTTATTTTCAGTTAATTGTATAATTACAAAGAATTGCATTTTAATGTTTTATGTATACTTACGTTCTCTGAGTAAAGGAAGCATGCTAGCATGTGGCTTCAAAACAGTTAGGGTTGTTATAAAGAAGGCAGTATTATCCTTTACCTCCTAGAGACGTACCACCTATTAAAATAGTTCTCCCTAACGAAATATGTTCCTTAAAATCTATTTGTATGTGTTCTTATTTTATTTATAAGTACTGAGAAAGATACATGTCACTTAACGAATTGTCTGTTAACTGAAATGCATTGAAGACATATTGCGAAAAGTTGGACGCAACAATAAAACTGTCTTTTTCTGCACACTTTAATTGGACGTCTGTGGTAACAGGCTTGTCATTTTCAAACAAATTCGATATTTTCAGAATCCCATTATTCATAACCAGTGAATCCACTAGGTGCATATTTTATCAAGAGCGGTACAAAGCACCAGTTCAACTCCTTTGTAATTTCTGATGGAAAAGTTGTGTGAAGTATTTCTCTGAACCAAATTAGATTGTGTGGTGATATTGAATTAGCCAATTTTATATCGGAGGATCTTAATTACTTTTAAAGAAAGAAACAGTTCATAAGGATAAAAAATACCCATATCCATAGTTTGGTGAAAGGTTATTGAAAATGCAAATTTTTGTGTTAAAACACAACCGACAAATCTGCCGGTATATAGGGGTGGTAGTAGCATAACTCCACAGTTTGGTCCCAAATATTTGCAATAAAATGAAGCGATATATCATAGCATTTAAAGGTTGTAATAGCACCGGTATCTAAAGTTACACACCATGTTTTTGATCGTCTAGGCAATTATTTGTGGTGTTTAGAAATGTAAAGGATAATTATTATGGCATTTATTTATTACATGCATATGGGCTACAGGAACCCTAAAGGTTTGTCAATATGGGCTACAGGAACCCTAAAGGTTTGTCAATATGGGCTACAGGAACCCTAAATGTTTGTCAATATGGGCTACAGAAACCCTAAAGGTTTGTCAATATTGGCCACAGGAACCCTAAAGCTTGTCAATATGGGCTACAGAAACCCTAAAGGTTTGTCAATATGGGCTACAGGAACCCCAAATATTTGTCAATATGGGCTACAGAAACCCTAAATGTTTGTCAATATGGGCTACAGGAACCCTAAATGTTTGTCAATATGGGCTACAGGAACCCTAAATATGTGTCAATATAAGCTACAGACACCCTAAAGGTTTGTCAATATGGGCTACAGGAACCCTAAAGGTTTGTCAATATGGGCTACAGAAACCCTAAAGGTTTGTCAATATGGGCTACAGGAACCCTAAAGGTTTGTCAATATGGGCTACAGAAACCCTAAAGGTTTGTCAATATGAGCTACAGAAACCCTAAAGGTTTGTCAATATGGGCTACAGGAACCTTAAATGTTTGTCAATATAGGCTACAGGAACCCTAAAGGTTTGTCAATATTGGCTACATGAACCCTAAAGGTTTGTCAATATGGGCTACAGAAACCCTAAAGGTTTGTCAATATGGGCTACAGAAACCCTAAAGGTTTGTCAATATGGGCTACAGGAACCCTAAATGTTTGTCAATATGGGCTACAGGAACCCTAAATGTGTGTCAATATTGGCTACAGAAACCCTAAAGGTTTGTCAATATGGGCTACAGAAACCCTAAAGGTTTGTCAATATGGGCTACAGGAACCCTAAATGTGTGTCAATATTGGCTACAGGAACCCTAAAGGTTTGTCAATATAGGCTACATGAACCCTAAAGGTTTGTCAATATAGGCTACATGAACCCTAAAGGTTTGTCAAAATGGGTTTCAGGAACCCGAAAGGTTTGTCAATATGGGCCACAGGAACCCTAAATGTGTGTCAATATAGGCTACAGAAACCCTAAAGGTTTGTCAATATGGGTTACAGGAACCCTTAATGTTTGTCAATATGGGCTACAGGATTCCTAAATGTTTGTCAATATGGGCTAGAGGAACCCTAAATGTGTGTCAATATGGGCTACAGAAACCCTAAAGGTTTGTCAATATGGGCTAAAGGAACCCTAAATGTTTGTCAATATGGGCTACAGGAACCCTTCAGGTTAGTCAATATGGGCTACAGGAACCATAAAGGTTTGTCAATATGGCCTACAGGAACTCTTAGAGTTTGTCAATATGGGCTACATAAAAACCATAAAGGTTTGTCAACATGTATTTCGTCTTTGCATAGTAGATTCCCAAGGGATTGTCGAAAATCATTCACGCGGATTAAAAAAAACGGCGATGAGTTACAGGTATAGATATATGTAACATGTAATGTTCCATTTTGACCGGCAAAATCGTTCCGACAATGACTTCAATGCCTCGACGCCCTTCTGCTTAATTGTTTCCATTTATAAAACATCAGTATATAATACATGGACTCATTCATCATCTCGAATAAATAAAGTATCAGTAATTTTGAGACAAAAGTTGAAAACTAAAATTCCTTACCTGTTAAAAATGCAGCAAACAAATGAACGAATGATCCAACATGTAAAATCCAACACAGAGACATCAGGCAATATATACGACCCAATATGGCTCTGATCACACGAAATACTCCCGTATATCCCATGTTTCTGAAAGTGCCTTCAGTTATAAGCGTCCTGCTTCCATCAGAGACGAAGTAATTATTTAAAACTTACATCCAAGATAAGAAACAATATATAACTTGGTATCGATGTCGGTACTTGTACAGGAATTAGTAAAACATTATTACGGCATATTAATTAAACATTTAAAATAACAGGAACTAGATAAAGTCCTGTACTATGTATTAAAATGTCTATGATTTCTATGACACTGTGTACATCACAACAAGGTAGGTAGTTAATCCGACAGCCCGCATACACGATCACATCCTGTGACGATGTGAAACCATTAGATATATCGTATCAAGTAATCTTGGCAAATTGAAGCAGTTTTGTATCGAATGTAGTCTAACACATACTATAATAATTTCCAGGAAATTCCCAAATGATCGACTCCTGATAATGGAAATGGATTTTTCTTCTATCTTTGTAAATAAGTTTACAGTTGTTGTGACGTCTTGTGTTTTAATTGAACACGTGTATGAATGAAAAGAACACTAGATCCGTTAATTTCCGGTAATTAGAGTTTTAGTGATTATATTCACGTGATTTCCATACCAATACTATGTCTAGGTCGTGCACTGTGTACTGGCCGCATACCACGTGTACGCGCTGTTCACTCCGTATCTGTTGCCTTGTGAGCGAGTTGTGAAGCCTGTCCACGTGTGTCAGTGGAACGCTATCAGCCTCAGCAGCAAGCTCACACTGCATGGTCCACGTTATAGATCTACACGGACGGGACGGAGTGGTTTTCCTGGGATGTACTCAGGTGTGTCCTAGAGTTTGTAGATTTGAACAGTCAGTCGGGTAGTTTAAAATGTATAGACGATAAAACTTCGCTACAACAAGAAATGGACAGATAGCATGATTTGTTTGAACGTCATTAGTTAAACTTTGTCCCCTTTGATGTTTGTGCTTGTATCCACAAAAATATACGTAATTTGATAATCACTTGATTGGGTGTACGAGGTTTAATAACAGGAACGGTCAGGTTTTTGAGGGGACTGCGTTAGAATCAACGAAATCATTGCATATTAAGAAGGGGATACCCTGGGGAATAAGACGAGTTTATTAAGTAGCTCAGAATTCAAATTTCTTACCTGACGGAGATAATTTAGGACGGATGGGTGACGGAGATAGTTTAGGACGGATGGGTGACGGATATAGTTTAGGACGGAAGGGTGACGGAGATAGTTTGGGACGGATGGGTGACGGAAATAGTTTAGGACGGATGAGTGACGGAGATAGTTTAGGACAGATGGTTGACGGAGATAGTTTAGGACGGATGGATGACTGAGATAGTTTAGGACGGAAGGGTGACGGAGATAGTTTAGGACGGATGGGTGACGGATATAGTTTAGGACGGATGGGTGACGGAGATAGTTTAGGACAGATGGGTGACGGAGACAGTTTAGGACGGATGGGTGACGGACTTTGTTTAGGACGAATGGGTGACGGACTTAGTTTAGGACGGATGGGTGAAGGAGATAGTTTAGGACAGATGGGTGGAGGAGATAGTTTAGGACGGATGGGTGACGGAGATAATTTAGGACGGATGGGTGACGGAGATAATTTAGGACGGATGGGTGACGGAGATAGTTTAGGACAAATGGGTGACGGAGATAGTTTAGGACGGATGGGTGACGGAGACAGTTTAGTTTAGGACGGATAAGTGACGGAGATAGTTTAGGACGGATGGATGACTGAGATAGTTTAGGACGGAAGGGTGACGGAGATAGTTCAGGACGGATGGGTGACGGAGATAGTTTAGGACAGATGGGTGACGGAGATAGTTTAGGACGGATGGGTGACTGAGATAGTTTAGGACAGATGGGTGACAGAGATATTTTTGGACGGATGGGTGACGGGGACAGCTTAGGACGGATGGGTGACAGGAACATTTTAGGACGGATGGGTGACGGATATAGCTTAGGACTGATGGGTGACGGAGACAGTTTAGTTTAGGACGAATGGCTGACGGAGATAGTTTAGGACAGGTGGGTGACGGAGATAGTTTAGGACAGATGGGTGACTGAGATAGTTTAGGACGGATGGGTGACCGAGATAGTTTAGGACGGATGGGTGACTGAGATAGTTTAGGACGGATGGGTGACGGAGATAGTTTAGGACAGATGGGTGACGGAGATAGTTTAAGAGGATGGGTGACGGAGATAGTTTAGGACGGATGGGTGACCGAGATAGTTTAGGACTGATGGGTGACAGGAAAATTATAGGACGGATGGGTGACGGAGATAGTTTAGGACGAATGGGTGACGGAGACAGTTTAGTTTAGGACGAATGGCTGACGGAGATAGTTTAGGACGGATGGGTGATGGGGACAGCTTAGGACGGATGGGTGACGGAGATAGTTAAGGACAAATGGGTGACTGAGATAGTTTAGGACGGATGGGTGACGAAGACAGTTTAGGACGGATGGGTGACGGGGACGGCTTAGGACGGATGGGTGACCGGAACATTTTAGGACGGATAGGTGACGGAGATAGTTTAGGGTGGATGGGTGACGGAGACAGTTTAGTTTAGGACGAATTGGTGACTGAGACAGTTTAGTTTAGGACGGATGAGTGACTGAGATAGTTTAGGACGGATGGGTGACGGAGATAGTTTAGGACGGATGGGTGATGGAGATAGTTTAGGACGGATGGGTGATGGAGATAGTTTAGGACGGATGGGTGGAGGAGATAGTTTAGGACGGATGGGTGACGGAGATAGTTTAGGACGGATGGGTGACGGAGATAGTTTAGGACGGATGGGTGATGGAGATAGTTTAGGACGGATGGGTGATGTAGATAGTTTAGGACGGATGGGTGACGGAGATAGTTTAGGACGGATGGGTGACGGAGATAGTTTAAGAGGATGGGTGACGGAGATAGTTTAGGACGGATGGGTGACGGAGATAGTTTAGGACAGCTGGGTGACGGAGATAGTTTAGGACGGATGGGTGACTGAGATAGTTTAGGACGGATGTGTGACGGGGACAGCTTAGGACGGATGGGTGACGGAGATAGTTTAGGACGGATGGGTGTCGGAGATAGTTTAGGACAAATGGGTGACAGAGATAGTTTTGGACGGATGGGTGACGGGGACAGCTTAGGACGGATGGGTGACAGGAACATTTTAGGACGGATGGGTGACGGATATAGCTTAGGACTGATGGGTGACGGAGATAGTTTAGGACGGATGGGTGACGGAGATAATTTAGGACAGATGGATGACTGACATAGTTTAGGACGGATGGGTGACGGAGATAGTTTAGGACAGATGGGTGACGGAGATAGTTTAGGACAGATAGTGACGGAGATAGTTAAGGACAGATGGGTGACGGAGATAGTTTAGGACAGATCGATGACGGAGATAGTTTAGGACAGATGGGTGACGGAGATAGTTTAGTTTAGGACAGATGGGTGACGGAGATAGTTTAGGACAGATGGGTGACGGAGATAGTTTAGGACGGATGGGTGACCGAGATAGTTTAAGACGGATGGGTGATGGAGATAGTTTAGGACGGATGGTTGACGGAGATAGTTTAGGACGGATGGGTGACAGGAAAATTATAGGACGGATGGGTGACGGAGATAGTTTAGGACGAATGGGTGACGGAGATAGTTTAGGACGGATGGGTGACGGAGATAGTTAAGGACAAATGGGTGACTGAGATAGTTTAGGACGGATGGGTGACGAAGACAGTTTAGGACGGATGGGTGACGGGGACGGCTTAGGACGGATGGGTGACCGGAAAATTTTAGGACGGATAGGTGACGGAGATAGTTTAGGGTGGATGGGTGACGGAGACAGTTTAGTTTAGGACGAATTGGTGACGGAGACAGTTTAGTTTAGGACGGATGAGTGACGGAGATAGTTTAGGACAGATGGGTGGAGGAGATAGTTTAAGAGGATGGGTGACGGAGATAGTTTAGGACGGATGGGTGACCGAGATAGTTTAAGACAGATGGGTGATGGAGATAGTTTAGGACGGATGGTTGACAGAGATAGTTTAGGACTGATGGGTGACAGGAAAATTATAGGACGGATGGGTGACGGAGATAGTTTAGGACGAATTGGTGACGGAGACAGTTACGGAGACAGTTTAGTTAGGACGAATGGCTGACGGAGATAGTTTAGGACGGATGGGTGATGGGGACAGCTTAGGACGGATGGGTGACGGAGAGATAGTTAAGGACAAATGGGTGACTGAGATAGTTTAGGACGGATGGGTGACGAAGACAGTTTAGGACGGATGGGTGACGGGGACGGCTTAGGACGGATGGGTGACCGGAACATTTTAGGACGGATAGGTGACGGAGATAGTTTAGGGTGGATGGGTGACGGAGACAGTTTAGTTTAGGACGAATTGGTGACTGAGACAGTTTAGTTTAGGACGGATGAGTGACTGAGATAGTTTAGGACGGATGGGTGACGGAGATAGTTTAGGACGGATGGGTGATGGAGATAGTTTAGGACGGATGGGTGATGGAGATAGTTTAGGACGGATGGGTGGAGGAGATAGTTTAGGACGGATGGGTGACGGAGATAGTTTAGGACGGATGGGTGACGGAGATAGTTTAGGACGGATGGGTGACGGAGATAGTTTAGGACGGATGGGTGACGGAGATAGTTTAGGACGGATGGGTGACGGAGATAGTTTAGGACGGATGGGTGACGGAGATAGTTTAGGACAGATGGGTGACGGAGATAGTTTAGGACGGATGGGTGACTGAGATAGTTTAGGACGGATGTGTGACGGGGACAGCTTAGGACGGATGGGTGACGGAGATAGTTTAGGACGGATGGGTGTCGGAGATAGTTTAGGACAAATGGGTGACAGAGATAGTTTTGGACGGATGGGTGACGGGGACAGCTTAGGACGGATGGGTGACAGGAATATTTTAGGACGGATGGGTGACGGATATAGCTTAGGACTGATGGGTGACGGAGATAGTTTAGGACGGATGGGTGACGGAGATAATTTAGGACAGATGGATGACTGAGATAGTTTAGGACGGATGGGTGACGGAGATAGTTTAGGACAGATGGGTGACGGAGATAGTTTAGGACAGATGGTGACGGAGATAGTTAAGGACAGATGGGTGACGGAGATAGTTTAGGACGGATGGGTGATGTAGATAGTTTAGGACGGATGGGTGACGAAGACAGTTTAGGACGGATGGGTGACGGGGACGGCTTAGGACGGATGGGTGACCGGAAAATTTTAGGACGGATAGGTGACGGAGATAATTTAGGGTGGATGGGTGACGGAGACAGTTTAGTTTAGGACGAATTGGTGACGGAGACAGTTTAGTTTAGGACGGATGAGTGACGGAGATAGTTTAGGACAGATGGGTGGAGGAGATAGTTTAAGAGGATGGGTGACGGAGATAGTTTAGGACGGATGGGTGACCGAGATAGTTTAAGACAGATGGGTGATGGAGATAGTTTAGGACGGATGGTTGACAGATAGTTTAGGACTGATGGGTGACAGGAAAATTATAGGACGGATGGGTGACGGAGATAGTTTAGGACGAATTGGTGACGGAGACAGTTTAGTTTAGGACGAATGGCTGACGGAGATAGTTTAGGACGGATGGGTGATGGGGACAGCTTAGGACGGATGGGTGACGGAGATAGTTAAGGACAAATGGGTGACTGAGATAGTTTAGGACGGATGGGTGACGAAGACAGTTTAGGACGGATGGGTGACGGGGACGGCTTAGGACGGATGGGTGACCGGAACATTTTAGGACGGATAGGTGACGGAGATAGTTTAGGGTGGATGGGTGACGGAGACAGTTTAGTTTAGGACGAATTGGTGACTGAGACAGTTTAGTTTAGGACGGATGAGTGACTGAGATAGTTTAGGACGGATGGGTGACGGAGATAGTTTAGGACGGATGGGTGACGGAGATAGTTTAGGACGGATGGGTGACGGAGATAGTTTAGGACGGATGGGTGATGGAGATAGTTTAGGACGGATGGGTGATGTAGATAGTTTAGGACGGATGGGTGACGGAGATAGTTTAGGACGGATGGGTGACGGAGATAGTTTAGGACAGATGGGTGACGGAGATAGTTTAGGACGGATGGGTGACTGAGATAGTTTAGGACGGATGTGTGACGGGGACAGCTTAGGACGGATGGGTGACGGAGATAGTTTAGGACGGATGGGTGTCGGAGATAGTTTAGGACAAATGGGTGACAGATAGTTTAGGACGGATGGGTGACGGAGATAGTTTAGGACAGATGGGTGACGGAGATAGTTTAGGACAGATGGTGACGGAGATAGTTAAGGACAGATGGGTGACGGAGATAGTTTAGGACAGATGGATGACGGAGATAGTTTAGGACAGATGGGTGACGGAGATAGTTTAGTTTAGGACAGATGGGTGACGGAGATAGTTTAGGACAGATGGGTGACGGAGATAGTTTAGGACGGATGGGTGACCGAGATAGTTTAAGACGGATGGGTGATGGAGATAGTTTAGGACGGATGGTTGACGGAGATAGTTTAGGACGGATGGGTGACAGGAAAATTATAGGACGGATGGGTGACGGAGATAGTTTAGGACGAATGGGTGACGGAGACAGTTTAGTTTAGGACGAATGGCTGACGGAGATAGTTTAGGACGGATGGGTGATGGGGACAGCTTAGGACGGATGGGTGACGGAGATAGTTAAGGACAAATGGGTGACTGAGATAGTTTAGGACGGATGGGTGACGAAGACAGTTTAGGACGGATGGGTGACGGGGACGGCTTAGGACGGATGGGTGACCGGAAAATTTTAGGACGGATAGGTGACGGAGATAGTTTAGGGTGGATGGGTGACGGAGACAGTTTAGTTTAGGACGAATTGGTGACGGAGACAGTTTAGTTTAGGACGGATGAGTGACGTAGATAGTTTAGGACAGATGGGTGGAGGAGATAGTTTAAGAGGATGGGTGACGGAGATAGTTTAGGACGGATGGGTGACCGAGATAGTTTAAGACAGATGGGTGATGGAGATAGTTTAGGACGGATGGTTGACAGAGATAGTTTAGGACTGATGGGTGACAGGAAAATTATAGGACGGATGGGTGACGGAGATAGTTTAGGACGAATTGGTGACGGAGACAGTTTAGTTTAGGACGAATGGCTGACGGAGATAGTTTAGGACGGATGGGTGATGGGGACAGCTTAGGACGGATGGGTGACGGAGATAGTTAAGGACAAATGGGTGACTGAGATAGTTTAGGACGGATGGGTGACGAAGACAGTTTAGGACGGATGGGTGACGGGGACGGCTTAGGACGGATGGGTGACCGGAACATTTTAGGACGGATAGGTGACGGAGATAGTTTAGGGTGGATGGGTGACGGAGACAGTTTAGTTAAGGACGAATTGGTGACTGAGACAGTTTAGTTTAGGACGGATGAGTGACTGAGACAGTTTAGGACGGATGGGTGACGGAGATAGTTTAGGACGGATGGGTGATGGAGATAGTTTAGGACGGATGGGTGATGGAGATAGTTTAGGACGGATGGGTGGAGGAGATAGTTTAGGACGGATGGGTGACGGAGATAGTTTAGGACGGATGGGTGACGGAGATAGTTTAGGACGGATGGGTGACGGAGATAGTTTAGGACGGATGGGTGACGGAGACAGTTTAGTTAGGACGGATGGGTGACGGAGATAGTTTGGACATGGGTACGAGTATTTAGGACGGATGGTGACGGATAATTTAGGACAGATGGTGACTAAGATAGTTTAGGAAGATGGGTGACGAATATTTAGACGATGTGACGAGAAGTTTAGACGATGGTGAGGATAAGTTTTAGGACGATGTGACGGAGATAGTTTAGCATTGTAGAGATATAAGAACTGGTGACGGAGATATTTAGCGATGTTACGGAAATTTAGACTGAGGTGCAATATTAGACAGATGGGTGACGAGAATTAAGAGGATGGGTGACGAATAGTTTAGGAGAGGTGACGGATAGAAACAGTTGGAATATTTAGGTACGATGGTGCGAATTTTAAGGACGGATGGGTGACAGGAAATATAGGCATGGGTACGGGATATTTAGTACATGGTCGGAGATAGTTTAGGACGGATGGTTGACGGAGATAGTTTAGGACGGATGGGTGACGGAGATAGTTTAGGACGGATGGGTGACGGAGATAGTTTAGGACGGATGGGTGACGGAGATAGTTTAGGACGGATGGGTGATGGAGTTAGTTTAGGACGGATGGGTGACCGAGATAGGTTGGACATAATGGATAACAGAGGTTATTTAGTACAGGGTCAGGAATGGACGGGACATATATCAGTATGAGGTAAAAATCTTGCTTATCTCATGATTGAATAAGTACACAGGTAAGTTATGCATGTACATTACATTTGTCATATCACAATAATATTGTCATCAAAGCAGTATGGATACTACACATAGTGATAGCGAGAATGATTTATATGTTATGCCAAATAAATTCAAGGATGATACATGCAGCTCTGAAATTGACACGGATTCCATTATTGACAGCATTTTAAATTTGGAATCAAATCTGGAATAAATACCGGATTTCACTTTAAAAGGCCCTATTTTCAGTAACATTTCAGATGAGGAGCTAATAAATTCTACTGATAAGATATTGAAAGAATCTGATGAAAACACTACATCACCAAAGGAACAAAGGCGTTTTGTTGATAAATTCCAGATCAGGAAAGGGATAAACTGGCTAAAACCAGATTTGCGAAAAAAACTGATGTAAAATCAAAATGTGCTGTCAATCTTTTCAACAACTGGATTGATTCGCGTCGCTGACAGGCAAGATATCAGGCATGTACACGGGGATTTGTTATCCATGGACCCCGGAACCTTGGATTATTCTCTCGGTGCGTTTATTTTTGAATTTCGCAAAGAAAATAGAGATGAACATCGAGGTAACACTCTTTATGAAATTATCGTCGCCATTCCGCATTTCTTACGTGAAAATTGGAAGTTTGTAACGCTGTTAGATGATGCTGAATTTGAAGGAATGCATTGCAAATTTGTTGAAACGATGGAAGATTTGGCAGCAAAGGGTGTTGGGATAGACAAACAACAATCACATGTTATTTCTGCCGATGATGAGGATAAAATGTGGAAATGTGGTATGTCAAGTTCTGACACTCCGGACAAACTACGTGATAGTCTTCTGTACCTTTTGGGTCTGAGTTCTGCTCTAAGGAGAGGACAGGAACATTACAATCTAATTCGGATTTTGTTGTCAATACGATATTGATATTGATATCCCTACAGTATAGAATGAAGCATTGCAGTTTGATTTTATTGTTCTCGTTACACTCTCGGTTGGATATTTGACTATCGTTAACAGCATTGGATTGTGAAATATCCGACTGACCATCATTGGATAGTGAAACTATACATTTACTGTACTCAAAGGAT
Organism: Pecten maximus; assembly: GCF_902652985.1. Lineage (NCBI taxonomy): Eukaryota > Metazoa > Mollusca > Bivalvia > Pectinida > Pectinidae > Pecten > Pecten maximus. Next base: position 5,749,101 of record NC_047023.1, on the reverse strand, counting down.
GACGTCACAGGATTTTTTTAAATCAGGATAAGGAATGGACGGGACATATATCAGGATAAGGAATGGACGGGACATATATCAGGATAAGGAATGGACGGGACATATATCAGGATAAGGAATGGACGGGACATATATCAGGATAAGGAATGGACGGGACATATATCATGGATAAGGAATGGACGGGACATATATCAGGATAAGGAATGGACGGGACATATATCAGGATAAGGAATGGACGGGACATATATCAGGATAAGGAATGGACGGGACATATATCAGGATAAGGAATGGACGGGACATATATCAGGATAAGGAATGGACGGGACATATATCTGGATAAGGAATGGACGGGACATATATCAGGATAAGGAATGGACGGGACATATATCAGGATAAGGAATGGACGGGACATATATCAGGATAAGGAATGGACGGGACATATATCAGGATAAGGAATGGACGGGACATATATCAGGATAAGGAGTTGACGGGACATATATCAGGATAAGGAATGGACGGGACATATATCAGGATAAGGAATGGACGGGATATATATCAGGATAAGGAGTTGACGGGACATATATCAGGATAAGGAATGGACGGGACATATATCAGGATAAGGAATGGACGGGACATATATCAGGATAAGGAATGGACGGGACATATATCAGGATAAGGAGTTGACGGGACATATATCAGGATAAGGAATGGACAGGGACATATATCAGGATAAGGAATGGACGGGACATATATCAGGATAAGGAATGGACGGGACATATATCAGGATAAGGAATGGACGGGACATATATCAGGATACGGAATGGACGGGACATTATATCAGGATAAGGAATGGACGGGACATATATCAGGATAAGGAATGGACGGGACATATATCAGGATAAGGAATGGACGGGACATATATCAGGATAAGGAATGGACGGGACATATATCAGGATAAGGAATGGACGGGACATATATCTGGATAAGGAATGGACGGGACATATATCAGGATAAGGAACGGACGGGACATATATCAGGATAAGGAATGGACGGGACATATATCATGGATAAGGAATGGACGGGACATATATCTGGATAAGGAATGGACGGGACATATATCAGGATAAGGAATGGACGGGACATATATCAGGATAAGGAATGGACGGGACATATATCAGGATAAGGAATTGACGGGATATATATCAGGATAAGGAATGGACAGGTCATATATCAGGATAAGGAACGGACGGGACATATATCAGAATAAGGAATGGACCGGACATATATCAGGATAAGGAATGGACGGGACATATATCAGGATAAGGAATGGACGGGACATATATCAGGATAAGGAATGGACGGGACATATATCAGGATAAGGAATGGACGGGACATATATCAGGATAAGGAATGGACGGGACATATATCAGGATAAGGAATGGACGGGACATATATCAGGATAAGGAATGGATGGGATATATATCAGGATAAGGAATGGACGGGATATATATCAAGATAAGGAATTGACGGGATATATATCAGGATAAGGAATGGACAGGACATATCTCAGGATAAGGAATGGACGGGACATATATCAGGATAATGAGTTGAAGGGACATATATCAGGATAAGGAATGACGGGATATATATCAGGATAAGGAATGGACGGGACATATATCAGGATAAGGAATGGACGGGACATATATCAGGATAAGGAATGGACGGGACATATATCAGGATAAGGAATGGACGGGACATATATCAGGATAAGGAGTTGACGGAATATATATCAGGATAAGGAATGGACGGGACATATATAAGGATTAGAAATGGACGGAACATATATCAGGATAAGGAATGGACGGGATATATATCAGGATAAGGAGTTGACGGGATATATATCAGGATAAGGAATGGACGGGACATATATCAGGATAAGGAGTTGACGGGACATATATCAGGATAAGGAATGGACGGGACATATATCAGGATAAGGAGTTGACGGGACATATATCAGGATAAGGAGTTGACGGGACATATATCAGGATAAGGAGTTGACGGGACATATATCAGGATAAGGAATGGACGGGACATATATCAGGATAAGGAATGGACGGGACATATATCTGGATAAGGAATGGACGGGACATATATCAGGATAAGGAATGGACGGGACATATATCAGGATAAGGAATGGACGGGATATATATCAGGATAAGGAATGGACGGGACATATATCAGGATAAGGAGTTGACGGGACATATATCAGGATAAGGAATGGACGGGACATATATCAGGATAAGGAATGGACGGGACATATATCAGGATAAGGAGTTGACGGGACATATATCAGGATAAGGAGTTGACGGGACATATATCAGGATAAGGAATGGACGGGACATATATCAGGATAAGGAATGGACGGGACATATATCAGGATAAGGAATGGACGGGACATATATCAGGATAAGGAATTGACGGGACATATATCAGGATAAGGAATGGACGGGACATATATCAGGATAAGGAATGGACGGGACATATATCAGGATAAGGAATTGACGGGACATATATCAGGATAAGGAATGGACGGGACATATATCAGGATAAGGAATGGACGGGATACATATCAGGATAAGAAATGGACGGGACATATATCAGGATAAGGAATGGACGGGACATATATCAGGATAAGAAGTTGACGGGACATATATCAGGATAAGGAATGGACGGGACACATATCAGGATAAGGAATGAACGGGATATATATAGGAATAAGGAGTTGACCGGACATATATCAGGATAAGGAATGGACGGGACATATATCAGGATAAGGAATGGACGGGATATATATCAGGATAAGGAATGAACAGGACATTCCGTCCTTCTAACATTAATAACAGCACCAGGGATCTTATATCTACGGAAGAGCATTAGGGCCATGAAGCAAAAAAAAATAAATTCATTTTTTCGTGTTAATAACTCGAAATTTCGAGATAATAACTCGAAATTTCGAGTTATTATCTCGAAATTTCGAGTTAGTAAGTCGAAATTTCGAGTTATTATCTCGAAATTTCGAGTTAGTAAGTCGAAATTTCGAGTTAGTAAGTCGAAATTTCGAGTTATTAACACGAAAAAATGAATTTATTTTTTTGCTTCATGGCCCTAATGCTCTTCCGTATATATCAGACTTTTGAATTTTGTGATTTTCCATTGTAATGAACATCTCAATTATTATCCGGAAAGCGAAAGTTATATTTGTGTTGCTAATATCTACATGTATTAGCTCCTTTCCTACAAAATTACATATTACGAGAAATAGCTTCTCTACTATGAAGATTTTACCTTTGATTCGATAAAAAAACATCTCGGTCTTTTTTTTTTTGGATAAGGAATGGACGGGACATATATCAGGATAAGGAATGGACGGGACACATATCAGGATAAGGAATGGACGGGACACATATCAGGATAAGGAATGGACGGGACATATATCAGGATACGGAATGGACGGAATATATATCAGGATAAGAAATGGACGGGACATATATAAAGATTAGAAATGGGCGGAACATATATCAGGATAAGGAATGGACGGGATATATATCAGGATAAGGAGTTGACGGGATATATATCAGGATAAGGAATGGACGGGACATATATCAGGATAAGGAATGGACGGGAGATATATCAGGATAAGGAGTTGACGGGACATATATCAGGATAAGGAATGGACGGGACATATATCAGGATAAGGAGTTGACGGGACATATATCAGGATAAGGAATGGACGGGACATATATCAGGATAAGGAATGGAATGGGATATATATCAGGATAAGGAGTTGACCGGACATATATCAGGATAAGGAATGGACGGGACATATATTCAGGATAAGGAATGGACGGGACATATATCAGGATAAGGAATGGACGGGACACTATATCAGGATAAGGAATGGACGGGACATATATCAGGATAAGGAATGGACGGGACATATATCAGGATAAGGAATGGACGGGATATATATCAGGATAAGGAATGGACGGGATATATATCAGGATAAGGAATGGACGGGACATATATCAGGATAAGGAGTTGACGGGACATATATCAGGATAAGGAATGGACGGGACATATATCAGGATACGGAAAGGACGGGACACATATCATGATAAGGAATGGACGGGATATATATCAGGATACGGAATGGACGGGACATATATCAGGATAAGGAATGGACGGGACATATATCAGGATACTGAATGGACGGGACATATATCAGGATAAGGAGTGGACGGGACATATATCAGGATAAGGAATGAACGGGACATATATCAGGATAAGGAATGAACGGGACATATATCAGGATAAGGAATGGACGGGATATATATCAGGATACTGAATGGACGGGATATATATCAGGATAAGGAGTGGACGGGACATATATCAGGATAAGGAATGAACGGGACATATATCAGGATAAGGAATGAACGGGACATATATCAGGATAAGGAATGGACGGGACATATATCAGGATACTGAATGGACGGGACATATATCAGGAAAATGAATGGACGGGATATATATCAGGATAAGGAATGGACGGGACATATATCAGGATAAGGAATGGACGGGACATATATCAGGATAAGGAATGGACGGGATATATATCAGGATAAGGAATGAACAGGACATTCCGTCCTTCTAACATTAATAACAGCACCAGGGATCTTATATCTACGGAAGAGCATTAGGGCCATGAAGCAAAAAAAAATAAATTCATTTTTTCGTGTTATTATCTCGAAATTTCGAGTTAGTAAGTCGAAATTTCGAGTTAGTAAGTCGAAATTTCGAGTTATTAATACGAAAAAATGAATTTATTTTTTTGCTTCATGGCCCTAATGCTCTTCCGTATATATCAGACTTTTGAATTTTGTGATTTTCCATTGTAATGAACATCTCAATTATTATCCGGAAAGCGAAAGTTATATTTGTGTTGCTAATATCTACATGTATTAGCTCCTTTCCTACAAAATTACATATTACGAGAAATAGCTTCTCTACTATGAAGATTTTACCTTTGATTCGATAAAAAAACATCTCGGTCTTTTTTTTTTTGGAGATGACCTACATACTGTTGATTATATCAGCAGTACTGGGGTTAGATGCCATTGAACATTTTATATCGACAATTGTTCGTCCTGGGTGTGTACAACTAAATATTTTCGTATTTTGAATTGAAATATCACGTATGATGTAAGGGACAAAGCAAACATCAAATACATGATAGGTGGTAATATACATAATACTTGGTATTGGTAAAATACCTTAAGAAAGGTGTATCAACGAGAGCCGATCAACAGCATAAGGTGGTAAATTAAGAAAGGTGTCATAAACATACGATAGTATTTTATAAGATGGTAGTTTAAATATATGGAGGTCAAAGAAGTAAAACATGCTAGTCGTGTTAGTTATTTAATGCTATAATCGGGTTAAAGGATTAGAAAATGAAAGTTATCTACAGATTATAAAATTTGAAAATGAAAGTTATAATCATATTATATAATTAGAAAATGAAAGTTATATACAAATTATAGAATTTGAAAATGAAAGTTATAAGCAGATTATAAAATAAGAAAATGAATGTTATTTTCAAATTATAGGCTAAGAAAAAGAAAGTTATAATCAGATTATAGAATCAGAAAATGAAAGTTATATACAGATTACAGGATCAGTAAATTAAAGTTTTAAACAGATTATAGGATTAGATATATGGTAATTTGTAAGAACTATGATTTTTACAATGCTATTTCCGTTACAGATATTGACTGCTGACGGGAAAAGTAACACGTGAAGACCAAGAGATTGTTTTACAACATCAGAATCTTATTGGGAAATATTATAGTTCCGTATTCAATATGACGTCAAACGTATTTAATAGCTGTTGATATGCCTAATGCATATCACCATCCTTGTTATCTTGTGACTTTGACCTAGATTGGGATGGCGATTTAAATATAGTTTTTTATACAGGCTAGATGATAAAAAGGGTGTTGGCTAGATTTTTTCATTTTTTTTTTTCTTCTTTCAATTTCCCTTGGACAGTTTACACAGATGTCCTGTCGGTTATAACAACGTATTAGTAACTTACTCGTAATGTATACCTATGACATTTCTTAATAAGGCTGATATCGATCGACGCTAATCTAAATGTGAAACCGAAATAAAACCACATTCAACGCCTCTCCCAAGTTGTAATTAGAGCCTAATTCGCTAACTAATATAATAGTTATCTGACACATTCATTGGTTTAAGCATACAATTCATTTTTACAACCGGAAGTAGAGTCCCTATACATTTACTAATTTTAAGCTGATTACAGACAGACAATGCTATAGTCTTCGAGAGTCACATAGCTACTTATATATCGACCGGTGATATTTGTTTGGGGAGGACTAAGCGATAAATAATGGTTTGGCGAGGGCAAATACAACTTTTATCCAATACCTTTAAAAGGCTGTGATGTATATGGACCTACAATACAGGCTGATCCACCAATCAGATTATACCCGTCCCAAGGTAGTTTCCTCAATGCGCCGCGTAATTTAATTTTATCCCAATGGCTTGTGAGCGGACATCTTAGTTCTATAATACGGGCATGCCGGCTCAAGAACTTTTCCGAATGAATTCTCTTTTCGATTGACAAGTAGGGAAGTAGAATAGAATCTGTCTGATGACTTCAGGTCTACGACGTTGATCCTGTGAAAACACATGTATGACCGTGGCGACCATTTCATCTGTATCGAGTGTAATCAATTGTTGGTGTATATTATGGCGCCATATGTATCGTATCAACGTCGCCATCTAAAGTCTGTTGTCATTCTATGTCCTGACTCCAGTCAGTTTGGTACAGGGAAACTCTGCCATATTTGAAACCATACAAAATTTGGCACAGAAATTATTTAGAAGGCAGCATATAGACGTAAAAGGGTTGCAAAAATAGTTTTTTTTTCACAATCATCAACAGGAGGCCCATGCGCCGTAACGGTCATCTGACTCTAAAGTTCCTTGCACTATTACTATTGTAGTATGCGTACTCAGTAGCAAGTATGGTAGCACTTTTGGCCATGACAGCCATCTTGGATGTCGGAGTGAGACAAAAAATAACAACACTTGGTCAGGACCATCTTGTGATCATTTCAGGTAAACCAGAGCTGAATCCTATAGGTGAAACTTGAGAAGAAGGTTGAAATAGATGTTGTTCAGAAAAACCATGATTGCGCAATCATGTTACACGGTGGCTGTCGTGGCTGCAATGTCAAAGTTTTTATGAAGCTAAGAAATAGCAATATAATGGTGTATCCCCTTCCTTAACACTGTCACCAATTTATAACTCAAGGCACCAGCGGTTTTGGAGAAGAAGTTTAAAGTGTGTTTTTCAAGATGGCTGCCGTTGTGGCCATCTTCGATTTTGAACCGATCCGAAAAAATAACAACACTTGATCAGGACCATCTCAGGATTATTCCAGGCTAGTGTCAGCTCAGTCCCACCAGTGGAACTTGAGAAGACGTTTGAAATGTGAAAAGTGCAATACACTTGTATGATATCCGGAAATTTGTACCCGGAATCCGGATCCTTCTGTTAGTGTGCTCGACCGAATTAAGGTAGTAAACAGCCATGATTTTGTGAAGTCTATTACATGGTGTCAAAGAGAGGAAATCCAGGCCCATCGAACATTCGGGCACGAGCTGCACTGTGAATTACTGGTTTTTGAGTTAATCTCCAGCTGATAAACACTTTTTACCATAACGATGGCGCACAGCGGAGTCAGTAACTTACCAGAATTTAACCCATCTGATGTCAACTCATGTGCTCCTGAGTGGGAAATGTACAAACGTGATTTGTCGATTATTTACAAGCTATTGGTAATGGCGACAAACTAGGAAATCGGAAAGTAGGGGTGTTACTGTCAAGTATGGGTCGCGAAGCTATTCTCATTTATGATTCTTTTATTTGGGCTCCAGGCGTACCGGAGGATGAAACCTGCAATATCACCGGGGTCCCTGCGGATGTGTTTGTTTGTTTGTTTGAGTTTTACGGCCAATCGACAACTAGGGTCATTTAGGGCAAAACAATAATGTCATTTTGAGTTTTATCCCTGCGGAAGACCAGCACAAAGTGTTTTTGCGAAATTCGTCCAACATTTCGACGTACATCACTACCAAAACATTATAAGTCAGGAGTTCCTTAACATTGCGAATATGGGTTATTATTACCAAATTAAGCTAGCAGAGGAGAGCCCGTATCTAACGACGTTCAACACTCCTTTTGAAGGTTACAGATACTTGCGCATGCCCATGGGAACCAAGTGTTCCAGTGAAGTGTTTCAACGTGAAATGGTAAATTACTTCGGTGATCTAGAAGGGACAGCGATCGTGGTCGATGACCATATTTGTCCATGGTAGAACCTTAGAAGAACATAACGTAAGGCTAAAAGCAGTTCTTGAGAAAGCTGTCACATAAACCTGAAACTGAACAAGTCAAAATGTGTAATCGCAAAAATGTGTAATCGCAAAAATGTGTAATCGACAAAATGTGAAATCGCCAAAATGTGAAATCGCCAAAATGTGTAATCGCAAAAATGTGAAATCGCCAAAATGTGTAATCGCCAAAATGTGTATTCGCCAAAATGTGTATTCGCCAAAGCTGAAGTAAACTATGTGGATCACACCCTGACAGGCGATGAAGTGAAGTCTACAAAGAGTCAAAGCAATAGTGAAAGAACCCAGCAACCATAGTGAGCTTAAGACAGTACTAGGTATGCTTGCTTATGTGACAAAGTTTATCCCAAACCTCGGTGAGTTAAATGCTTATCTCCGAGAAATTAAGAAACTCAAAGAATAGACATGGGATGAACCAGTCAGGAAAGCTTTCCAAAATGTCAAGGACGCGCTAACCTCTACACCCGTATTGAAGTACTTTGATGTACACAAACCACTACTCGAAACAGTTGACGCGTCAATGAATGGCATCGGCGCAGCATTGATTTAAGACGGCGGCATTGTGGCCTATGCCAAGGGCACTGTCTGAAACAGAACAATGATACGTACAGATAGAAAAGGAAATGCTAGGTGAAGTATTTGGATGTGAACGCTTTCACAAGATATTATACGGGAAATCTGACGTAAATATAGAAACAGATCACAAACCCTTGGAACGAATTGTACAAAAGCCAATTCACAAAGCTCCCACGAGGATCCAGAAAATGCTCTTAAAGTAACAGCCATATGAATTCAGGCTTGTCTATATGAAGGGAAATAGGACTAGCTTATTGTCTGAGTAGGTTACCACCTGACGAAACTGGCGACAAGGTCATAGATGATGAGATGATGGTACTTACGATAGACACACAGCCGCACCAAAATCCTGGAAATATCCAGGATACAACGAGAGACGATACTGGGTTACAGGAACACTACCCTACTCGGGCTACCGAGAAGAATTGTCAACCTACAACGGTGTTGTATACAAAGAGAAAGAACCTGTATCCCGTGGAAATTTAGGGCCAAAACCCTTAAGGTTATTCACAGTTCACACATGGAAATGATGAAATGTAAACAGCGTGCTAGGGAGTTGGTATGCAGGCCATCCATGAACAAACAAATTGAGGAGGTTGTTGGACGACGTAGTACATGCCTAACATTCCGAACCAGACAAAGAACCAATGGTGATTCAACCACTTCCATATCTGCCTCGGAGCAAGGTAGGAGTTGACTTGTGTGAAGTTGAAGGCAATAACTATTTGATAATGGTGGACTGTTATTCGAACTTCATCCTTTGCTTAAGGATAATACAACCAGATCTGTTGTCAAACGCACGAAAGAAAACATCGCTAGATATGGGATTATGGACACATTGATCAGCGATAATAGACCACAATTTATTAGTGTGGAATTTGACAACGTTACCAGGTCTTACGCCATAGATCACATCACATCTTCCACAGGTCATCATCAGCAATCAGATTGGCTTGCTGGGAAAGCTATTCAGACGGTTAAGAACTGTTTGGCCTCAGGGATGACATATACATTGCGCTACTAGATCTAAGGAGCAGGCCTAGGGACGACATTGGGTCTCAAATTGTAAAGACTCATGGGACGCAGAGGGAAATCAATGTTGCCTATAACTGAAACGCTCAGGAGACCCGAACAGAGTAACCATAATATAGACGTAGCTTCCAAGCTCATGAAGTGCCAAGAAACAAAGACACGTTATTGTGATCGAGGAAACAAGACACGGGAGGATTTTAAGCCAGGTGATGCCCTTCGAATATACTCTGATAAAATGTAGAAAACGGCAGAACTTATCGGAAAGTCGGAGTATCCGCGGTCGTGCCTGATAAAAGCAGGTGATAAGGCACGCGAGTACCGTCGAAATAGTGACATGTTGATGAACACCAGTGAAAAGTCACACATCGTCAAACCAGGGGAAGGTCGAACCACGTGCCGATGTTACATATTCAAAATAGCTGTCATGTCCGTCCTTCCGTCCAGTGTTCTAATGTGTGCTTAACCCGTAGAACGCCTGGTGTTGGTTATTACCAAAAGGCCAATTGGTGTCGAACCTGAGGCTACAAGGAGAACCGTAATCGAAACAAAAGCAATTTCCTCGACAACCACAACTTCGAAGTCAGAACGAGTGATTCGCAGACCGCGACATCTAAAGACTTTGTTTATTGAACTGTATTTCTTGCGTTAGGCTGATACATGTGTTCAGGGCACAATAACCCCTATATATATCTAAAGACCACGTAGGTCTTTATCATGACATTTATTGCTCATTAGGTTAAAATGTTTGTAATGTTGTTTTTTATTGGTTATAAATAATAACAAACCTAATTAATTTTTGGAAATAATTTTAATATTCTAGTAATTTTTCAAGCCATGATTGATTATAACAATCGTGACCGTCTGGTATATTGGACAATACTTGTTGTCACTGAAAAATTGTTTGTCATTGATATCATTTAAAGTTCTGGCAGGTTTTCAGATAATACTTTATTATCAAATGACTGTGTTGATGAACTGTGCCCATTCTTGATTGAAACATTCTTATTATATCTCGATTGAATAGAAAAAAAAAAACAAAAAAGAGGATGCAATATATTTGTATGATATATGGAAATTTGTACTCGGAATCCGGATCCTTATGTTAGTGTGCTCGACCGGAAGTTAAATAATGGAAGTAAACAGCCATGATGTTGTGAAGTATATAACATGTACAAAAAGATTACGCACGCGGACGGCGCACGGCGCACGGCGCACGACGATGGACGAAGCACGATGACTATAGGTCATCATTACCCTTTGGGTCATATAATCTAAAAATCTATCTTCAGCCCTTTCGATTTGAAAAGCCCCCGTTCTCCTTACATGAAATACTTTGATAATTTCATCTGTGAAAAACATCAATTTTGGTATTTTACATCAATTGCAAGTTATACAATGTTCCAACTACTCCTCATGTTGGTCCGGATCGGTTGAGCGCCGGGGTATTCCTTTTGGAGGAAACTAAAGTACTCGGAGAAAACCCACGAGGTCAGGCAGGTGACCCCATTCCTGTTTGCGTCTTACCGAAGAATCGAACCAGACTGCCGAAGTGAAAAACAATTGTACATGCGTCATCACTATGCCACCTGACCCCCCACCACCCTCCACCAGACCACCCGACCACCCACCACCACCCGACCACCCTCCACCAACAATTCTGATGCTCTTTCGTCCAGTCTGTTGGTGTACTCGTGTCAGTTTTATACGCCATTCTAGATGTGTATGTGGTATTAAACAGATCTACTTTGTGAAGGACAATGTCTGTACAGTATATGAAGGTTGTTTTGATTCATTTGACACTGTAAAGCTGATCCTTCCATATAACTAAGTACTGAACACTACACAACTATGACCTTCGACATTTCATGTCCTAGTCCGGGGACGCCAGGCTACATTTGTCTATTATTCTAGACATTTGCATTACTATCAATTTAATAACGGAGACTCTATTTAATTGTCACATTGGAACACAGTATGTTACTTATGCTTCAATTTGCTTCAGATACAGTGCAACTTCGGAAAACCGAACCTCCTTAAAACCGAACACCTCTGAATACCGAACGAAATTGTACGGAATTGGTCCTTCTTTATTGTAGTATTCAAAAACTTCCAAATACCGATCCCACTGAATTCCGAACATCGGACCGATTTTGTGTCAGGTTCCTGTTAACATATACAATGCACAAAAAAATTACCTCTGAAAAGAAAACATCGTCCGACCAATTATATCTGGAATTCGACCGGTCAATTCGATCAACTTCTCCAAACCGAACCCGAACAAATATCTTTGTCTCATGTATGTTCGATTTATAGAGGTTCCACTGTCTTTAAATCTCTTAGTAAGGTGTCAATTTGCTTTGGTTCTGTTCAAAACGCCATCAATATGGAACCAAATAATTTGACTAAAATCTGCCATTAAGTGACGCTGCCGCAACGTGGCGCTACAGTCGTGGCGTGATAAAAAAAAAAAAACACCGGTCATATCAAGACGTGGTCCAAACTGGTTGCGCAACTCATTCACCATGTTAAAGTGGCGAAGGATAATTGATCAAACCTGCCTTTGATAGTTGGTTATCAGTTGATAAGGAGATCTAACTTTTACATCACTTTCCTGATCTACTCAGATCTGTGAAGCTGAAATAATCTCACTGTACACTTAAATAGTATCTTAAACATTCTCTTCCTTAATTAGTAACTTAGATGATAGTTAAAATAGAAATTTAAATCTAAATTCTTAAATAACTAAAAAAATCTTAAACAACAACTTAAAAAGTAACTGAAATAGCTACCTAAATAGTAACCTCAAGAGTAACTTGAATAATTAACTACGTAAGCCGTAAATAATAACATAACTTGTAAAAACTGAAAACGTCACTTAACTTGTAACTTAAATATTAATTCTAAAATAAATTCACCTAGTTACTTCTTAAACTGTAACTACTTACATAGTAACTTAAAGGTCAAACTTTAACTTTTAAGATCATACAATGCATAATTGTTTTTGAATGACGTCTATATATCACCAAGAGGCTAGATATGATTGACACGTCACGTGAAGATATATCTTTAAAAAAAAAATACACAAAAGTCAAAACTCTCAGTTCTGAAAAGATACACATTTTTCTACATTTTCTATTAACACGACCTTCGATTTTTGACTTAATGTTACTCACTTGAGATAAACAAGCCTCAAAATCAGACAAACGTCAACACACCCATTAACAGCATTGGATAACTCGCGCAGTTACAATAACCAAATACGGTGATGATTAGTTTCATCTCCAGCGCCTTTTGTTTTTCATCGAAGGAAATTTTAATAAAGATTGGTGAACATAACTACAAAGACTATTCCATGGGGAATTAGCGTACAACATTAATAAGCTACATTATTTCGTTTTCCTACAAAGATGAATTTGACACTTGGCAACGAACGTCTACAATAAACGTGACGAGTTTGATTTAAGGATCGACGGATCCCTTTTCTTCCACGGCGACTTGGAAATTAAAAAGAAGACTAAAATTCGGTTAAAATGACATCCTCTGTGTTCATTATAACAAGACGGATAGAAAGCACCATCTAATAGAACACAAACACCTCCTACGTTTCTCGATGAAACAAAACTCATTTCCGTTGAGTGTAGAAAAATGTGCTTATGACCGTTGAAAAGTCCTAAGTTTCCCTTCGTTAACATTTAAGTGTGCATGTATACCAGCATATTGAAGTACATCTCGAGGTCTAAGAAACTATATTTTAAAGTAATATGATTGTCATTAAAACAATGATTTAGCCAGTTTTCGGGTCCATATGTGAAAGTGTCTTTGCCAAAGTCCGGGAAAAAATTATTTGCAATTGGTTTGGTGCTGCAGCCTGTATTCGCAGACATAAATGACAATCATGCATAGCTGCAATGTCAATGACGGGCTATTTTAATATTTAATTTTCTCGGTACACCTCGAGGTTTTCTTTCGTCCACCAGCCAGAGACGCATCGAACGAAGGGAACTATTCGGGATTCTGTAAATAGATTCAGCGTGAAATGTCCAAGATATCAAATCTAGTCGTGTTCTGTCAAGACACAAGATATCAAATCTAGTCGTGTTCTGTCAACACAAGATATCAAATCTAATCGTGTTCTGTCAAAACACAAGATATCAAATCTAGTCGTGTTCTGTTAACACTCAAAAGATCAAATCTAGTCGTGTTCTGTCAAAACACAAGATATCATATCTAGGTGTGTTCTGTCAACACACGATAAATCAAATCTAGTCGTGTTCTGTCAACACACAAGATGTCAAATCTAGTCGTGTTCTGTCAACACACGATAAATCAAATCTAGTCGTGTTCTGTTCAGACACTAGATGTCAAATCTAGTCGTGTTCTGTTCAGACACAAGATGTCAAATCTAGTCGTGTTCTGTTCAGACACAAGCTGTCAAATCTAATCGTGTTTTATCAACACACAAGAACAGGTTTGTTAACATTCAATTATTTTTCATCAATATATACAATGTTTTCACACCATTCGGGAATTTCTATCGTAGTTTTGGCTGCAAATTGTTACCTTAACCTATTTCAATTTGCCATCTGCAGCCAAGTTCAGCTTCAAATGGTTCGGTAGTTCTTTTGAGTGTATTCAGTGTTGCGATGCAGTAAGGCGAGACAATTGCTTAAAGGAGTTATACGGCTAATTTTAATGTTTCGCGGGCTATTGTAATTGTAATTTAACACATACTGTGGCGACTGCCATTTCCATAGGCGTTTGTGGATTATGGCAGTAAATCGAGCTGCTATGATTTAAAATAGGGATATTACTATTACTACAAAAATAAACTACCTTTATTTTCTGTAAGACATGAATATTAACCGTGCCACCATCGGTTCGATTTTTTCCCAAAACACAGAAATGGCGAGGAGTTTTGAATGAAACGGAGCTGCTCTCGGTATAATAAGATTGAATTTTACATATATATAGGATAATACTGAAAGGAAAATTATTTTTATTAAGTTTTTTTTTTTTTTCATCGAGAATCGTAGGCGGTGTCGATTTTCTGTCACAAGGTGTTCTCCGCCCTTCTAGTTGTAATGAACACAGGGTTTGTCATTGTTGAACATGCTATATACACTAAGGAAGGTCCAAAAGCACGTAGATTGCAACAAATTTTCAGGTCTCTTTGTTTTCTGTAGTTTTGCGTTGTAACGTTTCGGCGTTTTCCCGCCGCATCCTTTTCTTGGTATCCACTCTATATATTCATGATATTTTCCATCTGACAGCCCCGAACCTTAACTGAAAAGATAAACTCGACATTAACATACATACATATATTCGTTTTTCTATCATGTTCTTTCTTATTGGTTGTTATAAAGTATTATTCTAACAGTTTACGGGAACTGTCTGCTTTTTCGTCGTTGACCGGCTGATCAGAGAAAGTACAAATCTCAATACCTGGGTTGCTATCTTAAAACAGTATCTGTATGTCTTAGTAATGCACTTCCATGTGTCTTGTATCGTGAGTGACCCACATATTTTGCAGGATGTGCAGTTTGATTGATGTTTGTACGATTTGTCGAGGATGGGATGTCAGGCTATCGCGGTTTAGATCGATGACACTCTCGCATGGTTCTGTTACCCTCCGAAACTGTCTCCTTATGACAAAGAAAGCCATAAATAAAATGTATATATATATATTGTTTATTTTGGGTTTTTTTTTTTTATATATATATATAGTTATAATAAATACCAAATAATTGCATGACTGTACAAGAAATATTCGGCGTGGAGACATAACACACTCAGTACTACGAGTTTGTGCCGCTGGTTTCGGCAAAATGAAAGATCAGGACATTTTGTACACGTTTCCAAAAGAGTTTATATATGGTGGCTGTTTTCTGCCATTTCGTTTTTTCGTTCTGTTGCATCTTCGTCTTTTCGCCCCGATAATTAGCGTTATGGCGCCGCCCCGCGCCATAACGAAAAGACGCCACAGCTCAACGCTAAGTTTCGAAAAAGTGAGGCGTTAATCAGCGGGAAGAGATAATTCGCCCCGCTAATCAGCGTCTTTTTGCCCCGCCCTAACGATAATTATCGTTATGGCACCCCGCTAAACATCGTCTCTTCGCCCCGACAAGACAAAGATTATCGTTCTGTCTGGGCGCCAGAACGAAACAACGAAATGGCAGAAATCAGCCATATTTATACGTTATGATGCCATTCTGTGAACACTCATACAAGTGAAAATATGTTACATGAGGAACATAACCATTTGCATAATTGCGCATGACAGGGTTGGCAGAAAACAAACTAATACATTTATGTTGTTCTAAATTACATTAAACAACAATAAGTTAGCTACATTACAAATAGCAGCACAATAATGGTGTCAGATACTACACACACACTGTATATATATGTATTGATTATTGTGTAAACAATTTAATAATGATAGCATACTATAACATAATGCTGTGTTTCATACAGTAGCAAATCAGAAGAGAATGTTTTTCTTTAAAGAAAAAGTGAAAGTCCATTTAGGTCTCGTTTATCATATATTGATAAAAGACTTTTTATTTTAGTTTCATTTGGATTTGAGAGGTAATAATTTGAAATAAACTTGCTTAGCAAAATTGTAACAGACGCATTTTGAGAAGAAAACATATAGTGATACTCAACCCTTACATACTCTAAACGCAAATTACATATTCTTTCTTCTTTTGGTATTCGTTGCAACTTACCACTTTTAATTGGAAATTTTAAATTACATGTACAATGTACGTATCTTAGTGAAAGCTAATCTATTATTTTTAGATACTAATACTATCGAATATTTTTCAATGCCAAATTCAGACTAGTAAATCGAGTAAAACTGGTAAAACTGACCTCTCGACGAATTGTCGATTTCAGAGAGACCTTTTTCGAATAAGCTGATATCGGGGCATTTGTTTCAAGTGACTTCTATAGACCTTCTTGTTCATAGGAATAACATTTTCGAAGACATATGAAAAACCAGATTCGTCATGTATATTTTTAACTCTGCTAGTCAATTAAAGGGATAGTACCCAATTTATTTTTATTGCAAATAAGATTGTTCCAAAAACGTGCCATTCTAAATTTGATATCCGATTCTAATGGAAACCGACCGAATTCTCTATAAACTATAAAAGATGGAGTGCTAGATCTTACTTTAAATATTATCTTACAAAATTTCAGGTTGATTTGTTCTAATGTTAGTTTTCACATCTCCACACTTCGGAGCCGAACAGTAAAATTGGCTCAACTGCGTATACAGAGTAACAGATTTGAGGCCTAATATGTTAATTTTGGTTTGTTTTACGTCCTATTAACAGCCAGGGTCATTTAAGGACGTGCCAGGTTTTGGAGGTGGAGGGAAGCCGGAGAACCCGGAGAAAAACCACCGGCCTACGGTCAGTACCTGGCAACTGCCCCACGTAGGTTTCGAACTCGCAACCCAGTGGTGGAGGGCTAGTGTTAAAATGTCGGGACACATTAACCACTCGGCCACCGCGGCCCCAGGCCTTATATACATTTGGATAGCTTGTTTACGGTTTTATCATACTTTGCCAAGAATTAGTTTTGTGCTTGTTCAGTAAGTCTATTCCTTGCCTTTACAAAATTTCCACTATAATAACTACTATACTCAGGCATGTAAAACTGTCAATTTCAAGTGTTGCATCTTTTAGACGAAATTCAATATTTTGGTTACATTGACATATGTAGAGAATCATATTTTTTTGTTTTGTCAACATTTACTTTCAAAGTTTCACAATATCTCTTGAAAATGTCCAATGCTTTTTGCAACTTGTTGGCGTCTGACGTTTCAGCGAACAAGTATGATGGTCATCTTCTTATAACTGGACAAACATTTCAATAAAAAGATGCAGTTTATTTGAAATCTTCGGTGGTTTTTTGGTAAAGGATTTTTTTTTCAGAGATATAGAAAAAAAAATCCAAATCATTTAAAAACATAGAAAATAATAAGGGCATTTGATTTTCCTCTTACAAATATTAAACAGGGAAAATATCAGATATCTTCCCATTGCATTTTACATATGATTTCATTTTTTTTTTCAATCCATAATCCAGCTCTCTAAATGGTACATCAAACGCTTTACGAAAATCAATAAATGAGCAGTCAATTTTCTCCCACTATTCAGGTACAATGAAATTAACATAAAGTAAAATGAAAATATTGATGACTGCTGACTTGTTCTTTCAAAAGCCTGACCGACTAATAAAAAGTATATGATTTTGACTATCAAACAGATTCAGCCGGTTATGATCTATACTGGATGTAAATAGTTTCCCTAAAGAACTTATAACGGTTGTAGTTATCGAGACCTTCCTGGGTTATCCGTATAGTTTATAGATTAATTTGATTATACCAATTGTCCTGTTCTCTGGTACAATACCGGTATCAAGAACAACAACGTTTAATGTATTGGTTGAGTATATTACCATTCCAGGAGCTTTACCATTTTTAATTTGTCTAATAGCTTTCTTAACTTTGTCTTTTGTTATCTTATTCAAAATATCAATCCTGTGGTCTGTTTTTTCCTCGGCGCCAGCCTTCACCTCCCTCACATAATCAGTATGCCTTTCCGAGTCATTATCCTGTTTCCTAGATTTATGGGAAAAGTTGAGTGATGTATAAACAAAACATATGAATTTCAAAATGTAATTATTTCAACAAACACAGTATGCGGTTTGACGTAATTGGCGGCAGAGTGTCGCTCCGACTGTTACCGCTGAAGTAGTACCAATGCGACAAAAGGATAGGTATCTCGGGGCTCTCGGATAAAACAACAGGCACGCTTTGGTTGGCAGTAATTGCATTGAGTAGCGTGCAATCATTATCCAAACCTCGCACCATAGTCGGCATATCTACAGCCAGGAGATGAGTGACGTGTGGATGGAAGATGTGGACGGAAATAACACATACCGTGTATTAATGATATGGAGTAGGATACATTTAAATATTGAACTGTTACCAGATGGTATATACAGTCGACCCAATACAATTTAGATGACATATACAATGTAAGTAGAATGTTGCATTTTACCATTTTTCAAAATGCGCAAACAAGACTCTGTGACGACGTTGTGGTATCTAGAATAACGCGTATAATGTGTTTTGTGACAAGTTGATTAACAACTTGTGAAGTTGCTTCATTATTTTATTCATTTATTTATTTATTCGTGGCTTATGTGATTGGGTACTAAGGGACGACATACTATTTATCTGTCACCCTTATTGTGTTCATATCGACTGTATACTAGCATTTTGGTAACAGATTAATGCTTATATTAACATTAATATTATTTTTAATGGAGTCATCACGTGTTTGAATTTCCTGCTGATTTTTCAGAATATAACATAGTTCCGAGTGTCATCGTAGACAACACGCTCATAAAATAATCTAACACCAATTTTGCTTTCATATATATTTTATTTATCACATACGTGTGTAAATATCGTAAAACTGTTGCATAATTTTCTAATGTTTAAAATATATTTTTCAGTGATACACCGTTACAATTAAGAAGGTATTTTAGCATTGAACTGCTTTCATTTGGAATTTATGGGCTGATGAATGCCAACTGGACAAAGGCAAATTTAATGAAGCGCGCTAGCGTTTCATGTTGAATTTGCCTTTGTCCAGTTGGCATTCATCAGCCCATAACTTCCAAATGAAAGCAGTTCAATGCTTATATTTACATTTGACAATGAATTTGAAAGACTATATCCAGGAATTTTACTCTAATAATGAATAAACAAATTATTATCGTCAAAGACGGAACAGCCTTTTCAACAGCCATCTTTCGTTATCGCCGACGTGACAATTATGACATCACTATATTAATGACGTCATAATAAAGATTTGGAAGTTATGGACTCATAACTTCCAAGTGAGCTTGGTAAAGTTATATATTGGGTCTGCAGTGTAAATGTAAATATTGGATGTTGAACATGTATTGCACCGGATAAACTCGATTATTTCCTCGAAAACACGTGTTTCTGTCGACTGGATTTATGTTATTTTCAGAAGAATATCAGGTCTACAGTTCTAAATGAATGTCGTCCTGAGAGTAAGTGACAGCGATTCTGAGAATATTTTCGTTTGAAACAGATTCCACGTCTAATTAGTCAGGCCAGTGTGTCTAGGTGGCAGACGGTGTTCACAAAGACTTGGTTTCGGAGTGGGGTAGGCCTTTGCCATCTACCTAACAGGAGGGTGGGTAACGTCATCCATTCAAAAACTTAATATTTGGCTGTAAGGCATTTTATGATTACAATGGGTAACACCAGGCAATAAACCCACCATATCGGTGATCTATACTCCAAATCCTGTGTGTCTTTATCCTGTAGGAGATCATCAGGTAATCGTGGCACAGTGTATTAAATATATTGGTATTGACATCAAAAGTCTAGTCTCGTAGTCGGAAAAAAACTTTCCCAACTAACTACATCTCATATGTCACGTTTAATGAAGTGAAGGGTGTGATCCCTCGTGATTGGGCGCTCTATGGTGGAGCTCGTCCTATAATATGATCTATAAACACTACACAAGGAATAGACAGAAGCTAAACAAACCTGACATTAAAACCAAACCGTAGCTCTAACTCGATAGAATAGATAAAACCGGTAGGATGAGGGATATATACGAACAGAGACATTGCATCGTCACTTTTGAAAAAGTAGAAGAACAACCGAATTCAAGTAATCAAATGTTCTTGCTTCATCGACGAAATCCACCGTGGTCAAATCCGGGCTACGTCAAAGACATCTAAAAATAAGCTTGATGTTGGCCACGGAATCACTAGATATATCAACAAACATCGAACACGTCTGACATCTACAGAACACGTCTGACATCTACAGAACACGTCTGACATCTCTAGAACACGTCTAACATCTATATAACACGTCTGACGACTATCGAGCACGTCTGACATCTACAGAACACGTCTGACATCTACAGAACACGTCTGACGTCTGACATCTACAGAACACGTCTGACATCTACAGAACACGTCTGACATCTACAGAACACATCTGACATCTACAGAACACGTCTGACGTCTGACATCTACAGAACACGTCTGACATCTACAGAACACGTCTGACATCTACAGAACACGTCTGACGTCTACAGAACACGTCTGACATCTACAGAACACGTCTGACGTCTGACATCTACAGAACACGTCTGACGTCTGACATCTACAGAACACGTCTGACGTCTACAGAACACGTCTGATATCTACAGAACACGTCTGACATCTACAGAACACGTCTGACGTCTGACATCTACAGAACACGTCTGACGTCTACAGAACACGTCTGATATCTACAGAACACGTCTGACATCTACAGAACACGTCTGACGTCTGACATCTACAGAACACGTCTGACGTCTACAGAACACGTCTGACATCTACAGAACACGTCTGACATCTATAGAACACGTCTAACATCTATATAACACGTCTGACATCTATTGAACACGTCTGACATCTACAGAGCACGTCTGACGTCTACAGAACACGTCTGACATCTACAGAACACGTCTGACGTCTACAGAACACGTCTGACCTCTACAGCACACGTCTGACATCTATTGAACACGTCTGACATCTACAGAACATGTCTGACGTCAGACATATACAGAACACGTCTGACATCTACAGAACACGTCTTACATCTACAGAACACGTTTGACGTCTACAGAACACGTCTGACATCTACAGAACACGTCTGACATCTACAGCACACGTCTGACATCTATTGAACACGTCTGACATCTACAGAACACGTCTGACGTCTGACATCTACAGAACACGTCTGACGTCTACAGAACACGTCTGACATCTACAGAACACGTCAGACATCTATAGAACACGTCTGACATCTACAGAACACGTCTGACATCTACATAATACGTCTGACATCTACAGAACACGTCTAACATCTATATAACACGTCTGACATCTATTGAACACGTCTGACATCTACAGAACACGTCTGACGTCTACAGAACACGTCTGACATCTACAGAACACGTATGACATCTACAGAACACGTCTGACATCTACAGAACACGTCTGACATCTACAGAGCACGTCTGACATCTACAGAACACGTCTGACATCTACAGAACACGTCTGACATCTACAGAACACGTCTGACATCTACATAACACGTCTGACGTCAGGCATCTACAGAACACGTCTGACATCATCTACAGAACACGTCTGACATCTACATAACACGTCTGACATCTACAGAACACGTCTGACGTCAGGCATCTACAGAACACGTCAAACATCTACAGAACACGTCTGACATCTACAGAACACGTCTGACGTCAGGCATCTACAGAACACGTCTGACATCATCTACAGAACATGTCTGACGTCAGACATATACAGAACACGTCTGACATCTACAGAACACGTCTTACATCTACAGAACACGTTTGACGTCTACAGAACACGTCTGACATCTACAGAACACGTCTGACATCTACAGAACACGTCTGACATCTACAGAACACGTATGACGTCTACAGAACACGTCTGACATCTACAGAACACGTCAGACATCTATAGAACACGTCTGACATCTACAGAACACGTCTGACATCTACATAATACGTCTGACATCTACAGAACACGTCTAACATCTATATAACACGTCTGACATCTACAGAACACGTCTGACGTCTACAGAACACGTCTGACATCTACAGAACACGTATGACGTCAACAGAACACGTCTGACATCTACAGAACACGTCTGACATCTACAGAGCACGTCTGACATCTACAGAACACGTCTGACATCTACAGAACACGTCTGACGTCAGACATCTACAGAACACGTCTGACATCTACGGAACACGTCTGACATCTACATAACACGTCTGACGTCAGGCATCTACAGAACACGTCTGACATCATCTACAGAACACGTCTGACATCTACATAACACGTCTGACATCTACAGAACACGTCAGACATCTACAGAACACGTCTGACATCTACAGAACACGTCAGACATCTACAGAACACGTCTGACATCTACTGAACGCAGCTGACATCTACAGAACACGTCAAACATCTACAGAACACGTCTGACATCTACAGAACACACGTCAAACATCTACAGAACACGTCTGACATCTACAGAACACACGTCTGACATCTACAGAACACGTCTGACGTCAACAGAACACGTCTGACATCTACAGAACACGTTTGACGTCTACAGAACACGTTTGACATCTACAGAACACGTCTGACATCTACAGAACACGTCTGACATCTACAGAATACGTCTGACATCTACAGAACACGTCTGACATCTATAGATAACGTCTGACGTCTACAGAACACGTCTGACATCTACAGAACACGTCTGACATCTACAGAACACACGTCTGACATCTACAGAACACGTCTGACATCTACAGAACACGTCTGACATCTACATAATACGTCTGACATCTACAGAACACGTCTAACATCTATATAACACGTCTGACATCTACAGAACACGTCTGACGTCTACAGAACACGTCTGACATCTACAGAACACGTATGACGTCAACAGAACACGTCTGACATCTACAGAACACGTCTGACATCTACAGAACACGTCTGACATCTACAGAACACGTCTGACATCTACAGAACACGTCTGACGTCAGACATCTACAGAACACGTCTGACATCTACGGAACACGTCTGACATCTACATAACACGTCTGACGTCAGGCATCTACAGAACACGTCTGACATCATCTACAGAACACGTCTGACATCTACATAACACGTCTGACATCTACAGAACACGTCAGACATCTACAGAACACGTCTGACATATACAGAACACGTCAGACATCTACAGAACACGTCTGACATCTACTGAACGCAGCTGACATCTACAGAACACGTCAAACATCTACAGAACACGTCTGACATCTACAGAACACACGTCTGACATCTACAGAACACGTCTGACGTCAACAGAACACGTCTGACATCTACAGAACACGTTTGACGTCTACAGAACACGTTTGACATCTACAGAACACGTCTGACATCTACAGAACACGTCTGACATCTATAGAACACGTCTGACATCTACAGAATACGTCTGACATCTACAGAACACGTCTGACATCTATAGATAACGTCTGACGTCTACAGAACACGTCTGACATCTACAGAACACGTCTGACATCTACAGAACACGTCTGACATCTACAGAACACACGTCTGACATCTACAGAACACGTCTGACATCAACAGAACACGTCTGACATCTACAGAACACGTCTGACGTCAACAGAACACGTCAGACATCTACAGAACACGTTTGACGTCAACAGAACACGTCTGACATCTACAGAACACGTCAAACATCTACAGAACACGTCTGACATCTACAGAACACGTCTGACGTCAGGCATCTACAGAACACGTCTGACATCTACAGAACACGTCTGACATCTACAGAACACGTCTGACATCTACAGAATACGTCTGACATCTACAGAACACGTCTGACATCTATAGATAACGTCTGACGTCTACAGAACACGTCTGACATCTACAGAACACGTCTGACATCTACAGAACACGTCTGACATCTACAGAACACGTCAGACATCTACTGAACGCGGCTGACATCTACAGAATACGTCTAACATCTACAGAACACGTCTGGCATCTACAGAACACGTCTGACATCTACAGAACACACGTCTGACATCTACAGAACACGTCTGACATCTACAGAACACGTTTGACGTCAACAGAACACGTCTGACATCTACAGAACACGTCTGACATCTACAGAACACGTCAGACATCTATAGAACACGTCTGACATCTACATAATCTACTGTTATATGTATTACTGTTATATGTATTACTGATATATGTATTACT
The DNA here is from genome assembly GCF_902652985.1 of Pecten maximus. Taxonomy (NCBI): domain Eukaryota; kingdom Metazoa; phylum Mollusca; class Bivalvia; order Pectinida; family Pectinidae; genus Pecten; species Pecten maximus. The sequence goes on along the minus strand of NC_047023.1, from coordinate 5,724,018 downwards.
GTTATATGTATTACTGTTATATGCATTACTGATATATGTATTACTGTTATATGTATTACGGTTATATGTATTACGGTTATATGTATTACTGTTATATGTATTACTGTTATATGTATTACTATTATATGTATTACTGTTAAATGTATAACTGTTAAATATATTACTGTTAAATGTATTACTGTTATATGTATTACGGTTATATGTATTACTGTTATACGTATTACTGTTTTTGCGATCCAGGTATTCATATCATCTTATAGACGCCTTCGACAATGATCATGTCAGGGTTTCGTGCCGACGATCACCGCGGTGTGTAAACAAAAACAATAAATCACTGCTACGAAATTTCTATCGTGTCATATCAGTTGTGAAACAAGCGTAATTATGGGATGAATATATTTCTTGAATTGAATGGATATCTTTATTTCCTCCAATGTGTGAAGATCAATTCGACAAATATTGAAAATATGAAAAGGAGAACGAATGTGCATTGCTTAAATAGACATTATTTTGATATAATGTACAATGTATGTATTATAACAGTACTGAAACAGTTCGTCAATCTTGTAATAGATCACAACAGGCGGGATAGCCAATGTGCAAGGGCTGATTTTATTAGAAAGAATGTATTTGCGGACTCAATCATCCGCAGTTGCTAATGGTCATGACTGATATCAAGCGTATCATTATCTCCGCCAAGAAGGAAGCTTTTCGTCATCGTTCATAATACTGACATTCTGAATAACCAGACGTACATTCACAATTGAATTTTGTAGTCTGTCTCTTCATCCAAATATATACAGCGGTCTATTAATCAGGGTTTAACTATGTCTTCGATATTTTAATTACACGAGTCACAAATACAGTTTGTTAAAGGTAGACTTCCAAGTTTGACGAGGAATCTAAATTCTCAACACATGTTGCTTACATCAAGGCACAAGAACCACAGTCTTTGGAGCGATTCATGGGTGAATATTTCTGAATCGCGTCAGTTCTGACCGTCTTGCTACGCGTTATCTTCATTTAAACTCTGACGTCTCTCAAATCGCTTTATTTACTCTATATATTGCCAGGCGGTTTTTGTAGGGAAGAATTCCCAACTTATGAAGCTACAAATTTATCCAAGAAGTCTTCAAGACCATACTCGTAGATTTTGGAGATTAGTGTCCGAAAAAAATGTGTACATTCTGATTAACCGACCATGAGGAATATTCCTATGGTAAAATTAAATAAATGCTTGTGAATTTTTGTTAGTTGGGTCAAGCACAGTCTTCCAAAGATGAATATTCTTATACTTAATAATGTAGCAGGAGAGTCGACAAATCCCGAGAGTTTCGAAGGTACTGTCTAAAGGTGAATTTCTATCGAACCCCTTCAGGATTCTAAGCACTTTCGTTGCGTTACCTCGAGTTTGTCTAAACTCCTCCCGGAACCTCTCTCCATATTTCACACGTGTACATTCCGGTAGGTACGATGACGCTATAGGAGTAAGTTATACGAACCGAAGACCTTCATTTCGAAGAGAGTGAAATGAACTTTGAAGCTTCCGCAAAGCTCTGCCAATGGCTTTATTTATCGGAATTTCATTTGCGATAATTGTTCCTGTATATACAGCACTGTCAGTTGTCTCTATTTTATTTTCCCTCATATAGAATTCATGCTTTGCAGATTGATTTCTACTATTAAAAGCAACAATACCACTCTTGTCGGGGTATATTTCAATTGCTGTTTGAAGGCATATATTCTTGACGATTTTATCAGAGTCTGTAGGCCACTTTTGTTAGAAGATATCAGACAAGAGTCGTCCGTAAGGATAATACCAGGAATACATCTGTCCATTAGATTTATGCCACAGTTTGTTTCACCAAGGGTATTTAGCAAACCATCAATATACAATTCGAACACAAATGCTCCGAGCACTTTTCCCTGGTCGACCCCGCGTGTCACGTGTACATATTTACTTAGTTCTTCCTTAATTCTAACGCATAGTTTTGTATCCATATAAGTGTTTAGGTCAAAAGCTGACCGCGTATACCGATGTCGTACAGCTTACAAGGAAGGCCATTCAGCTATATTCTGTTGAGATGAATGCCTTTCAGTGAAAAACTATATTATTTCTTTAAGTGTAAATATAGCTGGGATTGAACCCATGTCATCCGTTCTATGTTTTGGTTATTTAAACAAACCGCTGTTATATTATATATGGCATCAGTGTCTATTTGACGCTACACCTCCAGACCCCCGTAGTGATACATTATTCTGGTTTATAATCCTAGTGGCTTGAAAGTTTTCAATAATGTTTTCCAAAATCCCGAAATTTGTCTTGTTTCGTTAAAAATGATGTCTATAGATGCATTAATCATGACCGGAAGTAGTGTAAGTATGAAGACAAATTGATACGTTGATTCTGGTGCAAGAATCATTCTGAAAGACTCTTGTGTTTATTTGCTCCGCGGGAAATCCATTCACGACAAGATACCCCGTCTGGCCAAAAGTTTTGGTCTAATACCATCTATACATTCCTCGAAGCAACATTCACTTTAACAGTAAAATATGATATACGGAATCTTGTATCTTCATTCGTTTTTTTTTTCAAGAAATGTAACAACTACGCCATTCTCACTGCAATGTCATTAGATTCCTTGCTCAACAACTTCGAATGGCCTATCCGCCGTTACATTTGCCAACGCTAAACGCGTCACTCGACGTCGCATTATACCAGTAAATGAACTTGTCTTCGGAACAAGTCTGTGTTGGTTGTTGCTCAAACCCGAATTTCTGTCTGTATTTGAGTCGAGAGACCTTGTTGTTCGGTTGTTTAGTAGTCCATTACCTTTTTCAGAAAACATATCACACTTATCAAATCGTTTAAGTCTGCGTTTGACCACTGTTGACCAATCATCAGTTAATGCATTGCGTATTTAGTTACTGAGGAAAGTGTCCCTTGTGTTAACATTTTGTTCATCGCTTGTACGACCTTCCCCTTTGACAAAGCTATGAGGGATGATTGATATGTTGTGAGCCTTGTATTGAAAGAGGTACTCAAGTATGTCCTTTTTATGTCCTACTTTCTCTGACTATATAATGCCATGTACCCAAGGATCGGTATCATGTGGTGAGTTTATATCGACGAGGTAGCAATCTCAAGGTAAACAGAACAAGCGGCTTATGCAAAATGGACAAAATCGGGGAAACAGCAGCGATCCAATATTTGCATTTTAAAGGTTTAATACCTAAGGATATCCATAATGATATGGTAGCAGCACTAGGGAAAGATGCCCCTTCAGATGCTACAGAAAAAAAGGTGGGTGGCGGAATTTAAGCGCGGCCGACAGAGCTTTGAGGATGACCCCCGTCCTGGAAGGCCGTTTAATGTTGCAACACCAGAAATGGTCAATACATTTCATGGCATATCGTTATGACTGACAGACGAGTCACAGAAAGATATATAACCAGTAGAGTTGGCATTTTCGGAAAAGAGTACATTTCATTCTGACCGAGGATCTTGCAATGAGAAAGCTTTCGGTCCCGATGGGTACCAGGACTTCTGACAGTTGATCAGAAGCACACCCGGCGCACATTATCGCGTGCTAAAGTTAACTTTTCTGAGGAAGATCCTGCAGTGATGTGTCACTATGGGTGCAAAATACATCGCCTTATTCACCTAATCGCGCTCCAACAGACTTTCATCTATTTGTTAAACTGAAAACAGCTATACCAGGCACCCACTTTTAGTCCGATGATGACGTCATCCATGCAGTGGATGACTTCTGAACAGCCAAGGAACGGTCTTCTATAAAAGTTGCATCGAGGCCGTTAAATCCATCAGTATGAGGTTCACAACATATCAATCAACACTCTTACCTTTATTACCGTCATGGTGACACATGTTGGGTTCGTAATCTTTATTATATATGAATGTCAAAGACCTATAGGAGTTTTATACACCTACACATGTTACCGCGACTTCCGGAAATTACAGAAATTGCTTGCGGGGTGGCTTGACCTCCATTGATTTTGGCGTCTCCGTCGTCATTGGTCCACGTGTGGGGTTTCGGACTTGCTCTCGGGCAATTCATCGTTATTTCGGATATCTGGAGAAACAATTTTAACACTTGCGCCCTTTCTGTCACTTACGGGGTATTACAGCTTCTCGATTCCTTCAATCGACCTATTTCTATCAGTGTTAATACATTTTAGAAAATACCTAGTTGTATTAATTTTATTACTCAACTCTACCGAGTATCAAAAACGATAGCTACTGCCATGGTAACACAGAACAATAAAAATGAATTTAAAGAGTCATAACGATTGCTTCTCACAAAGCCTATCTTTTAAGAGACATAATATTTACCCTAACATCCAGACTGATCATCATAAAATGTTTATAGTCAACACGATATAGCATTTAAAATGGCAGGGCATATCCGATATGCTTTTATTTGACTTCCGTGCGTGCTCTTATTACCGATATATTTAAACGTAAGGGAAATACGTACGAGATATTTACTGATTACCTCCAAAATATCATGTCAAAACAAATCAAAACCGCTGTATATAGTGAGAACTATTGTTTGACGTTAGCGTGTTCCCTTAATACCGATACATTTTGAGCGTTAGGGAAATATATAGGAGATGTTTATTGATTAACTCCAAAATAGCATATCGAAACGAATTAAAACCGCTGAAAATAGCGCACCCCATGTTTGCATATAGGACGCTAAGGGAGGAAACTCTAGTCTGTGTAACACACTCATTTTGGATATCAGCTGACCAAAAACTATGTTTACCACAGCGCTGCAGTGTTACAGTACTACATAACTGGTGTAAATGCGAACGTGATGGATGTAAACAAACAATTCAAGTCGTACTTGACTCGGACGAAAAGCTATCAAGACGTCGTTGTTTTACTTATTTCAGTTAAATTCCAATATTGAATCACTTTTTGGACACAATCAAATCGACTTACTTGAAAATTAAGGAAAGGAAACGTCGTCAATTCACAATAACAAGCATTTAATGACTCACTGTCTGCCTTACATGGGCCATCCTGATTTCGAAATGTGCGGTGACGTTTCGTTCGACCTATCAATTGGGATAAAGTAGGCATTTTTGCCAAGTTGACACGATTTAGAGACGTATAATCGGTGTAATTGACCAGCAATTTCATGCTAACTGTCGGGGAAACGCAATACATACATGTAGCAGCCATATCAACACGTCGCTAACATATCTGTTTTTACAGCGACCGATTTACAGAGTATTCCAATTCTACGGACATGCCTTCGCAGGGTGACATAATGAACACACAAAGCCATTTATGATAACGACTATGATTCCCAATGAAGTTTCATAGCACTTTTGGACAAGAACAGTGCAAAACACGAAAAGGTTATGGGAGTCCATAGTACCTAAAACCCGGAACACCTTAAACGGAAATTTTGAAATGATTTTTTTTTTAAACTAACTCATGAAAAAATTCATAAAGGAAAATAAAACATGAACCGTTGGACAAGAATGTAGCTTAATGTTTCCGTGAAATTTATTCCAGAAAAACCTGCTCTTTAAATTCCACACTTTCCACTAATTTAAAGACCCTTTCGTAAACAAAACTGATGTAAATCCTACGATAACATGGATGATACTTTTACCTCTTTCGTAGTATTGACATCTCCACCTGTCGACAGCACAGGCGCTTGCATAGAAAATGTTACTTTCATTTTTTTTTTTTTTTTTTTGACAGTGGTATGTGTAATCTGTTAAGCTGAAGGTTGGCAACAACGCCACGAGCGAAACGGCACCCCTTCTCACTTCAACCGACTAAAACACACATTTATTCAAACTGACACGGCGCACACTATATGCGACCGTCATCAGAAAACATTTATCTTTAACCTACCGTGCCACTCAATACGAATTGTTACATCCAAAACACAATAATCCGTGAAAACATCGCCGAATTCCTCGCTCAGAACGCCATTTCTCAAACGGCTCCCTGAGCCTGTCCAGATTCTTCATTTACATACGGGATTCAAAGGTCATGCGATTATATAATCGTCACCAGGTGCACTTTTTGGGGTCATCTCGGCATACTTTATTTTACAGGTGCATGCACAGGACGTCGTTTGCGATATCACGGACTAATAAGATAGCATGTTTTAATGCCATGCAGTGATGAGATCGTCCTTTTCTTTTCTTCAACTGCATCATTTCGGTAGTTGTTGAACTTCGTTTTCAATCAAAAATATTGCATATAACGGTGCTCAATAACTTGTTCAAGACAGGGCCGGGACATTATACGTATACCATGAACAAGTAGTATCAGTTGAAATTTTTCGAAGTTAAAATTTTGATGGGGTAATAGCTGATAGTTGTTTGATATTTTGATTGTTTATTGTACTTGCCATCTATTTAGGGCTATGCTAATCTTCAATTTTTAAAAAATAGACCCCTACATGACTAGTTAAAAAAATGTATATACCACACACAATACCGATAAGAATAAGAGGTTGTTCTGGGTATTCTGGCGTTAGCCCTAAAATACTATAAAAGTCTGGCGTTGACACAAAATAACCACTACTTCCCCCTCAAGTATTCTCTTTTCTTTCTCATTTTAATTCAGTTTCATAATTTTGTAAGCACTTCAGCCAGCTTGATTATTATTAGAGTAGCGTTTGATGCTTACACACTCAATTAATCAGGTAATTCATCAATACAAAGAATACATTTTACAATGCGTTAAATTGTTTGACATTGTCACTGGCGGATTTAAAGCCCCCCCCCCCCCCCCCCCCCCCCCCCCCCCCCCCCCCCCCCTAAAATTGTCAAAGTAAGGGGTATCTTAAAAACGAATTCCCGTATCAATCAGCGAAATAATAATATAAAATCATTAAAAAACATCTCTCATATACTTGTTTTTATAAAACACTAGAATGCAGGATTTTGCATATACCTGCTATTTTTTGTATCCTCGGACATTTTACATTTCTATATACATGTAAATACATTTATATTATTCAGATATGTATTCAGTTTCGTTAAAGCGGACTAATTTTAATCAGTAATAAGGGTTTGTCATCCGAAATTGTCACTGCTTCCCGCTGTTTTGGCCGAGATTTGCAGACGAAATGAAACTACCGCGTAGGAAAACAAGAACATTCACTACATAGCACATGTTGCCATTACATCGATTCAACTCGAGATGTAATTAGGTTTAACCTTTTAGTTATATTCTTTATTTTATATTATTTATTTATTTATCCAGAATAATTGCCAGTATTATGTTTCATTGCATATCAATTGATTAAGAAGTGTAATTTTGAGTTTCCGCCAAAAAGTCTGATAAACTACACGAAAGGGAAGCAATGAGAGTTTTTTTTCAATTTTTTTTTAAATGTGAGTCGGTTTTGCAAGGGTTATTGGTTCGTCTTTGCGTCAACTATGCCAAACTTTCCTTTACCAAGTCAAATCGGCATCCGCAACCTTATTTAATACATCCCTCATGGCATTATCGCAAAACAAACTGACAAAAACGCCCACGAATTAGATCAATACAGCATACCATAGTGGGTTCATTCGTGAGTAGGTATCAGTATCCCTTAAACCATATGGTTAGTCTCACAGGGAAACATGTAGTGACCAGTAGTGTGTCATACAAACACGGGTAATTGTTTGACAGTCCATTGTGATGTCATTAAGGTCTATAATTATATTAACAGTTGCAGCACAACAAGTGTTAAAAACAAGCAAATTATGAAGGTTGTAATAAAATATTCAGTAGCATGTACATGTAGATAACTAGTTGAAGCCATTTTAAAAGTGGCTTGTTGAAACACCTGATACATGTATTAAACTTACTCTGCTTGAGAGGGGCAAAGTCGTGTGTATTACCGGAAGAACACAAATCCTCATTGGGGAGTGCATTGCAGATTTTCCCGATCATGTTCAGATCTTCACTTATGGCTCAAAAGATGGTGAAAAGGTCTCAGCAGCATGCTACACCGATCACCATTGTTCTTCAATCCGTGCTGCCTTTATTTTCTCTGTGGAAGCATATGCAATTGGTTTGGCCCTAGACCACATCGATGGACACCACATAAAAAGGCAATCATTTGTTCCGACTCTCTGTCTGTCCTTCAGAGTTTACAATAACGAGATCCTAAGAATACAAAACCTTGTCTTTCGAATTTCTCACAACTTAAAAAATGCAAAATAACATTACTTTGGATTCTGAGCCATGTCGGAATTAAAGGCAACGAACTTGTTGATCAGCAAGCAAAATATCAAAATACCATATACAGATTTCAAATCTGTCATTTCTACTGTTATTCGAAGTAAATGGCAGCAACGTTGGTCTCTCAACATTTTAAGAGTACATCCGAGACATAAAACGCCCAATTTCTAGTGGAGCACTTTCTAATAGAATGTTCTGATTTCAAACATATTCGCGATCAATACTTTCGAGCCACGGATTAAGAAACTCTTTCCAAGTTCGTGGATTCGAAAGCACTATTTAGCTATTGGAAAGGGACAGATCTATTCAATAGACTTTGATGTCCTTTTGCCTTTCTCTCTTGGCGTTATAGTTACATCATTTACTCGTGATAAACATTTTATTATTTTAACTCAATTTTATCAAAGTGATCAAAATAAACAATGCGAATCTTCTAAACAATTTTTTTTCATATTTATTTATTTTTCTATTTTTTTTTTTTTTATCTAAAATGAAAAAGAATAATAGTAATTTGCTTGGCCCTATATGCACCTAGCTGATGGGCCGTTAAATTAAAAAAAAAAAAAAAAAAAAACTTCATATAAGAAAAGACAAGACGTACTGTTATGGGCTCGTACAACGCCACACAGTGTGCGATGTGCACACGAAGTCTGCACGATGTGTACACGAAGTATGCACGATGTGCGCGCTATAGAATAGATGTGAGATTGTATCATGTATGTGCGCATGACGTACGATTGAAAAGAAATTTGTTCGATAGCTATCGTGATTGATATAAATGGGAATTGATTACAAATAATGTGAAAACGTTCAGAACGGGTCTGATGAAAAAAAAATTGTTTTATGGAATTAAATATGTCAGCTTATTCATCTTGAAGTCTATTTTAGAAAATAAAATCAAATGCTGTAATTGTATTGAATAGATAGTAGTGGCTGATCAACGTTGGCTCCGGTCCGTGACCTCATTTATCACCACTGGCATTGAAGCGTTGGATGTCACATAGAAAAGCTATATATTGAATATACACGCTTCAACTGCTAACAGTATCAACTTACGAACATATTTCGCGCGTTTGACCACAAGGAATTAACACAAAATAGCTTTCTCTAATGGTTCACCCAATAGGTTGCATACCTGTAATAGCATGGACTGCACCAGCTGCAAGTTATTTCCATGCCAAGTAGAGAAAACTATTTTTCTCCTAGGACTCAATCCCAGATGGCAACAACAAACCCCAATAGGTTGCTCACAACGCGCCGGCCTGCATTTAGAGAACCGGTCATGCATGGAAAACACCCATTTACTAAAATAATACTTATAAACATATGTACAGTTGAAAAATACTAATTTAAGAATAACATATTAGCCAATTTCGCCCATAAATTGCACCCATATCAAAGCTAGAACTGTTTGTCCTCAAGGCCGGTGCGTTGTGAACAGCCTTTGGGTGTTTGTTGTTGCTGCATGGTGGTGGGTCATTGAAGAAATAATGGATAATAAGCATTGAAATCGTGGACTCCATGATTATTCCCTAGATCTCGGTAGGCTATAGGCAGAAGTGTATGGAAGAGCGACACTATATTATATTGTATTTTCCTTGACCGTGTCCATACAATCGAACCAAAACGTACGAACGGCGATGGTACCCATAGGTTTAAGCCACTTTCTATTGTGGCACGTTTTACAGTGTTTAAAGATGGGAAGAAGATCAGAAAAGCAGGGCCAAAGACACTCAATGGTATTCCATTTTAGGTATACGAGCAGTTCCTCGCAAAGGTCGAGGAACGACGTCGAGTCCTATACCCATTGTTCCTACAGGCCAGGAATAGAGGGGGTCGTGCGCGCCTCGTGAGCACTTGTACGTGCAGAATTATTTTAATCCTTTTTATTCGCATTTAAAATATATATATAAGACACTTTTAAAGAAAACCGTGATGCTTTCTTTTCCATTTCGTCCATATGAACATTATATAAACATATTATTGACGATATACACATCTTACTTATGTACATGTGATTCTTTTTTTCTTTTTTTTTCTGGTTAGTAAAGAAAGGCTATTGTCAAAATATACGTTTGTCTTCGCATAATCTTTTAATAGAAACTGGACAGCATAGACAAAATCTCCACAATTTAAGATTTTATCCCTTCTGTTAAAATGACGTAGATGGTGAATATAATTTCATTATTAAATGCCCCTCCTTTAACTAGCAATATTTACATTCTGTGTGACAGTCTCCCATTACTCATGTGTTAAACCAGATGGTATTGATCACCGTATAAATGCAGCCCAGATCACATGACGTCACTTCCGACAGCGTCAAAACAATGTTTGGCAATGCGTTGCGGGTGAATCAAACCCAGCTAGGATTTCGACTTAGAATAATCGCGTAATTATGACGTCATTTTGGTGCTTTGTTGATCATAGTCACGCCGAGGCTTTGTATTACACATCAATTTCAATGCAAACCAAGCACTACAATGAAATCGATTTCATTTGTGCCGTTCTTTCAATTGAACAAACAGGGGAATAGCTGAACTTAAACCCCAGATTAAGCAAAGAGAAAGTGAAGTTTAACGTATCTTAATGTAAATATAACAATTAAACGCTTGTTATATTGTATTTATTGGCAATATCAATGCAATCTAGGTGACAAATAAATATTCGCCCGTTAGGGCGTCATTCTATTTATCTGTCACCAAGATTGCATTGATCTTGCCAATAAATACAATCTACCAAACGTTTAATTATTAAACATTGTTCGTGCCATATTACCAGGGTAACCCCTCTGTCTATAAATTAATGAATTTATTATCAAAGGGTAATGTTTAAATATTAAGTAATCTAGGTAAGGTTTTAGTTTATAGTTATCACGCATGTTTATAGATCCATAATGTCATGAGCCAATTGATTACACTACCCGAGCTTACATGAATTGTATTTTATGAAATTGTATAATGTGTCATATCGAGGTTAATATAGAATTACATTTCAAATGGATTTACCCTATGTTTACCTATTTTTCCTGTGAGAAGTAAGAACATGACTATTATTGCTTTGCATTAGTTCAGAATCAGATATGTTTATCAAAGTCTGATTATACATGAAATACTAGAAAAGCTTCACTAAAACATTAAAATACATCAACATCCCAGCCATATTTGACTTATGAGACGGTATTACTGTACAGCTAAGCATTTCTTATGAGAATCAATTTGATAAACATATGATAAAATGTTCCCTGTCTTCGCTGATGATGATTTGGCGACATCTTCTCAAATATTCTTCTTCAATAAGAAATGTTAGCTTATCTTTACTTTTTAAACAGTTACAACTATGTCATATTGCTTCTGCCTTATCCAAAATAATAGATATGAGAACAAAAATCAAAGTCAATAAGAAAGTGAGTTTCATCATCAACAAAATCTGATGTACAACATTAACATTTCCTTCATTGTATAGGTATATTAGGCCTGAAGTGGAAACGCCTTCTATGATATTATCTACATGTATTTCTAACATTTTGAACACAGTAACTTGTACCATATATAGGTATGTAACTAATTTCCATTTTCGCGGTTTTTGTCATTAAAAAGATACCTTCTCCATTATATCTTGTCATGTTCATCAAGCATTCGTTTGATATCACAAAGCTGATTTTTCGTAGATGGTTTACAATTCATTACATCAGTTTATTAAATGTTTGAATCTTTCTCCGGGAGTTCGCAATATGTTCAGAAGCATTATAAGTATGTTTAGTTGAGCAGGTTTCTCTCTCGCCATGTATTCGTAGACGAAGACGTAGTACTTCAATAATTTGCTTGTGATGTGTCGACATAACTCGTGTCGACTCGTTGTATTTTAGGAGCTTTTCGAAGATCCTAGAAGTAATCGACATGCTTTATTCTGTATACTTTTACATATCCCATTTTGATTTTCCCAATATCCCTGTACCATAGTAAAGTACAGGTTCATTGAGAGAACGAAATAGATTTTCGAATATAATTAAACGAACAAACTCCATTTGACAAGAGCCTTGTACATTTAGCAGATAACGCCCTGCTCGCTCCTTTAGTAATATTCTGTGTTGTGAATTTGAAGTCCGCAAATTCATTGACAGTTAATCCTAGATAACGAAATGAGGTTCCATAGTCAATATGTTGAACTCAACATTTAGATATGTTATGAGATCTTGGCGAGTCATTTCCCTCAAAAGTGTAAAGCTTTGGGGTTTTTTCAGTACTAATATAAATTCTCCTTTTATGACACCAGGGGTTCACTAATTCTCACATTTTTTGTAGAATTGTTTTTATCTTCAGTAATTAGGGCAATGTCATCTGCATATAATCGTATTGCTAGATTTTATCCGTTTAAACTCGTTCCACAGTTCAGAGAATTTACTTCGTCAACCATGCCGTTAACATATATAGAAAAACAATGTCGGAGACAACTGACTGTCTTGTGTCGCCCCGAATTATTTCCTGGCATTACAGCGCTCCTCGTACATTTATATGACCAGTTGATAACGTTTAAAAACGGACCAGTAATTCCTAGCTCTATCAGATTGTACGACATTAAAATACGATAGATATTACCAAAATGCTCGCTTTACACCAATAAAACATACGAATGTTTCCTTTTGCTGTCTTCTTCCATTTTGTACAACCGCGAAGTTAATGTATACTAGCGGGGGAAAAGAAACACAAGTTTATTTTCGATAGATATTACTTTACATGATTCTTTGATGATGTGTCATTACTGAAGGAATTTTGATGTAGTCCTATCAAAGACTGTATTTGCATAAAAACCATTAAAAAGGGGGTACCCTACACCCTTTCCTGATTCAAATCAGTAGCGTGTGTGCCCACCTGCCATTCGTCGCTGCTCTTACTCTCCTTAACATTGCCCCCATTAAGGTGTTTGTTGCCTTTTAAGGATATAATTCCACCCCGGCTGTATAAGGGCCTGCATGAAATGAGCGACGTTATGTTTAGGGGATAGTACACTGTTTATGTGGCTACACTGGCGATTAGGACATGGAATTTCGTTTGAACTCGATACAGATAGGTCGAGAGTTTCAACCAAATTCCATTTTCTAATAGCCAGTATAGCCACGAAAAACAACGTGATGTCCCCATTCTAACACGTTCACTGTTAAATATTTTAGACAGTTTGTTTAACATCGCTACAAGTACGCTGTAAAGTACGATGTGACCCCGCTCTAGCGACGTGTCATCCTGTAGCGAACTGACCAATTAGAAAGAAGCTTTCGGTCATTTGGCCACGCCCATACTGGCGAGAGTATGATGCTGACGTAGCTATGTATTTGGATTGCTGTGATAGTTCTCTCATCGAAGATTTAACATTTTTTGCGTTCCGACAAAATCAGTGTTGATGTGTTTTGTAAGCCCCGCCGTTCTGTGATGTTTTGTGCATTTGTTCCATTTCATTTTTTATTTTGTGTGGCTTGATACCTCAACACGGAGGAAATTTTGTACTGTACTTTCTGTTCACGTGTCTGCATCATATTGCTTCAGTGACGAATAATTTAGGTGATCTGAAATATTGCTAAGAGGCGAACTTGGCGCCATATTGTTTTGATTACAACATTGTAAGAATCCAATCAAAACACGCGTTGCAAACGAATCGTGTTAGAATGGAAGTTGACGCGCTTCCTAACCCTCCTGTCTAGCTCGTCCCACAAATGCTCGATTGGGACATATCTGGACTGTATGGTGGCCAATCAAGAACTGGAATTTTGATTTGAGCCAGAAAGTCACGAAAAAACAAGCTAGCAACAAGGGGCCTTGCGTTGTCCTGCTGCAACGTAAGGTTACGTTCATGGATAAGAGGAAGAACGTATGGTCTCGAGACCTGATTCCAATGTTTTTCTGCTGTAAGATTACCATCGATAACCACGAGAGGTGTTTTCAAGCTTTGAGCTGTCCCTGCCCATATCATAATAGACCCCGACCCCTCCGAATCTTTCGCTTTCCGTTATGCAAAGCGTCTGAATATCGCTCACCACGCTGTCGATAAACACGGCATTTCCCCGAACAATCGCTTCGAAAAGGATTGTTGTATAACTTATCTGTATTACCAGCACATATGGGGCAAGAGTTCCCTTGATGCACGTATTCTTTCAAAACCTGCTAAAAGCTTGCAGCAAAGACGGGGGTCACGGTCGACTGAATTTTAAATGAAGACAATTTTCACAGTGAGTTAGCTCAGTGTGAAATTAAATTGAATATACCACGTGTCTAAAAGCTATATAAGAAAAAAAACTCTTGTATATATAAATGATCCAAACAGCTTCATTTTCTCCCATAAATCGTTTTGTTCCTCAAATGAACTTTCGTTCTGTTCCAGCCCCGAATGTATTTTGCATGGAATCAATATTAAAGAACTAGGCCTATACGTTGAAGGATCGGATATATCGGTTTTGGGTTTCGGGATTGGTCGAAATACTAGTCGATTTCCATTCTACAGGTACTTGGTCTTCACTTAAACAATACCTAATGATTAAAGCAAGCCAATGCTAGTTTGAGCATGTTAAATCTGACTTGGAAGTCCATTAATACTAACAGACTTACATGTATTATATTTGCTCTAAACACATTTTTCAAACTTCCTCGTTACTGATTTTCTTGTTTAATACTGAAATGTCAATGTTGTTTTCAATAATTAGTGTAAGACTTTGATCTGATTGTTCTCGTACGTGTTGAAGAAATTCGATCCATCCCCCTGCTCCATTGTGTAACCTCTCGAAGTCAATGTATCAATCTTAAAACGTCTTTGAGATTTTGTTCCCAAAGTCATTGTCTACTTCGTTGGATACAAGTGACTTAGTAATTGTGGATAGTAAGAATTACGGTAAAGCCCCAGTCACACCGGACCTGCGACCAGGTTACGACCTAGTTGCGACCGAAGAAAATCGGAATCGCAGGATAATCGTAGCATGAGCGCACGACTAGTCGCAGTGGTCGTGGGTGATCGCACGCGCAAAATCAGTCGCAGCAAGGTCATGGTCATGTTCAAAACTTCTGACCTGCGATTCTAAATCGCAAGTGGTCGCACATGAACGCAGGACCAGTCGTGCATGATCGCGGGCCAAGTAGTCGCAAATTGGTCGTGCTACTGGTCGTGCCACTCTACGATTGGTGGTACCACCGATCGTACGACCTCACAGTTGGTCGTACGATCAGTCACGACCTGTCCCGAGTGTTTGCACGACCTTACGATCGGTCGCACCACCAGTCTTTACCTCGCAAATCACTTTCCTGGATACAGGTAACAAAATGGCGGATATACAAACAATGTTGTTACTGCAGCATCAGCAACAACAACTGGGTGCAGTGGCTGCCGCAGCACTTCTACGGCGTCGAAACCAACGACGAGCGAGAAGGCGACAGTACAGTACAGTACTGGGTGCGTCCCTGGATCGTGTGAGCAGTCGCAGGTTGCCACGACTGATCGTGCGATTGGTCACTCATCGCACCACTCATCGCACAATTGCCTACGATTGCCTTCGATTGCTTACGATTGATCTTGCGATCAATCTTCTCCAATCGTAAGTCATTGCGCGACCAAGCGCACCACCAACCGTACGATGACCTACCACCAGTCGTAGGACCAATCGCAGTATGCGATCGCGAATAGACATCGCAACAAACATTGCCGATCGGTCGTAACTCGGCCAAATCGCCCCCAATCGCACGATTCAGAAATCGTACGATCTGGTGTGACTATAGCTTAAGGAATAGTCCGAAACAGATTTGAATCCCGGAAGTTCTAATTTTGACGCTAAATCCGTCAATGTGTGAGAACTTTAAAGTTATTCGTGTCACATAATTGACCATTTAGTACAAGCTGGATGTCTTCAGATGAACAGCAATCTGTTTTGATAAAAGTTTCTGAAATAACTTTCAACATCCAATAGACAAAGAAATTTTGAACATGCTGATCATCGAAATAAAATCGAATGTCCATTTATTGAGCAAATGATATCAAAATTAGGTGTTTGAAATTAGGATACATGTATACACTATTTCTTTTTATCAATCTATTTACTGCATACAGTATCGACTGATAGATATATAAATAGATACAGTACCGATAATGAATATGTAAATAGATACAGTACCGACTGATGGATATATAAATAGATACAGTATCGACTGATGGATATATAAATAGATACAGTACCGACTGATGGATATATAAATAGATACAGTACTGACTGATGGATATATAAATAGATACAGTACCGACTGATGGATATATCAATAGATACAGAATCGACTGATGGATATATAAATAGATACAGTACCGACTGATGGATATATAAATAGATACAGTACCGACTGATGGATATATAAATAGATACAGCACCGACTGATGAATATATAAATAGATACAGTACCGACTGATGGGTATATAAATAGATACAGTACTGACTGATGGATATATAAATAGATACAGTACCGACTGATAGATATATAAATAGATACAGTACAAACTGATGGATATATAAATAGATACAGTACCGACTGATGGATATATAAATAGATACAGTACCGACTCATGGATATATAAATAGATACAGTACCGACTGATGGATATATAAATAGATACAGTACCGACTGATGAATATGTAAATAGATACAGTACCGACTGATGGATATATAAATAGATATAGTACCGTCAGATGGATATATAAATCGATACAGTACCGACTGATAAATATGTAAATAGATACAGTACCGACTGATGGATATATAAATAGATACAGTACCGACTGATGGATATATAAATAGATACAGTACCGACTGATAGATATATAAATAGATACAGTACCGACTGATGGATATATAAATAGATACAGTACCGACTGATGGATATATAAATAGATACAGTACCGACTGATGGATATATAAATAGATACAGTACCGACTGATGGATATATAAATAGATACAGTACCTGACTGATGGATATATAAATAGATACAGTACCGACTGATGGATATATAAATAGATACAGTACCGACTGATGGATATATAAATAGATACAGTACCGACTGATGGATATATAAATAGATACAGTACCGACTGATGGTTATATAAATAGATACAGTACCGACTGATGGTTATATAAATAGATACAGTACCGACTGATTGATATAATAGATACAGTACCGACTCATGGATATATAAATAGATACAGTACCGACTGATGGATATATAAATAGATACAGTACCGACTGATGGATATATAAATAGATACAGTACCGACTGATGGATATATAAATAGATACAGTACCGACTGATGGATATATAAATAGATACAGTACCGACTGATGGATATATAAATAGATACAGTACCGACTGATGGATATATAAATAGATACAGTACTGACTGATGGATATATAAATAGATACAGTACCGTGAGATGGTTATATAAATAGATACAGTACCGACTGATGGATATATAAATAGATACAGTACCGACTCATGGATATATAAATAGATACAGTACAAACTGATGGATATATCAATAGATACAGTACCGATAATGAATATATAAATAGATACAGTACCGACTAATGAATATATCAATAGATACAGTACCGACTGATGGATATATAAATATATACAGTACTGACTGATGGATATATAAATATATACAGTACCGACTGATGGATATATAAATAGATACAGTACCGACTGATGGATATATAAATAGATACAGTACCGACTGATGGATATATAAATAGATACAGTACCGACTCATGGATATATAAATAGATACAGTACCGACTGATTGATATATAAATAGATACAGTACTGACTGATGGATATATAAATAGATAGAGTACCGACTGATGGATATATAAATAGATACAGTACCGACTGATAGATATATAAATAGATACAGTACCGACTGATGGATATATAAATAGATACAGTACCGACTGATGGATATATAAATAGATACAGTACCGACTCATGGATATATAAATAGATACAGTACCGACTGATGGATATATAAATAGATACAGTACCGACTGATGGATATATAAATAGATACAGTACCGACTAATGGATATATAAATAGATACAGTACCGACTGATGGATATATAAATAGATACAGTACCGACTGATGGATATATAAATAGATACAGTACCGACTGATGGTTATATAAATAGATACAGTACCGACTGATGGATATATAAATAGATACAGTACCGACTGATGGATATATAAATAGATACAGTACCGACTGATGGATATATAAATAGATACAGTACCGACTGATGGATATATAAATAGATACAGTACAGACTGATGGATATATAAATAGATACAGTACCGACTGATGGTTATATAAATAGATACAGTACCGTCAGATGGTTATATAAATAGATACAGTACCGACTGATGGATATATAAATAGATACAGTACCGACTGATGGTTATATAAATATATACAGTACCGACTGATGGTTATATAAATAGATACAGTACCGACTGATGGATATATAAATAGATACAGTACTGACTGGTGGATATATAAATAGATACAGTACCAACTGATGGATATATAAATAGATACAGTACTGACTGATGGATATATAAATAGATACAGTACCGACTGATGGTTATATAAATAGATACAGTACCGACTGATGGATATATATATAGATACAGTACCGACTGATGTATATTTAAATATAGATACAGTACTGATTAATGGATATATAAATAGATACTGTACCGACTGATGGGTATATAAATAGATACAGTACCGACTGATGGTTATATAAATAGAGACAATACCGACTGATGGATATATAAATAGATACAGTACCGACTGATGGATATATAAATAGATACAGTACTGATTGATGGATATATAAATAGATACAGTACTGACTGATGGATATATAAATAGAGACAATACCGACTGATGGATATATAAATAGATACAGTACCGACTGATGGATATATAAATAGATACAGTACTGACTAATGGATATATAAATAGATACAGTACCGACTGATGGATATATAAATAGATACAGTACCGACTGATGGTTATATAAATAGATACAAGTACCGACTGATGGATATATAAATAGATACAGTACCGACTGATGGATATATAAATAGATACAGTACCGACTGATGGATATATAAATAGATACAGTACCGACTGATGGATATATAAATAGATACAGTACCGACTGATGGATATATAAATAGATACAGTAACGACTGATGGATATATAAATAGATACAGTACAGACTGCTTGATATATAAATAGATACAGTACCGACTGATGGTTATATAAATAGATACAGTACCGACTGATGGATATATAAATAGATACAGTACCGACTGATGGATATATATATACAGTTTTATATATAAATATATACAGTACAGATGATCGATATAGAAATGAATACAGTACTGACTGATGGACTTCAATCCTAGATTTAGCGGTTGACAGGTCCCAGCCAAGAGTTTGTCTTGAAAAGGTTTGATCTGAAAATACCAATTTCCCAGGAGAATATAACTTCCTTAAACTAATACCGTATTAAAGTGAGATATCCGGTATAGGATGTATGTGTGATTTATTTTCAACATTTTCACGCGCATGAAAGGACATATGCTGATACGTCATTTTACCAAAATATCCAGACACTACTGGGAAACACAAAATTGTCCCTGATGATTACCCATAAGACCAAGGCTAGATTTTAGCCTGTAATCTTGTTCTAAGCTTCAGACAAGATTACAGGCTAAAATCTAGTATTGGAGATGGTCGTGCATATCGACGACAAACGGAATAGCGTTTTACAACTACACGTCAAATGCCAAAATTAACCACTTTCTGCAGTCGTATATTTTTCATCTTTGAAACTAAGTAAAGTGTCAGCTTTCATTCCCTGGGGTGTCTCGATGTAGAACCGTCAAGTCGTCCCTCTGTGAAGAATTAAACAGTTCTCATAAATAATGTAAGTAGCCTGCAGATCCAAACTAATAAGGTCAAACAGTTTATAGATCTTTGGAAACATATACAGGTTATGGTTCTTAAAGATCGACTCAGACTAAAAGGTAAGTATTGTTTGAGATCTAATCAAATTCTTGCCGTGTATCCATCACTGTTTTCCGTATGTTAAGAAATATATCTTTTCTCTTTGTCTTTTCTTAGACTGACCGTATCGTAACTATGATAAAAAAGTGGTAATGGATTGGCAGGCTGTTTTGTTGATATTGATAGAACTTGTCAGTAAATATGCATCGAGAACTGAAATTACAGGGCCACTGTTGGACAGTTTATAGTGACGTCACTCTGAAATGATGGTGTAACTGTCGGAAAGTTTATTGTGTCTTGGAACTGAAATTATAGTGCCAGTGTTGGATAGTTTATGGTGTCGTCACCCTGAAATGATAGAGCTTATGGCGAACTGTTTATAGTGTCATCACACTGAAATGAAAGAACAACTATCGAACAGTATGTAGAGTCCTCACGGTGAAATTAACGGCTCACTGTCGGATAGTTAAAAGTGTCATCAGAGCGAAATGATAGGACAACTATCAGACGGTTTAAAATGGCACCACATTGAATTGATAGGACAACTGTCAGACGGTTTAAAATGGCACCACATTGAAATGATAGGACAAATGTCAGACGGTTTAAAATGGCACCACATTGAAATGATAGGACAAATGTCAGACGGTTTAAAATGCCACCACATTGAAATGATAGGGCAAATGTCAGACGGTTTAAAGGGTTATCACAGTGAAATGATAAGGCAACTCTTGGACGGTTTATAGGGTCATCATAGTGAAACATTTCAATGCCAAATGATAATTTATTATCATTCGGTGCAAAGAATAAAATAAACGCGGGCAAGCAACATTTGTTTCTAGATCATTTCAGAGTTAAAAGACGAATATGAAAAAAATTCACATTATTGAGTTGGTAACATCAAATAATATCTTATGAACATTTGCAGCTATATTCTGCCATTAATATATAATGTAAGATATAAGATGTGCATAAATTATGCATTCCTTCTGTTTTTTGTTTTTGTTTTAGTTTTTTGTTGTTGTTTTTTGTTTTTGTTTTTTTTTTTTTTTTGGGGGGGGGGGGGGGGGTATTGTTAATAACATTATTTGTTTTCTGTTGTTTTTGTTTTTGTTTTTATTTTAGGTGACTTATGAATAAGAGAGACATGTATAATAATATCAATGTGCCAAAACCAACATCTAATTTACCTTTTTGTATTGTGGGTAGGTGTCCGGATTGTCGAGGGTCCACTGTATATGTACTGTCGATAGGTGTCTGGATTGTCGAGGGTCCACTGTATATATACTGCCGTTAGGTGTCCGGATTGTCGAGGGTCCACTGTATATGTACTGTCGCTAGGTGTCCGAATTGTTGAGGGTCCACTGTATATGTAATGTCGATAGCTGTCCGGATTGTCGAGGGTCGACTGTATATGTACTGTCGATAGCTGTCCGGATTGTCGAGGGTCCATTGTATATGTACTGTCGATAGGTGTCCGGATTATCGAGGGTCCACTGTATATCTACTGACAGTAGGTGTCTGGATTGTCGAGGGTCGACTGTATATTTACTGTCGATAGCTGTCCGGATTGTCGAGGGTCCATTGTATATGTACTGTCGATAGGTGTCCGGATTGTCGAGGGTCCACTGTATATGTAATGTCGATAGCTGTCCGGATTGTCGAGGGTCCATTGTATATGTACTGTCGATAGCTGTCCGGATTATCGAGGGTCGACTGTATATTTACTGTCGATAGCTGTCCGGATTATCGAGGGTCGACTGTATATTTACTGTCGATAGCTGTCCGGATTGTCGAGGGTCGACTGTATATTTACTGTCGATAGCTGTCCGGATTATCGAGGGTCGACTGTATATGTACTGTCGATAGCTGTCCAGATTGTCGAGGATCCACTGTATATCTACTGACGGTAGGTTTCCGGATTGTCGAGGGTCCACTGTATATCTACTGACGGTAGGTGTCCGAATTGTTGAGGGTCAACTGTATATGTACTGTCGCTAGGTGTCCGAATTGTTGAGGGTCCATTGTATATGTACTGTCGATAGCTGTCCGGATTGTCGAGGGTCGACTGTATATTTACTGTCGATAACTGTCCGGATTATCGAGGGTCGACTGTATATGTACTGTCGATAGCTGTCCGGATTGTCGAGGGTCCATTGTATATGTACTGTCGATAGCTGTCTGGATTGTCGAGGATCCACTGTATATCTACTGACGGTAGGTTTCCGGATTGTCGAGGGTCCACTGTATATGTAATGTCGATAGCTGTCCGGATTGTCGAGGGTCGACTGTATATTTACTGTCGATAGCTGTCCGGATTATCGAGGGTCGACTGTATATGTACTGTCGATAGCTGTCCAGATTGTCGAGGATCCACTGTATATCTACTGACGGTAGGTTTCCGGATTGTCGAGGGTCCACTGTATATCTACTGTCGCTAGGTGTCCGAATTGTTGAGGGTCGACTGTATATTTACTGTCGATAGCTGTCCGGATTGTCGAGGGTCCATTGTATATGTACTGTCGATAGCTGTCTGGATTGTTGATGGTCCACTGTATATGTACTGTCGATAGCTGTCCGGATTGTCGAGGATCCACTGTATATCTACTGTCGGTAGGTGTCCGGATTGTCGAGGGTCCATTGTATATGTACTGTCGATATGTGTCCGGATTGTCGAGGGTCCATTGTATATGTACTGTCGATAGTTGTCTGGATTGTTGATGGTCCACTGTATATGTAATGTCGATAGCTGTCCGGATTGTCGAGGGTCGACTGTATATGTACTGTCGGTAGGTGTCCGGATTGTCGAGGGTCCATTGTATATGTAATGTCGATAGCTGTCCGGATTGTCGAGGGTCGACTGTATATGTACTGTCGGTAGGTGTCCGGATTGTCGAGGGTCCATTGTATATGTACTGTCGATATGTGTCCGGATTGTCGAGGGTCCATTGTATATGTACTGTCGATAGTTGTCTGGATTGCTGATGGTCCACTGTATATGTACTGTCGCTAGGTTTCCGGATTGTCGAGGATCCACTGTATATGTACTGTCGCTAGGTTTCCGGATTGTCGAGGATCCACTGTATATGTACTGTCGATAGCTGTCCGGATTATCGAGGGTCCACTGTATATGTAATGTCGATAGCTGTCCGGATTATCGAGGGTCCACTGTATATCTACTGACGGTAGCTGTCCGGATTCTCGAGGGTCCACTGTATATGTACTGTCGCTAGGTGTCCGAATTGTTGAGGGTCCACTGTATATGTACTGTCGATAGCTGTCCGGATTGTCGAGGGTCCATTGTATATGTACTGTCGATAGCTGTCCGGATTCTCGAGGATCCACTGTATATCTACTGACGGTAGGTGTCCGAATTGTTGAGGGTCCACTGTATATGTAATGTCGATAGCTGTCCGGATTGTCGAGGGTCGACTGTATATTTACTGTCGATAGCTGTCCAGAGTGTCGAGGGTCGACTGTATATGTACTGTCGGTAGCTGTCCAGATTGTCGAGGGTCCACTGTATATGTACTGTCGATAGCTGTCCAGATTGTCGAGGGTCGACTGTATATTTACTGTCGCTAGGTGTCCGAATTGTTGAGGGTCCACTGTATATGTAATGTCGATAGCTGTCCGGATTGTCGAGGGTCGACTGTATATTTACTGTCGATAGCTGTCCGGATTATCGAGGGTCGACTGTATATGTACTGTCGATAGCTGTCCAGATTGTCGAGGATCCACTGTATATCTACTGACGGTAGGTTTCCGGATTGTCGAGGGTCCACTGTATATGTACTGTCGATAGCTGTCCGGATTGTCGAGGGTCCATTGTATATGTACTGTCGATAGTTGTCTGGATTGTCGAGGGTCCACTGTATATGTACTGTCGGTAGGTGTCCGGATTGTCGAGGGTCCACTGTATATATACTGTCGATAGCTGTCCGGATTATCGAGGGTCGACTGTATATGTACTGTCGATAGGTGTCTGAATTGTTGAGGGTCCACTGTATATGTAATGTCGATAGCTGTCTGGATTGTTGATGGTCCACTGTATATGTAATGTCGATAGGTGTCCGGATAGTCGAGGGTCAACTGTATATGTACTGTCGGTAGGTGTCCGGATTGTCGAGGGTCCATTGTATATGTACTGTCGATATATGTCCGAATTGTCGAGGATCCACTGTATATCTACTGTCGGTAGGTGTCCGGATTGTCGAGGGTCCACTGTATATGTACTGTCGATAGGTGTTCGGATTGTCGAGGGTCAACTGTATATGTACTGTCAGTAGGTGTCCGGATTGTCGAGGATCCACTGTATATGTACTGTCGATAGGTGTCCGGATTGTCGAGGGTCAACTGTATATGTACTGTCGATAGGTGTCCGGATTGTTGAGGGTCCACTGTATATGTACTGTCGATAGGTGTCCGGATTGCCGAGGGTCGACTGTATATGTACTGTCGATAGGTGTCCGAATTGTTGAGAGTCCACTGTATATGTACTGTCGATAGCTGTCCGGATTGTCGAGAGTCGACTGTATATCTACTGACGATAGGTGTCCGGATTGTCGACGGTCGACTGTATATGTACTGTCGATAGCTGTCCGGATTGTCGAGGGTCCACTGTATATCTACTGTCGATAGGTGTCCGGATTGTCGAGGGTCGACTGCATATCTACTGACGATAGGTGTCCGGATTGTCGACGGTCGACTGTATATGTACTGTCGATAGCTGTCCGGATTGTCGAGGGTCCACTGTATATCTACTGTCGATAGGTGTCCGGATTGTCGACGGTCGACTGTATATGTACTGTCGATAGCTGTCCGGATTGTCGAGGGTCCACTGTATATCTACTGTCGATAGGTGTCCGGATTGTCGAGGGTCGACTGTATATGTACTGTCGATAGCTGTCCCGATTGTCGAGGGTTCACTGTATATGTACTGTCGATAGGTGTCCGGATTGTCAAGGGTCCACTGTATATGTACTGTCGATAGCTGTCCGGATTGTCGAGAGTCGACTGTATATCTACTGACGATAGGTGTCCGGATTGTCGACGGTCGACTGTATATGTACTGTCGATAGCTGTCCGGATTGTCGAGGGTCCACTGTATATCTACTGACGATAGGTGTCCGGATTGTCGAGGGTCGAATGTATATCTACTGACGATAGGTGTCCGGATTGTCGACGGTCGACTGTATATGTACTGTCGATAGCTGTCCGGATTGTAGAGGGTCCACTGTATATGTACTGCCGATAGCTGTCCGGATTGTAGAGGGTCCACTGTATATGTACTGCCGATAGCTGTCCGGATTGTTGAGGGTCCACTGTATACGTACTGTCGATAGCTGCCCGGATTGTCAAGGGTCCACTGTATATGTTCTGTCGATAGCTGTCCGGATTGTTGATGGTCCACTGTATATGTTCTGTCGATAGCTGTCCGGATTGTCGAGGGTCCACTGTATATGTACTGCCGATAGTGTCCCCTTCTAGCCATGGATGTTCCGCAATTCATTTCACTCAGGAAATCAATAGTTTGGCAAGAAAACATAACTTACCAGAAATAGTTTAATAAAACAAACACGAACTGGCGTAATTCCTTAAGATGATTCTGGCAATTACAATGCATATACTAATAACCTTCATGCAATGTTGCATAATTAATAAGATGCCGACATCTTTAGGATAACACTCCGTACGAATCTATCCCCAAATTCAATACTGAGCATTTGTATAGGATGAATTATTGATGAATTGAGAAATAGATTTTACATATTCTCCCCGTTTTGAAATCGCTGTAAGCACTGTGTGTTGTAGCTGAACAGGACTTCAAATCAATGCACTATTTTAACAACAAACTAATACTGACGTGTTCCGTTTTTTCCAGACGTATTTCGGAATTATTATACTGGAAAGAATGAAATGTTATTGGTTCAATTGTACTCTAGATTAAACCTGGTGTTATAGGTTTGTATCGACGGCTTTACAACGTATCTTGTGAGCATTCTAGATCCTTTTTAGAGCTGACTTATTCCACGATGTTAGTAACGATCGTACAAATGTATGCATATTGTAAAGCAATGTTGTGACATGAAAGTGACTTGCCATTAATGTACTATCGTGTATTACTATGTATACTGCAAACATAATTATAATAGAGTAATATAATCTTATCTTATCTCCTACCTTGACGAGGTGACAGATTTTTCTCCAACACAAGGGGTGACGTTCTATGGCAGTCTAATCTGATGCTTTCTCGAGACAATCAATTATATTACTATTTCTCTGTCACAAGCTCTAATGGTACATCCCGAGGGTAAGTGATTTCTCTGTCACGACCACAATGTACACTCCGAGGGTAAGTGATTTCTCTGTCACGACCACAATGTACACTCCGAGGGTAAGTGATTTCTCTGTCACGACCACAATGTACACTCCGAGGGTTAGTGATTTCTCTGTCACGACCACAATGTACACTCCGAGGGTAAGTGATTTCTCTGTCACGACCACAATGTACACTCCGAGGGTAAGTGATTTCTCTGTCACGACCACAATGTACACTCCGAGGGTTAGTGATTTCTCTGTCACGACCACAATGTACACTCCGAGGGTAAGTGATTTCTCTGTCACGACCACAATGTACACCCCGAGGGTAAGTGATTTCTCTGTCACGACCTAAATGTACACCCCGAGGGTAAGTGATTTCTCTGTCACGACCTAAATGTACACCCCGAGGGTTAGTGATTTCTCATGTCACGACCTAAATGTACACCCCGAGGGTTGGTTATTTCCGTGTCACGACCTAAATGTACACTCCGAGGGTAAGTGATTTCTCTGTCACGACCTAAATGTACACCCCGAGGGTTGGTTATTTCTCTGTCACGACCACAATGTACACCCGAGGGTAAGTGATTTCTCTGTCACGACCACAATGTACACCCCGAGGGTAAGTGATTTCTCTGTCACGACCTAAATGTACACCCCGAGGGTAAGTGATTTCTCTGTCACGACCACAATGTACACCCCGAGGGTAAGTGATTTCTCTGTCACGACCACAATGTACACCCCGAGGGTAAGTGATTTCTCTGTCACGACCTAAATGTACACCCCGAGGGTAAGTGATTTCTCTGTCACGACCTAAATGTACACCCCGAGGGTAAGTGATTTCTCTGTCACGACCACAATGTACACCCCGAGGGTAAGTGATTTCTCTGTCACGACCACAATGTACACTCCGAGGGTAAGTGATTTCTCTGTCACGACCACAATGTACACTCCGAGGGTAAGTGATTTCTCTGTCACGACCACAATGTACACTCCGATGGTAAGTGATTTCTCTGTCACGACCACAATGTACACTCCGAAGGTAAGTGATTTCTCTGTCACGACCACAATGTACACTCCGAGGGTAAGTGATTTCTCTGTCACGACCACAATGTACACTCCGAGGGTAAGTGATTTCTCTGTCTACGACCACAATGTACACCCCGAGGGTAAGTGATTTCTCTGTCACGACCACAATGTACACTCCGAGGGTAAGTGATTTCTCTGTCACGACCACAATGTACACTCCGAGGGTAAGTGATTTCTCTGTCACGACCACAATGTACACTCCGAGGGTAAGTGATTTCTCTGTCACGACCACAATGTACACTCCGAGGGTAAGTGATTTCTCTGTCACGACCACAATGTACACTCCGAGGGTAAGTGATTTCTCTGTCACGACCACAATGTACACTCCGAGGGTAAGTGATTTCTCTGTCACGACCACAATGTACACTCCGAGGGTAAGTGATTTCTCTGTCACGACCTAAATGTACACCCCGAGGGTAAGTGATTTATCTGTCACGACCTAAATGTACACCCCGAGGGTTGGTTATTTTCATGTCACGACCACAATGTACACCCCGAGGGTAGGTTATTTCTCGTGTCACGACCTACAATGTACACCCGAGGGTAGTGATTTCTCTGTCACGACCTACAATGTACACCCCGAGGGTTAGGTATTTCTCGTGTCACAACCTACAATGTACACTCCGAGGGTAAGTGATTTCTCTGTCACGACCACAATGTACACCCCGAGGGTAAGTGATTTCTCTGTCACGACCTAAATGTACACCCCGAGGGTAAGTGATTTCTCTGTCACGACCACAATGTACACCCCGAGGGTAAGTGATTTCTCTGTCACGACCACAATGTACACCCGAGGGTAAGTGATTTCTCTGTCACGACCACAATGTACACCCCGAGGGTAAGTGATTTCTCTGTCACGACCTAAATGTACACCCCGAGGGTAAGTGATTTCTCTGTCACGACCTAAATGTACACCCCGAGGGTAAGTGATTTCTCTGTCACGACCACAATGTACACCCCGAGGGTAAGTGATTTCTCTGTCACGACCACAATGTACACTCCGAGGGTAAGTGATTTCTCTGTCACGACCACAATGTACACTCCGAGGGTAAGTGATTTCTCTGTCACGACCACAATGTACACTCCGAGGGTTAGTGATTTCTCTGTCACGACCACAATGTACACTCCGAGGGTAAGTGATTTCTCTGTCACGACCACAATGTACACTCCGAGGGTAAGTGATTTCTCTGTCACGACCACAATGTACACTCCGAGGGTAAGTGATTTCTCTGTCACGACCACAATGTACACTCCGAGGGTAAGTGATTTCTCTGTCACGACCACAATGTACACTCCGAGGGTAAGTGATTTCTCTGTCACGACCACAAGGTACACTCCGAGGGTAAGTGATTTCTCTGTCACGACCACAATGTACACTCCGAGGGTAAGTGATTTCTCTGTCACGACCACAATGTACACTCCGAGGGTAAGTGATTTCTCTGTCACGACCACAATGTACACTCCGAGGGTAAGTGATTTCTCTGTCACGACCACAATGTACACCCCGAGGGTTAGTGATTTCTCTGTCACGACCTAAATGTACACCCCGAGGGTAAGTGATTTCTCTGTCACGACCACAATGTACACCCTGAGGGTAAGTGATTTCTCTGTCACGACCACAATGTACACTCCGAGGGTAAGTGATTTCTCTGTCACGACCACAATGTACACCCCGAGGGTAAGTGATTTCTCTGTCACGACCTAAATGTACACCCCGAGGGTAAGTGATTTCTCTGTCACGACCACAATGTACACCCCGAGGGTAAGTGATTTCTCTGTCACGACCACAATGTACACCCCGAGGGTAAGTGATTTCTCTGTCACGACCACAATGTACACCCCGAGGGTAAGTGATTTCTCTGTCACGACCTAAATGTACACCCCGAGGGTAAGTGATTTCTCTGTCACGACCTACAATGTACACCCCGAGGGTAAGTGATTTCTCTGTCACGACCACAATGTACACCCCGAGGGTAAGTGATTTCTCTGTCACGACCACAATGTACACTCCGAGGGTAAGTGATTTCTCTGTCACGACCACAATGTACACTCCGAGGGTAAGTGATTTCTCTGTCACGACCACAATGTACACTCCGAGGGTTAGTGATTTCTCTGTCACGACCACAATGTACACTCCGAGGGTAAGTGATTTCTCTGTCACGACCACAATGTACACTCCGAGGGTAAGTGATTTCTCTGTCACGACCACAATGTACACTCCGAGGGTAAGTGATTTCTCTGTCACGACCACAATGTACACTCCGAGGGTAAGTGATTTCTCTGTCACGACCACAATGTACACTCCGAGGGTAAGTGATTTCTCTGTCACGACCACAATGTACACTCCCGAGGTAAGTGATTTCTCTGTCACGACCACAATGTACACTCCGAGGGTAAGTGATTTCTCTGTCACGACCACAATGTACACTCCGAGGGTAAGTGATTTCTCTGTCACGACCACAATGTACACTCCGAGGGTAAGTGATTTCTCTGTCACGACCTAAATGTACACCCCGAGGGTTGGTTATTTTCATGTCACGACCTAAATGTACACCCCGAGGGTTGGTTATTTCCGTGTCACGACCTAAATGTACACCCCGAGGGTTGGTTATTTCCGTGTCACGACCTAAATGTACACCCCGAGGGTTGGTTATTTCCGTGTCACAACCTAAATGTACACCCCGAGGGTAAGTGATTTCTCTGTCTCGACCACAATGTACACCCCGAGGGTAAGTGATTTCTCTGTCTCGGCCTAAATGTACACCCCGAGGGTAAGTGATTTCTCTGTCTCGACCACAATGTACACCCCGAGGGTAAGTGATTTCTCTGTCTCGACCACAATGTACACCCCGAGGGTAAGTGATTTCTCTGTCTCGACCACAATGTACACCCCGAGGGTAAGTGATTTCTCTGTCACGACCTAAATGTACACCCCGAGGGTAAGTGATTTCTCTGTCACGACCTAAATGTACACCCCGAGGGTAAGTGATTTCTCTGTCACGACCACAATGTACACCCCGAGGGTAAGTGATTTCTCTGTCACGACCACAATGTACACTCCGAGGGTAAGTGATTTCTCTGTCACGACCACAATGTACACTCCGAGGGTAAGTGATTTCTCTGTCACGACCACAATGTACACTCCGAGGGTAAGTGATTTCTCTGTCACGACCACAATGTACACTCCGAGGGTAAGTGATTTCTCTGTCACGACCACAATGTACACTCCGAGGGTAAGTGATTTCTCTGTCACGACCACAATGTACACTCCGAGGGTAAGTGATTTCTCTGTCACGACCACAATGTACACTCCGAGGGTAAGTGATTTCTCTGTCACGACCTCAAGGTACACCCCGAGGGTAAGTGATTTCTCTGTCACGACCACAATGTACACTCCGAGGGTAAGTGATTTCTCTGTCACGACCACAATGTACACCCCGAGGGTAAGTGATTTCTCTGTCACGACCACAATGTACACCCCGAGGGTAAGTGATTTCTCTGTCACGACCACAATGTACACTCCGAGGGTAAGTGATTTCTCTGTCACGACCACAATGTACACTCCGAGGGTAAGTGATTTCTCTGTCACGACCTAAATGTACACCCCGAGGGTAAGTGATTTCTCTGTCACGACCACAATGTACACCCCGAGGGTAAGTGATTTCTCTGTCACGACCACAATGTACACCCCGAGGGTAAGTGATTTCTCTGTCACGACCACAATGTACACCCCGAGGGTAAGTGATTTCTCTGTCACGACCACAATGTACACCCCGAGGGTAAGTGATTTCTCTGTCACGACCACAATGTACACCCCGAGGGTAAGTGATTTCTCTGTCACGACCACAATGTACACTCCGAGGGTAAGTGATTTCTCTGTCACGACCACAATGTACACTCCGAGGGTAAGTGATTTCTCTGTCACGACCACAATGTACACCCCCGAGGGTAAGTGATTTCTCTGTCACGACCACAATGTACACTCCGAGGGTAAGTGATTTCTCTGTCACGACCACAATGTACACTCCGAGGGTAAGTGATTTCTCTGTCACGACCACAATGTACACTCCGAGGGTAAGTGATTTCTCTGTCACGACCACAATGTACACCCCGAGGGTAAGTGATTTCTCTGTCACGACCACAATGTACACCCCGAGGGTAAGTGATTTCTCTGTCACGACCACAATGTACACTCCGAGGGTAAGTGATTTCTCTGTCACGACCACAATGTACACTCCGAGGGTAAGTGATTTCTCTGTCACGACCACAATGTACACCCCGAGGGTAAGTGATTTCTCTGTCACGACCACAATGTACACTCCGAGGGTAAGTGATTTCTCTGTCACGACCACAATGTACACTCCGAGGGTAAGTGATTTCTCTGTCACGACCACAATGTACACCCCGAGGGTAAGTGATTTCTCTGTCATCGACCACAATGTACACCCCGAGGGTAAGTGATTTCTCTGTCACGGACCTACAATGTACACCCCGAGGGTAAGTGATTTCTCTGTCACGACCACAATGTACACCCCGAGGGTAAGTGATTTCTCTGTCACGACCACAATGTACACCCCGAGGGTAAGTGATTTCTCTGTCACGACCACAATGTACACCCCGAGGGTAAGTGATTTCTCTGTCACGACCTAAATGTACACCCCGAGGGTAAGTGATTTCTCTGTCACGACCTAAATGTACACCCCGAGGGTAAGTGATTTCTCTGTCACGACCACAATGTACACTCCGAGGGTAAGTGATTTCTCTGTCACGACCACAATGTACACTCCGAGGGTAAGTGATTTCTCTGTCACGACCACAATGTACACTCCGAGGGTTAGTGATTTCTCTGTCACGACCACAATGTACACTCCGAGGGTAAGTGATTTCTCTGTCACGACCACAATGTACACTCCGAGGGTAAGTGATTTCTCTGTCACGACCACAATGTACACTCCGAGGGTAAGTGATTTCTCTGTCACAACCTCAAGGTACATCCCGAGGGTAAGTGATTTCTCTGTCACGACCACAATGTACACTCCGACGGTAAGTGATTTCTCTGTCACGACCTAAATGTACACCCGGAGGGTTAGTGATTTCTCTGTCACGACCTAAATGTACACCCGGAGGGTAAGTGATTTCTCTGTCACGACCACAATGTACACCCGGAGGGTAAGTGATTTCTCTGTCACGACCACAATGTACACTCCGAGGGTAAGTGATTTCTCTGTCACAACCTAAATGTACACCCCGAGGGTAAGTTATTTCTCTGTCACGACCTAAATGTACACCCCGAGGGTTGGTTATTTTCGTGTCACGACCTAAATGTACACCCCGAGGGTTGGTTATTTCCGTGTCACGACCTAAATGTACACCCCGAGGGTTGGTTATTTCCGTGTCACGACCTAAATGTATATTCCGAGGGTTGGTTATTTCCGTGTCACGACCTAAATGTACACCCCGAGGGTTGGTTATTTCCGTGTCACGACCTAAAAGTATATTCCGAGGGTTGGTTATTTTCGTGTCACGACCTAAATGTACACCCCGAGGGTGGTTATTTCGTGTCACGACCTAAATGTACACCCCGAGGGTTGGTTATTTTCATGTCACGACCTAAATATACACCCTTAGGGTTGGTTATTTCCGTGTCACGACCTAAATGTACACCCCGAGGGTTGGTTATTTCCGTGTCACGACCTAAATGTACACCCCGAGGGTTGGTTATTTCCGTGTCACGACCTAAATGTACACCCCGAGGGCTGGTTATTTCCGTGTCACGACCTAAATGTACACCCCGAGGGTTGGCTATTTCCGTGTCACGACCTAAATGTACACTCCGAGGGCTGGTTATTTCCGTGTCACGACCTAAATGTACACCCCGAGGGTTGGTTATTTTCGTGTCATGACCTAAATGTACACTCCGAGGGTTGGTTATTTTCGTGTCACGACCCAAATGTACACCCCGAGTGTTGGTTATTTCTCTGTCACGACCTAAATGTACATCTCGAGGATTGGTGATTTCCGTGTCGCGTTTACGTTGACATTGAGGAGAATCCTACTGACAGACTAAAATTCTGTAAATGATTGGAGAAAAAAATAGCTTGTGAACAGCCAGAATATCAAACTGTGCAAATAGATCCCTCATTCCAACTCAAAACCTATGGAACTCATTTACTCAGGGACCTTTAGAGAAATAAAAGGGTAAGGTGTCAATGTCAATCTATATAGAGTTACAATTAACACATCTGGTACATCAAAACTGGAACTGGGGTTGTGACCATGAATGCACCAGGTCTACAAAGTCATTATTCTGAATTCCGACTATCTGTCCATCTTATTATACTGTAGGTTGCGGGTGATAGTCAGTAATCCTTGTTTGCTATGTCTATCAATAACACACATCAATCACTTGGTCATCATTGAGGCACGTCAACGGGAAGCTTTAAGCATGAAACAAGAAATACCATTGTACCAATTACCATGTCCTAGCGATTCAATTCAAAGTCTAAAAAGGAAGGAAGGATTCAGAAAGAAAACGGACAACAATAGAGTTCTTTCGTGGGACGATCAACATCAAGACGAGTATTCGTCCCTTACGAGGTCCATTGTGGCCTCGAGTAGGAGTATTGCGCAACTACCTGTGGGAACCATCTCCGGTAATAACCATGTAGGCGTTCAGGAACAATGCTTACTCTTTGTTGGTGTTATGATCATGCTTTGATAAATATACATGTTGTTAACACAAAGATATTCCAAACATGCCCGATAAATACTTCTTTAAATTATTCATTAATCATTCAGATGTTTAAAACATATGTGAAAACAAACAAAACGGACGATGTCAATGTTCCTGCTATATCTATCAAACATGTATGCGCCCCCAAATTAGTATCTATTCCCAGGGGATGATAACGAAAATAACTATCAGATAGGCGAATAAGTTGTCCTAAATGAGTCTGCTCGAACGACGCGCTGTTACATAAATAAAATTTACGTCAAAGGGTTGACTTGCTGACATACGGACGTAAACGACGGGCCATAATACACTTACGGAAAGGACATGATGCTACAGCCAGTCCAGTAATGTTGTTAGGACACGCTCTCTAAATTACATTATAGTTAATGATTGCCACCAGCCTTCCTTAGTCTTAACAAGGTAAAAGGTAATTTAAACCCGAACCAAACTATTAAAACAATAAACACGAAAAAGTGTATCTGTTTATAGTAATCACGATATGAAAGTATAGAACATGTTGATATCTAAGTAACTGTCTGAACCATACCAGGTGTCAACGAGGACATAGACGGCATACACACGGAGAAAAGACAGGTGCATCGACAACGTCTCTATAATAACTACTTAGAAGATTTAGAAAACATGCGTTTTTTGTTACGGCAGTTCGGGTCCTATATAGAACAACATAAAGTGTTCTGATATGTACCTTAATCGAGGGTTCTACATGGATCCCAACACTAAATCATGAAGTTCAAAGCCATTACAGATCCACAGAGGTCTGTTGACATATGTTTATGTAACACTCATTGTAATTTTCATACTGAAGATATCATGTAGTTATTCCATTTAACAGTACAATCCCCACGAAGACCGGTACTCCTTCCGCAAGGATGCAGCAACACTTTGATTGAACCTATGATTCTGTTGTCATGTTGGTTCAGGTTACATTTAAAAGCAGAAAAATGGGAATTAAAAACGGACCCAAAAGCTGATGTTAGCCGTTACTACTTCTCGTGTATTCAGTTTATGTGTAAGACAACAGGTAAATATTATTGATATTTTGCGATCATTGTAATAAAATTATATACCCACCACAAGGCTATGAAAGCTACCATCAACACTTTTTATATGGTACTCTGTTTTTAAAGGACAAACTACCATGGTGTGTCAGCGTGTTCCGCAGACACTCTGATAGCTGTGAGGAGAATATTATTTGGTGAATGTTATTTGTAGACGTGTCTGACAAATGGCTTACTCCTCAAACGTCGGTCTGCATTAGATTTCGTATCAACTTTACCAGGTAACTGAATTGTGTCGCACTCTATACAAGACTCACTTTGAGGCATACGTCGTGTAAGAACATCGGTGCTGGGGATGGTTGATGATAACGCCATTTTGGTGTCTGCTAGAGGCAGATTGTTATCTGATATTAGGAAATATATCTGATTAGATGTGAGTGGGATAGGGGCAATGAATATAACTGCATTTCGGGGCCATTTTATAAGCACAATCGACTGGCGTTAAATAGTGAAATAAATACATATTATGTATGTAGTAATGGTGAGTGATTAGCCGGCTTTACGTATATAAAGATAATTCAAATCTTCTAGCTATATGGTTAACGAACAGGGGATATCTAATAGTGTCTTTAGCAATACCAAATGTATTTCACAATTGATATTTTTCAAAATGTTTGCCACACGAGTGTAATATATTAATTTGGTATAAAGATACTGTTGAACATTCTGTTTATAACATTGTACAGTATACCAGAATCTGCTGGAGCAGCTTTAAATTTCTCAGATTATCATTTGTAAATATTGCCTTGATTGGTCGAATCAGAAAAAAGTGATCGAAATTGTAGAATTAATTATTTTTTTATACTTCACTGGTTAATAAAACCTCCAGTACAATTGTTTTAACATTTAAATCACCACGACTGCACTAGATAATTATCAAATTGATTAGTCAGTAACCATGAGTTATTATCTTGAAATGCCGCATCATTATTCAATGTCCATAGCAACATCATGTGATACGGTCTAATATTTAATATTTGTTTTTGTTTTGTTTTTTGTTTTTGTTGTTGTTGTTGTTTTTTTTTTGTTGTTTTTTTCTTTTTTTGTTAGAAAGCTAGTTGGAGTGTGAAATAAAGAAGTTTTTACATATATGTAGTTTTTTTGCTGCCATTTTTAGTATATATACATACATGTACATGTATATGTCATATGTTTATGATGGAATCCATATGCTTGTGTTTGATATTCTATTTTACATCCTATAAAGACACTAGGTCCCCAATGATTCTGAAGTGGCGACATATCTAGGGATTATATTATTTTCCTTTTTATCTAGGTATTCTTTTGTACAGACTCAATCTTACCCTTTCAAATGAGCAGTCGCTTCCATGAAAAATAAAATGGTTGCTTCTTAATTATCAAAGATCTTGTCAACAAGTTTGCTAAACAAACACAGAAAAATCATTCATAGTTTAGTACTTAGTAGATGATATTGATCAGATGATGATACTAAATATTTTATAGCCATAATAACAATGTTAAAGGTCAAATTTTTTGAACGACCATAACATCTTAACCGTTCGGTATAGTACGATATGTATAATGTAGGTCCAGCCCCAGTCTGACTTAAAACTAAAAAAATATCAAATTGTCTTCACATGCGTTCAAGGTCACGGGCGCAAAGTGATCGAATGAAAATGCGGATCGATCAAAGAAAGGAAGCGAAGAAAAAACGCAGGAAAAGCATAGCTAAACATTATCAAAGTAACCGTCAAATGAATGACAAATCTTGATCTTAATCTTTAACAAATATAGTTGTTAGTACATATGTATGTATTTGTTGAGGAGGGGAGGGTCCTTATAGATTGACACAATTTGTGTCTAATCCTTTTATTTAAATTATTGACAGCATAACAAAACATGTGTAAAACGAAAGTATAATGTGACCAGAGATAGTTTTGTGTCGGTTTCCTCGGTAGTATATTTCACTGAAGTAGCACTATACTGACCACGAACGCAAGGGCATGTATTCATAATCTTAATGAGTAACGAATACATAATGTGGCTGAAGTAACTATTCAGTTAAATGACATATTTCCAATTTTGAATCGGGAATGATTGCATTACATGTGTGTTTTTTATATAGCGTACTTTGATATCGTACTCAAATCCCATACTATTGTTCTTATAATAACCTATTGAATTACATATTTGCTTACTATGCCGAATTTCTAGAGACGGACAAAAGCGGATAAAGGCGTGCAACTAGAAAACGTTGATACATAACAACGACTGCCGATCGACAGGAACATAGAATAGTACTGAAAACAAATAACGAGAAATAGGTACCGTCTTGGGGTACCATTATAAAACAGCAGGGTTAACTTGGAATAGGTCCTAAACAAAGACCAATACCGTAAATAGTCAATAAAAACACTACTGGGACTAAATACCCAGGTATAAACCATTACTACTAACATCAAAAATCTTAGTCTCTCATGAAAAAGTAGTAAAACTTCTCGAACTGCCTGTATTGATATTGACATTTTCTTAGAATGCTTTAACTGGAGCTTCACTGTACACTGTATGTGCCCTTTGAGAGGAAATCTTTTAACACGAATAGAATTTACTTGATATATTCGACTGGGTTTCTTACCGATTTGACACATACTGTATGGTTGTTAAAGATGGGGTTTCCAGAAATGTTAAATTCCCATAGGGGTCGGCCTAAAGTTTTGTTTTACATGTATAGCCCACTCACCGATACATTGCTTTGTGCCATCAAATTTAGTTTCATTAGCTATACATTTAACTCAAATTAATCGATAATGTACTCTCCGAATTAAAACATTTCGTAATGTTTCAAAAAAACTTTGCCAGTATTTACGTGCGATCTAATAAATCCAATATGGCTGCTGAAGGGAGAAAAGGGATGCGTCCCCTCAGGCCAATTCAACCAATCAGAAGTCAGATATTGAATTTCGTCATCAGCAGCCAATGGAAAATTAGTAACAACCAGTATTAAGGATACATGTTCCCATAAATTTCCCAACTTCGGGCACAAACTGTCGCATAACAGATACAAAGACATTAGTTATTTTAACAAAATATGAAAGTTTGAACCATACACAAAAACTAAAATACTGAAACAGTTAGTATACCGCCGTTAATATGTATTTATTGAGCAATTTGTAGGGGAAAAACATTTTGTGTGTGTGTGAATCAATAACCTATTGGATGTTTGTCATATTCAGTTCATTCGAAATTATTAAGCCTATTGAGAGGTATATCACTTACCCTTATTCTGCCCAAGGATCAAAACTGTACAATTTGTTTAAAGTTTGGATTTTTGGATTTTTGGATTGTGTCGCCCAAATTACTTTTTTGAACGATAGTGGGCATAATATACCACCCTATTACACTCCAAATCTGAATGTATACATGTATATATTTGACGTTATATACGGTATAATACTTTACCGATAGTGACTTAATAAATCATACAAAAATATGTTTTGACTTTACTTTTTATTATATTTTTTACAAAGCTTCCATGGACATGATTTGAAATATAATATTAAAGCACTTTTATCCTATTTATAAGATCGCATCTGACAGAGTCTTTTACCACTATGTACACCACCGTTATCACAATGAGAGAGACAGGTGTGTTGGTGTGGGTTGAAAAGCTGTCTTTAGGAGAGCCTTTAAAACCAGGAGACATCAGACTTTCCCAGCGCAATTGTTTGCTTGATGTTTTAAAACCAGATGCCAATAACTTTAATGATGATCAAGAGATTGGAATGTGTGCGAAGTATTTCAATAAATATCAGAAACGAAAGCCGCAACATAACTATCAAACCTTTAGTGTTGAAGATGATACGTGGCGGAATATCCCATTGTTATCCATTGAGGATCTACTTTATGACCAGTCTCCCCTCGCTGTGTATGAAGAGTTTCAATCAACTCGACCATTTTTTCCAAAGTGTGCAAAACTCCTATTCATCTTTCATCACAAGCTGAAGTGTCATTGGTCCTTATGTATTTATTTACGTCATCTAATAGGAAAAGAGTTTAAAACTAACGTTGCAATTCGCATCGCTTAAAGGAAAATGTTGACTTCACAGCTACCTTCCAGATAAAACAGATCATCGATGATCTTTTGGAGATTTCACATACACGTATGTCTAACTTTACTCTGCGTTTCTCCTCTGGATGATGCAGATTATAAAACCTCCACTGGCTAGACAAGAACACAGTTTCTAGAAATTCTTTCACAATTGTTCGTCCTCTATCGACACTGGTATTCAAACTCCTAAGAAGAGAGAGTGTTCAACTCTTCTTAACATGTCAGTTTCCAGTATATCGATAGCATTTAATTCCTTATTAAATGCATTACACATAACTATTGTCCGATTGTTCCTCAACGTGAACATTCTACCTGATAAACCATTTTGAAGTACAAAACAGTGTTGTCCGAAGCCTGTTTTGGCAAGCCGGGCGATTGTTATACTTGACTCCACATATATCTTTATTCCTAGGAGACCACAAGCTTCAGAAAATGTCCTGCTTTGGCCAGGAGCAATGAAACTATTTGAAGCTCATGAACACATCCCTGTCTGGTGGTTACATTCTGGACACAGTAGGAGCTTTTCCTTTCGAGCGATAATGATGCAAAGATTACAAGAGCCATCATGGATAGTCTCTCGTAGCTGGAGAAAAATGACAATGCCATTGTTGATTGGGGATTTAGGGATGGTTTGCCTGAATTGGAATCAAGTGGTTAATTAAAATACCGTGTAATCTAAAACATGGGCAGACACAATTTGGCAGCCTTCAAGTTAGCATTGCGAGATTTACACTCTAATCATAATTGGTTAGTGGAGTCACACACGATTAAGGCAGTTGCTGTTTTTTTTTTGTTTTTTTTTTTTAACAACTTCCCTCCGACTATTTCGTCGATGGCATCGAGGCACTCGTTGGAATAGTACTAGCCTGTCTGAATGAAGTACGAGGACCCACATATGTTAGAATACAACAGCGAGACGCAAAGAACAGGACGCTGGCTGACAAAGAGAAAACGCACCTTATTGTTCATAGCACCTTATTTTAGGGTGTAAAAGATGAGCCAGATCTTACCAGAAGGGCCAAGTCAATAGTTTCAAACTAGATGCACCTACCGATAACTGTGATTTCCCAAAGTTAAACATGGAATACCTTCAGACAATCTCCTGTGCCAAATACTAAATATCACTGGCAACTGGTTACATCGGTGAATACGTCAGGCATGATGGTGACCGTGAGATTCAGATCTACCGGCTATCACGGGAAATTGTACAATGTCAGATCCACTCGAGCAGTGTAGGATGCAATGTTTGGATCCAATATGGCAGCTCCGACACCATTTATCCAATAAAAGTTTTTCATTGCAAGTATCTTACTGGACAGAGAACCATGAGCCCCACGTAGCTAGTATCGTATAATATACTATTTAGTATAATACATGCATTTAGAAACCAGTAAGCCTTTGCATCAAAATGTAAAAAAAAAAAAAAAAAAAAAAAGACAAACTTCAAGAAATATTTAATAGATTTTGTTACCAATTTTATTATCTTTCAGGTAAAAGGAAGAAGTGGCATTTCAGCATTTTGCTACAAAATTATCTATTTTATTTTATTTGTTTTTCTATTTTTCTTATCTATCTATCGTGTTTATTTCTGAGTACATTTTAAAAACCCACCTCTTGCAGATGCATGTCAGGAACGTTGCGAAGGCTTGATCGATGCGGATTCGTGAAACTACTCTACCTAAAAATCTAAGTCAGCTCTGCTTACTGCATACCTACCACCTTTCACAATGAAAAAGTGTGGGCACAAAATCGCTTTTAACAAAACTCCACTGCACAGACAATTCCCTTACCTTAGTTACCTGGCCATGAAAGGGGTGATAGTGTGCAGTCGACTGTGATATCAAATGCCGTTGGAAAGGGGGGATAATAAAAAAATGGTAAATTAAGTGGAAAGGATCAAAATAATACAGATGAAAATTCCATTAGGGATTGATAATTCCTTTATATAAAACGTATTTCTACCACAATCGATTGGTGATATTCAATCCCAAGGCATTCAATAATCATTATAACTGTTGAATAACATTCAGTTTGTACCACACGTGAAGTAAACTGTAAATGCGTTTTGATCAGTTGACACGGTAACCTCTGATCGGGACCTTTTTCTTAATCACGTGGTTCAATGCAATTTGATTGGCTGACACTTGAAGACCGCTTCGCGATGTCATGGAAATGAAACGCATAAGACGTAGTTCGCAGTTGTTTTGTTATATTCTTGAAACAATATATAGATTCTTATCAATTTATTGCTTTGATATAATAAACATGCTTATTTTTTATGATTTGTAATAAATTGAAATATTTCCTTACATTTCCGAATTTGTCACTTTTGCATATCATTAGCGGCATTCAAAATTAGGTCATATCCTAACACCACACCTGATGTTGGGAAAAGAACACACGTTGACACAAAACATGTCACTTCATTCTCAGAATAGCTTTTCTATCGTGTACATGTCACACAAACTCGTGTTTGTTGCATGTGATATTTCTTTCACTCTCTTTAGCTATTTTTCAAAAGTTAAAAAAAAACACTCGCTAAAACACACGTGCTAGAGAGAAAGAAACACCATATACAACAGCCACTCGCTATGTAGCCACTATTTAACAGCTTT
This sequence comes from Pecten maximus, assembly GCF_902652985.1. Lineage (NCBI taxonomy): Eukaryota > Metazoa > Mollusca > Bivalvia > Pectinida > Pectinidae > Pecten > Pecten maximus. The sequence continues at coordinate 5,681,778 of NC_047023.1, read as the reverse complement.
CTTGCTTTTCTTTCATGGCATCGTATCTGGATAGTAATCCAAGATTTTCATGATATATTTCAAGTTATAAATACAACTAAAACCAGACATTCACTCCATATAAAATATCTTTATGTTCCTTAGGATGCATAATGAAAATACCAGTGTCCACTTGGATTGTTATGGATAGTACCCAATACGAATTAAGCCACCTAAGGGTGAGTACTAATTACTTACACAGGTAAGTTCAATGTGGGAAGCATGCAGTAGGTCAGTTATTGCATGATTTATCGACACGCGGGACTTTTTACTCGAAAGCCATGCAATAATATACGTACAAGGTAAGTTAACTGTTTTCAATAAAATGTCATCATATTTCATATTTCGTGAGCTCATTTGTTGTCTTTGGAATATTGCGCCACTCAAACCCAAACCTACTGAGAGAAAGATTAAAAGTTAAAAGCTGAATGCTGTCATGAAGCTATCGATAAACAATCCTCTCTCTCTCTCTCTCTCTCTCTCTCTCTCTCTCTCTCTCTCTCTCTCTCTCTCTCTCTCTCTCTCTCTCTCTCTCGTAGTAATGTAGTTATAATGAACAACTGCGGGGTGTTGTAATGTATACTTCGGAATCGATTATGACTATCATACAACAAACCTATACATCCGTCGTCATGCCTTGAGTCTGAGAATTTCCCATGCCTCTGATAAAACTACATCGTAATACAACCGCCACAGCAGATAGTACCTTTAAAGATAGCTATGCCACCAATATCTTAACACCACACATTGTGTTCTATACAGCCGGGATGACATAAATAATCCAGCTTTCCTCTTACCACCACGATTTCATTTATCTAATTTATTTTAATGGATAGCTTTTATCTTTTTCACTATCTTCATTTTAACTTGTGACACATGGATACGTAAATGAAGCCGCTGGGACACAATACGAAAGGAAATCCGGTCTTTAAATGCATTTGGTTTCATACTGCTGTTTTCAATTTCCCCAAAAACTAATGAAATAGCAGCGTTCTGTGGATCACAACCTGGGAAGAAATTGATTAGTCATATTTTGATAAATGTTTGTTCAACAAAGTCAAGGTCTTTCTTCCTGATTCGCCCAACTACATGAACGTTTTCCCACCATTCAACGACAATCTCAGTTATATCGCAATGGATGTACAAGATATCGTTCAGACAGTTCCTTTTGATAATTACTTTTATCGTCAAGATGAATCTTACTTAATATGTCTGGCATAAAAAGATTGCTTTTGGATTTCTGTTTATTGTTAAAGAATATGTAGACTTTCATACTTATCAGGTTATAGATGATTGTTTAATGATTATCAGAGAAGAACATACATTAATGCAATGACAAGGAGCATTGATAGTATTATGTTTCCTAGTACCCTCTTTCTAGTGACGGCTTGTATAGTATACACTAAAGCAAAACGGAACTCGCGGATCAAACCCAGTCGGAGCATTAATGTTGTCATCTTATAATATAACAAGAAGACTATTTACAGATGTATTGAAACATACCAGTTACACTTTTGGTAAGATCAGCTTAATGATGCACCCTTTTAGCTACTGGGATTAAAGTCCTCGCTACAATCAGGATCATACCAAGTCGGGTGTCAAGGAATACAGAACAAAACAATGTACAGATAAGAACAACAGACTAGATTTATCAAGGGGTAAATACATAAATAGATAAAGAAATCACTCTGAAATGAATTTTAAAGACGATATATTGTGAGGGAGTATATCTGCTTTGCACATCTGTATTTCTGATTAGTGCACATCTTGACTAATTAAAATATAAGTTATTTTTATCCAAAGTGAGTGGATTCATTCGTTTATATTACAGTAAACTAAAATGTTCTTTTTATTAATTGCCATTGCTACCAATGCTCTTGTTTTCTGTGTAGATGATAACTTACAACGAACACCTTGTCACACAGATTATTACCATGCTTCCACCTTAATAGTTGGCGAAAGGTGGTGTTTAAGCCCTGGACATTATCTTCGTATGATCCACTAGTTTATAGTATGCTATAACTAGGAACCAAACCCGTTTAACAAGATCATTGTCCTTTGACAATAATGAAACCATCAACGTTCGCTTTATCCGATTTACCAATAGGGTTATGAGATTAAAATCGGATTTCTCATCTGACCTGGCATATTGGTAACCGCTCATTTGGGCATTACGCTGAACAATGCCACGCCCATTTGGCTGTGAAGATAGTTCAATTCCACTTTGTCTGTGTGGCCTTGTACATATATGATTATGGCAATTTCCACACGTGCGGAGAATTGCTTGCTTGAACAAACGGACCAGGACTTATGAACCGTTATCATCAGTTACTTCAATTTCCGGTGTTCATCTCTATTCCATTATTACATTATCAACTACAACAAGAATGTCTTTTTGGAATGTGCAACAATATGATGAAACTTGTGGATTAGCAGTAGTATTCTATGAAATCTTGATAAGAATATACGCGTAGTCCAAATCAGATCTAACAGGAACCAGGCACTTAACATAATGTTTCAGCTTTTGATTAAAGGACATATAGCATCATAACTTCAATGTAATTTAACGCATTAATCACCTAATGAAGTTAGGTCCAACAAGCTTCGAAAATATTCGAGTAACCGTGAACAAGATACTTGATAATTTAAATCAATAATACATGTAAAACAAACATTTCCATGTTCTTGGAACACTTTTCAATAAAACTGATTTATTACAGCGATTAAGAATAATCCTATCATCGCAAACTTCTCAATGTTTGACAGCCGATCTGTTATAGCCGACTTGTGTAATGTAAATGATTGGTGGTTTTCTAGTCTCACAAAGTTAAGTATGGAAATAGAAGTCACCTTCAGTGTTATTGAACCGCGGTCGTATCAGCCTATAAATCTAGCGTTTAATGAGATAAAACAGAAGCTAGTGAATTTTAAGTCAGAGAGTTAAAATCAATCGCTGTACATTGGTTGTATGTCTTTCCTGGTCGATATAGACCGACTTCACGGTACAAAGCGATTAGCTAATGAGATTAGTACATATCTCACTACTTTTCCGCATAACAATAAATTTAAATTCGTAATCCAACGGTGCATCCAAAAAGGTCTCTACGTTTCTCATGTCTGTTAAATAAATGAATATTTTGTCAAGTTGCAACATCAGAACAAAGGTCCGATAATTAGGATTGGTTAGTCCGTTCAGAGTTAGGTTTAGCATCCTTTGAGTGGGGAACTGTTTCGCCAATTGTCATTATGTTGTTACCGGACAGGGTGTCCAGCTGGGCGTTCTGTTGTAGTGTCGTGCTGGGTGTCCTGCTGGGTGTCATGTTAGGTGTCCTGCTGGGTGTCATGTTAGGTGTCATGTTAGGTGTCCTGCTGGTTGTCATGTTAGGTGTCATGATTGGTGTCCTGCTGGGTGTCATGTTCGGTGTCATGTTAGGTGTCGTGTTAGGTGTCATGTTAGGTGTCATGTTAGGTGTCGTGTTAGGTGTCATGTTAGGTGTCCTGCTAGGTGTCATGTTAGGTGTCATGTTAGGTGTCCTGCTGGGTGTCATGTTAGGTGTCATGTTAGGTGTCATGTTAGGTGTCATGTTAGGTGTCATGTTAGGTGTCGTGTTAGGTCTCATGTTAGGTGTCATGTTTGGTGTCCTGCTGGTTGTCATGTTAGGTGCCATGTTAGGTGTCATGTTAGGTCTCATGTTAGGTGTCCTGCTGGGTGTCATGTTAGGTGTCCTGCTGGGTGTCATGTTAGGTGTCATGTTAGGTGTCATGTTAGGTGTCCTGCTGGGTGTCCTGCTGGGTGTCCTTCGGGGTGTCCTGTTTGCTGTCCGTGGCCGTGGAGCAATATAAAGTCCTCAGTTCCACATCATCACAAGGAGACAAATATGAACACGAGCCTCGCAAAACACACACCCTCGCCACGGTCACAGTCATGTATCACGTACACAATATCACTCAGTTTATGTGCAAGTAAACATCACAAGCTGTCGATATGAAATACGAAACATGTAATGCAGCAAATGCTGTTAAGACCTCGGCTGACGTTTGCCATCACCTCCCTGCTCATTAGGTACGTTTTGTAGTTTTGCATTTTTTTTATTTTTTTTTTTGAAAAAAATAGAGAGATAGAAGAAATATGAAAAGAATCAAAATGTATTCTGATTCGATTTCACTCAAGTATTCGTCTCGGCCTTTACAAAATTGACTAATAATGCAGTTTGCAAAAATGGGAAAGCTTTATATTGTCTCAAAAGTGCTTGACACTGCTAATGATGTGCAGTCTGACAAGTCAAATTGTCTCTCTCAAAATATCTCATGACAAATGCTTTCTCTGGAGGATATTGCAATAACATCATCGACAATAAAACTCGGAAAATAGGAAAAACTGATTTTCTCTCCAGAATCCAGCCATCTATCTTCTGTGTCGGGGTGTCAGAAATGAGCAATTGTTTTAGAAATACACCAAACCTATTCGAGACGATTGTTTGAATGATGCATTATCGGAATATTAATACAAACAGATACATGTGTATGTATATACGCTTCAGGAAGGAATTGTATTGATCTACCTGAAACAGATGTATCAAAATCAGAATTTCTATTTTTGCAAAGATTTAACATGAAGCACGAACAAAGCATAACGAAATGTATACCAAGGAATTACACGTTACAGAATAACATGACAAACAGCAAACAGCATGAAATGTGCATCAAGGATTATATGATACAGAATAAAACGATGTACATCTTCTTTATGGGAAAAAATGAAATCTGCATCACAAAATTACATAAAGCAAATGGACTGGATACAACATATTTTTGTGAACACAGTCTTGAACATATGAGGTGTTTATTAAAGAATGAACATTTGCAAAGATTGCAAAGGAGGTATGCTGGCAGCTCTTCCCGAATGGTAGAGAGATCCCGAGTGTAATAAGAGAGATCCCGAATGTAATAGTGAGCGCATCACCGCGACACATCACAGACAAAATCTGTCAACGTCAGAGAAAGCATTATCAATCGTTGTATCTCCCGGAGCGCGAGGTACACTCACTGACATGTACGATAAATTGGCTTTTTGATTAAAGGTTTGATACTAAAGTTTACACCAAATAAGGTTCAAAGTTTGTTATCATGATTATGTTGCAAATAGTATCACTTGAAGATATGTAAGGAATAAATCGTGGGACACAATACCAGATCCAGCTAGCCATCGATGCCGTGACTGTAAACGTCATTGTTAATTGGGTTATTCCTATAGTATAGTTTCCCTCGGTGTCATTGAACGTTCAACACCAGATATATAGTTAACCTCAGTAATAGTTGTATTCTACTGATTACATGAAGCTACGGTTTCCTGTTAGATGACAACCTATTAATACAGACAGGTTAAGTTTACTATGTACAGAAGAAGGTGTGTTGTCCGTAGATATCCGTGAATGTATTATCAACACAGAAAAGTATGATTTCCTAGATGTTGGTGGACTATCATCAACACAGAAATTATGATTTCCTAGATGTTAGTGGATTACTATCAACACAGAAAAGTATTATTTCCTAGATGTTAGTGGACTACTATCAATACAGAAAAGTATTATTTCCTAGATGTTAGTGGACTACTATCAACACAGAAAAGTATTATTTCCTAGATGTTAGTGGACTACTATCAACACAGAAAAGTATGATTCTTAGATGTTAGTGGACTACTATCAACACAGAAAAGTATGATTTCCTAGATGTTAGTGGATTACTATCAACACAGAAATTAAGATTTCCTAGATGTTAGTGGATTAATATCAACACAGAAAAGTATGATTTCCTAGATGTTAGTGGACTACTATCAACACAGAAAAGTATGATTTCCTAGATGTTAGTGGACTACTATCAACACAGAAAAGTATGATTTCCTAGATGTTAGTGGACTACTATCAACACAGAAAAGTATGATTTCCTAGAAGTAAGTGGACTACTATCAACACAGAAAAGTATGATTTCTTAGAAGTTAGTGGACTACTATCAACACAGAAAAGTATGATTTCCTAGATGTTGGTGGACTACTATCAACTCAGAAAAGTATGATTTCCTAGATGTTAGTGGACTACTATCAACAGAGGAAGATATTGTTTCCATAGCTGTTAATAGATGTCCTATCAACAGGGAAATGTATAGTTCCCTAGACGTTTGTGGATATCGTAAAACACGAATAGGTACTGTTTCCCTAGATGTAAGCGGCCGTTTTCTCGATACAGGAAGGTAATCGATCAGATTGTAAATTAAAAATATAACAATTGAAAATGTTTTGGTTCTACGATGTATAAAATGAGTCAGCATTACTTTAATCGTTTTATCGAAATAGGGTTACGAATCCGCTCCCGAAATTCCGCTCGTTTTTTGGGGTTTTTTGTTGTTGTTGTTGTTGTTGTTGTTGTTTTTAAGACATCGAAAAACTAAACAAAAATATAATAATTCTTATAAATTAGAATCATTAGATGGGGAAGGATGACAAAGAATACACAATTAACGGGATTTAATCCGGGGCCTTTTCCATGCGAACTGATATTTTAACTGATGTCATGTGAAAAATTAGTACGTGAAACGATGTTTTCATACTGTATTCATAGTGTTTTCATTGCCAAATGATTTTTATTTCTACTTGGTAGGTTCATATAAAGCATCAACACTCAGAACGTAAATATAAGCATGCAGTCTTCAGAATGCTAGTGTTATATCCAAGTGCGTAAGTAAATTCCAAGTACGTTGTATTTTAGTCAGAGTTATAACAGAAAACGTATGATCTGAGGGAAGTGATTTACCTTACAAAGGAAGCAAGGACTGCCAATGTTAACCTCAATCTACATCTAAACAGAAAAGAGGAATCCTTTGATTTAATTACTGAATAACAATTTGTGTTGGTAGATATGAGTGATTAACCGCTAAGAAATCGTTGACCCCTGATTTAGTTTGGTGGCTTGTACCATATTTTACCGAATTGTTTTCTAACTAAAAGCAGGAAGAATTCGGCTTTCATTAGACATAATGGTGATTACATTATATCTAAATTCATTATAAAATACACATTTGGTATGTTTGAATCTAGTATCTATAACTGAAGATTTGAAAGGTAAAACAATTCAATTCAATGTAGGCTCTGAGCAACAAGGAACAAACTGAATCATCTAAGGTATATAGACTTTGGTTTGTTCTGACCAATGTGACACAACTCATAACTTTTCCTATAGGTGTTTACGCTCAAAGGAATGCCTTAAAATGTACCTTTATTTGTTTAAACGATGATAATTTCACGTGACTGTGAGATCAGGTGAGGGCACGAGATTTGACTTACGCATGCGCAGTGCCTACATGGGAACTAGCAGTAGGCTGTCACTTGCATTATGTGGTTTTCCTAATTGAAGGTATTTTGTAGCAAACAGAAGATCTCCACCCTCATTAACATGCCATTCACGACTCGCTAAGGGCGAAAATGGACATTCAGTAAGATTCTGAATTTGTCAGCCACTTGGCTAATTTGTAATAATCATTGGCGATATTCAAGGACGGGTTTCCCCGTGTCGAGAGGTTATGTAAATTGCCGGAGGGAATATATGTAAATTGTAGATGACTACTTGCAGACGGATGCCTGAAGAAGAAAAAAATAGTATAGATAACTGGGCCACATCTGCTGTTAACAATGCCGTTTTATATTTTGTAACCAATAATGAAAAGCATCTCTATATTTATAAACAATAAACTCAACTTAGATAATTTTCTTTTGTACAGTGACACATTATTTGGGTTGTTGTCGTATCTGTCCATCTGTCTATTGATTTTCAGCACACAATCATCAGATGGTGGACTGTACAAATTATCCTTTGTCTGTGTTCTGTCGTTTGAAATAAAAAATGTCAAAAGTAGGTTTTTCTTAGTCCCTAGATTCGCATGTTGAGCATTGAGACTTATCGGGGAAAATGGCTGACAGACAGCCGTTTTAAATTATGACAGTTGAAATGTGTTACCGCTATTTCTCCGAAAGCTCATAAAAAAATTCATATTATGTTTCCCTTGGTTGCTAGTTTTTGCATGCTGAATTTTGTGACTAGTCGGAAAACACTATGATGAAAAGACTGCCGTGCATTCTTTTGTGAAAATGAGTTTGTGATTAGGATGCAGGTTCTGAGAAATCGACCAATGAATATTTCCAATGTCATTGATGGTTCCTTCTTCATCGCGTGCTTTATTTGTAAAGTATCTAGACTAAAGCAATGCCCAATGTTGTTTATACTAAATACGTGTCAAGAGCTAAATATATGGAAGAGAGAAAATAAGAGAATCTGACAAACAACCAATGCTTCTTATTATGAACGTACGTGTGAGCAGGGAGAGCAATTACGTGATCTCAATGAAACCAGATTCCCTTATTTGGATGACCTTGTGGACATGTCCATGGGGTACATGATGTATCATGAAAGAGATATCCTGGACTTATGGTGACCAGTTCGCTCAACGAGTATATCCTGTATTTGAATTAACCCTAGTTACTGGCGGAACTTGAAATGGCTGGATGGTTCAATAACTGACTGACCAATACGTAACGGCCAATTTGTTATAGCTTAGAATGATTAATCTCCTACATACTGGTCATTCGCTAGGTCGTCGGTGACAAAACGGTCATCACTCCGTTACCATGGTGAACAGTCTGTGTTACTTGTTTTCAATTTGGCGATTTATTTCCGATAGACTTGGCTGTATTAACACGGCGAATCTCCCGTGGCGAGTGGCTGGTCATTTGGACGAAATTACGATCGCAGAATGACCACAGGGAGCGTCAGCGCAATCATTCATATGAATACGCGGGGATAGCTGTGACACTTCTACATAAATTGTCTCCAACTTTAATGACGAAACGACAAACCTTTCTGCATCACACCATCAAAGTATATCCTGATTTTGTATCAAAAATGTTCTTTCATGAATAAGGGTTCACCATCTGTACCACTTTAAAATTCCATTCCACGGAAATGTCATGTCACAGACACATTGGTATGAAATATATCACGTTGTATTAGTAACACTGAAATGTCATGTCACAGACACATTTGTATAAAATATATCACGTTGTATTAGTGACACCCAAAAGTCATGTGACAGACACATTGGTATGACATATTTCGTGGACTATTATACTATCGTCAAAATGTGCCAGCATCTTGTTAATCCCTGCAAGTGTTAAGCGTCACACAAGGAACCAAAGATGCGATTTAAATTTGTTTTGCCACGTTTTGGATTCCGAGCTGCTAGTCTGTATCACAGGGGTGGACGCCCTATTCAAAATCTGAACATATGACTATGGATTTTCAGGTGCAGGCCAGGTCTACTGGATACTATGATTTTATTGACTTGGTATATCACGTCATTGGTACGTGGCATGGGTTCTGTGATTTCATTGACTTGGTATATCACGTCATTGGTACGTGTCATGTGTACTGTAATTTTATTGACTTGGTATATCACGTCATTGGTACGTGTCATGGGTACTGTGGTTTTATTGACTTGGTATATCACGTCATTGGTACGTGTCATGGGTTCTGTGATTTCATTGACTTGGTATATCACGTCATTGGTACGTGTCATGGGTACTGTGATTTTATTGACTTGGTATATCACGTCATTGATACGTGTCATGAGTACTGTGATTTCATTGACTTGGTATATCACGTCATTGGTACGTGTCATGGATACTGTGATTTCATTGACTTGGTATATCACGCCATTGGTACGTGTCGTGGGTACTGTGATTTTATTGACTTGGTATATCATGTCATTGGTACGTGGCATGGGTTCTGTGATTTTATTGACTTGGTATATCACGTCATTGGTACGTGGCATGGGTTCTGTGATTTCATTGACTTGGTATGTCACGTCATTTGTACGTGTCATGAGTTCTGTGATTTTATTGACTTGGTATATCACGTCATTGGTACGTGTCATGGGTACTGTGGTTTTATTGACTTGGTATATCACGTCATTTGTACGTGTCATGGGTACTGTGATTTCATTGACTTGGTATATCACGTCATTGGTACGTGTCATGGATTCTGTGATTTCATTGACTTGGTATATCACGTCATTGGTACGTGTCATGGGTTCTGTGATTTCATTGACATGGTATATCACGTCATTGGAAAGAAGTAGAGGCTGACTCTCAACTGAAGTAAACCGCAATTTACTATATACATTTGTGTATAAACCCCGGTATATATGTTTGTTTACATCTCCAGATATATCTTATGTTGTGAAACGGCGATATGCAGACTTATGTTTATTTCCGATAATGTACATATGGACGTATAGAGGTCACACAACGAGTAGTGGTTTGATATGTTAATTACCTCACTCGCGTTAGTTATTTCTAGAAGTTAAAAAAGTTAGTTTGAATGCACTTATTTGTTGACATGAAAATAGTGCGTAGTGATGTATTAACATATACTCAACGTACCTCACCGTGATGTCATGAATTAGTTTTCGACTTCTATTGATGTGTCTACTAAATTTACTTGTACTGACTTCCGGTCACTTATAATTCTGTAGCACCCAGGATTGAACTTCCCTCGGTGGTATCTCGAATCTCGATTACGGCAGATTTGAAGATTTTAATGTCGGGAAGATAACTATGAACGATGGCAGCGAATTCAAGTTGACTACCACTCTGTTCGGAAAGCATCTTCTCGTAGTCTGGTCTGTGTTTCTTCTTTAAGAGTTGGCTAATGTGTCCTCGATTGTTGTGAACATTTTGCCCAAATTTTCAAGGATATTCTGCGTTTCGTAGCTGCTACTTACATAAGATTTCTTAAGTATGGAGGAAAAATAATGGCACAACCCTAGGCATTTCTCCTGTTTTTACTCGAGAAACTATACAGAAGTGGTCTTATCGACGATTTGTAAAGCTTGAACATATTTTTCTCATCCAAATACATCAAGGTTTAAAAGATTCATCCGACCATCCTATTTATTTTTTGTTTTTGTTTTTGTTTTTGTTCTGCTTTGGAGTATTGATTTGTTTTTCAAACTTCAGGCTGCAGTCAAATCTGACATTAGGGTCCTTCTAAGTTTAGAAAGTGTATATCATTTTTCATCATAGATGCTGATGTTTCGTTCTCCCTACGAATGCATTTTCAATTTTCCTTTTTGGTTTCACATTTCAGATTTTTGTCCAGTTAATAACTTGATATCAAGATCGACATGTAATGATTCTTTATTCTGTCCGGATGTGATTTCATTGTAGATCTTATCATTATCAGCTAATTATATAGCCATGAATGTCACTATTTCAAGAAGACCATTGACATAAATCAGAATTAGTACTAGACCCACCACGCTTCCCTGGTTGATCACGATTGTCCTGTTCCAGATAGTTTCCTTTAATAACAACCTGCTGTTGTTCCATCCCACACAGAAAGTCATTGATCCACTTCCTATGTTTCTCGAGATACTATATACTTTTACTTTCACTGATATTATGTGATGAGTAACCATGTCGAACGATTTCCTAAGGTCAAGATACACTGATCAACTTAGTTTTCGTTGTCCAATGCATCTGTCCAGTCTTCCATGACCTCTAATAACTAACCATATGATCAATGAGTCTATTTCGTGCAATCCCTTTGGGCATCTTACCTATATCAGAAATCAGACTTATGGGTCTGTAGTTATTACACTCCTTCTTATTCCTCTGATTGTAAATTCTATAATTGTTGCATGATTTGCATTGTATGTTCCAATTCCACTTTCTCTATTTGGATACGACTGCCTGAACCGCAGCTTGATTACATGTGTGTATTTTGCTGTGGCTATTTTCAATGTTTTCACTTTTCATATTAGTTATTAATGTTTTGATATTTCTCAACAAAACGGTTCGAAGGCTCAACTGCCGATATTTTTTCCATGCAAACTGACTTGATCAGTTAGCTCCTATTTTTCTTTCTATAATCCGCTTTAAATGTGCAATTTAGTCAAGTTTCTTTACTTATTTTATTAAGCCATAAATGAGCTAGTCGTCTCTGTACACTCTGACCTGTGAGCATGCGCAAATCCGTCTCGTGATTTTAAACAAAAATGGATTTGCATCTAAAACGGCTGCGGATTTTCAAAAGAGTTTGCATGTCTCATAGCGATTCCTAGTGGCAGATATCAATTGTTCTCGTGTGGGATGTTGAATATCATCTTTCGTTTGGTGGCCACATCTTTCCATACAGATGTATATTAATCCTTTCCATACGTCATATTCTATGGTAACAATATCTCAATCGAAACAGTGGTCCTTTTACCAAAACGGGGATGGTCATTCACATTGTCCACCGTGTTATCCTCATTGGTAAGGACCAGGTCCAACAGTGTTGGTTCCTTATTCTCGAAATCTTTTTGTTATTGCATGATTTTTCCGTTACTGTTAGGTGTGCATGCTATTTGTTTAATATTGCTCATTATGACCGTGTACATATCTGTCTCTTCTTAGATATTTGGCGCCTGTTCACATCCAATTTAACCTGGTATTTTACGCCCTGACTAACAGGACTTTGTGTTATGTCCGTGTTCTCGTGGTTTCCATTTCAAAATAGTTGTTGCTAAGCAAACACTTATACTCTCTTCTCACTGTACTCTTGTCTCTGCTGCTCTTTTAAGTCTCAAGAAGTATGATTTCCATAAACTTAAGTTTTTGATTTTTAAATAGATACGTTCCCATACTCTAACAAGTTTACCATGAGAAATTTATCTTTTTAAGGTACCATTACAAAGTTCCGGTAAGCTAAAGAATTCTTGTTTTTTGTTTTTGTTTGTTTGTTTGTTTGTTTGTTTTTTATTCTGTCTCTGACAAAGTGCCTGTGTTCTGACATCAACGAGTTCATACATCTCATCTCTAACTCCAATGAAGTGGAGAAGTCTATTGAATTGGGATCTCCTGCTTCTAGGAAATTATTTTCCTGCCCTTCTTGTTAAGATATGATTTAGCTGTATCTTGTTCAGTGTTTCACTTATATTGACTAACGTAGGCCGAATTCCTTCAAAGCCTTAACGTAGCAAGTGAACTCCTCTCTTCCTAGACAAAACGAGTAAAATTATCTACAACTGGACAGAACCAGTAAAACCCTCTATAACTGGCCGTGACAAGTAAAATCCTGTCCACATTGACGTAGCCAGTGAAATCCTCTCAACTAGGACCTAACCAGTGCACTCCTCTCTATCTGACGATAACAACTAAACTTCCACCTGGACATCATCAGCAAAATCCTGTCCACAAAAACCTAACCAGTTCAATCCTCTCCATCTGAATATATCCACTAAAATCCTGTCCGCCTGGATATAGCCGGTAACCTCCTCTCCGTCTTGACATAACCAGTAAAATCATCCTCTCAACCTGGACATAGCTAGTAACATCCTCTATACCTGGACATAGCCAGTAACATCCTCTATACCTGGACATAGCCAGTAACATCCTCTATACCTGGACATACCCAGTAACATCCTCTATACCTGGACATAACCAGTAACATCCTCTATACCTTGACATAACCAGTAAAATCCTCTCTACCTTGACATAGCCAGTAACATCCTCTATACCTGGACATAGCCAGTGACATCATCTCTACCTGGACATAACCAGTAACACCCTCTCTACCTGGACATAGCGAGTAACATCCTCTCTACCTGGACATAGCCAGTAACATCCTCTCAACCTGGACATACCAAGTAACATCCTCTATACCTGGACATAGCCAGTAACATCCTCTCCACCTGGACATACCCAGTAACATCCTCTATACCTGGACATAGCCAGTGACATCATCTCTACCTGGACATAGCCAGTAACATCCTCCCTACCTGGACATACCCAGTAACATCCTCTCTACCTGGACATAACCAGTAACACCCTCTCTACCTGGACATAACCAGTAACATCCTCTCTACCTGGACATAACCAGTAACATCCTCTCTACTTTGACATAACCAGGAGAATACTTAATACGTTAAGATCCCAATTTTAGTCGAAACCAAACCAACATTTGAATAAGGCACCATCCTGAAATAAACTGATCCAGCCCACATCATTCTGTCTGATAAGGAACGCACTTCCGACTGTACTCCACACCCACCCACATCATGTACAACCAGGGACAAGGTGATAGAGTGCCCTCTACATACTTGCTGAAGTTTACGCGCAGTTATTGATACGGTTAGAAACACAATGATGAGTACTGCAATAGTTCAAGTTAAATCACCAGACCACAGAGCTCGTTAATATCGTTTTTTGTCTGAAAGTTGTCATCAAAATATTATTTGTCTGCTTCTCCATATAGGTTCCTGCATATTAATATTGATTAGTTTCTGTAAATGTTTACGGTAATTTTCGATAGTATCTCGCTATCCTATTTTGTTTCACATTATTTTCCCTGGATTAGTATACATGTATTTTGGTTGAAGTGCATGTTGCTAGAAATACAACAAAAACATCCTCATAGAAAATAAGAATACGATAGAAGTTGTACGACACAACATATATGATAATGATATTTTAGAGGGTGACGTTGCTATAACTACACTGTCAACCAGTGGCATAGGAAGTCGTCGGAGAGGGGGGGGGGGGGGGGGGTTAGATTTTTTGGTAAACTTAAGATTGCACGCACTGAATTAATCGTATGTTATCTCTACAAAGCCAATAATTAACATTCCAACAAGTAGTACATTTACGCAAAGCAGAAAAACACAGTATAATTCTGTATGATTCTTCTCAATTATTTTATCATTGATATTTTTTGTTGTCCTATCACAAGCGGTGTTTAAGTGAGTAACATTTAAAAAAGGGGTATCATACGCGGTCTTCTGATCCATAGCAGTAGCGTGTGTGTCCACCCCTGGCATCAGTCACTGCCCTTACTCTTCTTAACATTGACCCAATAAAGATGTTCATTGCCCTTTGATGGATATTATTACTTATTTCACTCCTAAATAATTGCCTGCGTGAGATGAGGGATGTTATATTGAACGTTGACGTGCTTCCCAACCCTTCTGTTAAGCTCAAACCAAATATGCTCGATTGGTGACATCTTCACTGCTGGGTGGCCATTCAAGAACTGAAATGTTTTGAGCTTGAGCAAGGCAGTCTTTTTTTTTTTTTTTTTTTTTGTTCTGAATGCAAAGGTTAATGCAATGTGAGAAACAATGTACACTCAGGCCAACAGGAAACTCCTTTTGAATAACCGTCTCAGCACCAGATATGTGTCCCGACATCTTTGCTGCACCATCATACGCTTGGCCTCGACACACCTGAAGAGGTACAACTTATCAAGACATCTTACAAAGCTGCAGTGACCATTATACTTGTAATGTTTGGAACTTGCACTAGACCAATAAAGTCCTCGTGAACTAAATAGCTGTTGTCTACCCAATGTATGCAAACGGTAAACTGTTCCTTGTTGGTTATATCCGTGCACTCATCCGCCATAACTGTGAACCATTTTGCATCCCTTATTTTGTCAAGAATGCCACATAATGCTGTTTGTACAATAAGTAAAATTTATTTATTTCATTCACTACTTAAGGGAAGAGGTGTTTATTCTCCGAGATCCATGATGAAGCTCCGAAGAATTTTCTGATCTTAAGCTCAAGGAAATTTTCACCATCGTCTGTATGACCTCTTAAAGGCAAACTCTGTTCTAGTAGGAACTCCATTTTTTGCCCATTCCCATTTCCTTCCTGTGTATTCTTAAGGTACGTTAGACATTGAAGGTAGGATTCTAATTATGAGACAAACGATTTGGTTCAAAAGTCTTACCTTTGCGATTTTCCAAGTCACTATCTCGTGTCAACATGATATCGATTGTTTTATTTTAATCTTTATCTTTTCCCACAGGACATATCAGCCCGTTGAATAAAGGTCTTAATCCTATATTTTTGACCGGATAAACTTATCGTATGGGTAGTCCTGATACCGACGACAGTGCCATTATTTATACAAGTCCAGGCCACTTTCTTGTCTTGGCAAATACTCCGCGCAACCTCTATTACTTGACGTTCGAAGGAGCATTCACTGATCTCACCAGGCGGTAGTAGCATTGAGAAACGCATTCCTGGGGTCATTTGTCATGAAGTCGAGATTCCAAAGTGTTTCTGCAATCTCCTTGTGATGTATAGATTCCTTAGCGTTTAGATACAACTCGCATGCCGACAGAATCCTTAGATATGTAGACAGTGAGTTTCCGACAGCAAGTAACGAGACTGCATTGTATAAACAGGTACCGTTTCCTAACGTTTGACACGATTTTAAAAGCTCATGTCTTTCTTTCGGAACATCGCATGAAAGCAACAGTTGAAATAGTTCATCATAGAACAGTCCGGAACCTATTTAAACGTTCTGAAACTAAGGGTTGCTCAAAGTTTTAAGACATTTTGCTTATATAGCAAACACTATTTTGTTTCGCCGATAAATTGCATTTTGCAATCACAAGTCTGAGGATAATTGAATAAAGATGGATAAAAGTGTTAGAGAGATATATAGGTTACACAACGAGTGGTTGTTGCATATGGTATTTCTTTCACTCGAGATAGTTATTTTTCAAAAGTTACATAAACACGAGCTTTAGCGAGTATTTTTTGTAACTTTTGAAATATTACTAAAAAACAACCTATTGATTTATATTCAACCATCTGTTTAACCATTCACAGT
This sequence comes from Pecten maximus, assembly GCF_902652985.1. NCBI lineage: Eukaryota > Metazoa > Mollusca > Bivalvia > Pectinida > Pectinidae > Pecten > Pecten maximus. Next base: position 5,665,052 of record NC_047023.1, on the reverse strand, counting down.
GTTAATTAGTTAAGAAGAAACAAATAAATAATGAAGGAATCAAATAAGTAATGAAGGAATCGGATAAGTAATAAGGGAGTTGAATATGATATGGCAGGATGATAGAAATGTAAAATTGTTTGTTTTGAACCATTAAAAGTGTTAATTCGTAAAGAGAAAACGAATAAATAATGGGAAAATTGAATAATTAAAAAGGAATGCTCGAATACGTAATAGTAACGTTCATCAATAATAGTTGAACCATTTGAAATGACAATTAGTAAAGGGGAAACGAATATGTAATGATGGAATCGAATAAGTAATGAAAGAATCGAATAAGTAATGAAAGAATTGAATAAGTAATGAGGTATCATAAGGAATGGAATGTTTACTAATTAGTTTTGAATCATTTGAAGTCCTAGATAGTAAAGAGAAAAGAAGTATGCAATGAAGGAAACGAATAAGCAATGGGGGTAATTAAACAAGTAAGAAGGTATGGATTAGGAATAGAATGTTCGAATAGGTAATGGGGACGTTTAATTATACGTTTGCTTATTAGTAAAGGGGAAACGAATATCTAATGATGGAATCGAATAAGTAATGGAATAAGGAAAAAGTAATCAACTTCACGAAGTGCATTCTTATCCGTGTTGTGTTTTTGTCTTGTTCTCATTATGAAATCAAACAACTTCATAAATTATCATCAACTTATCGAATCTTTCTGATGAAGTTAAGCAACATTTCGAATTAAGGTATAAGTAATGACTTGGCAGACTCATGCAGACGACAGACACACATGTGAGAATTGATATGTTTTCATAAAATCGGAATGGTCCGGATGCGTGAGTTTTTATCGTTGCCGTTAAGAAAACAATTTAGATATATTACCGGGTTGGGGGGTTAAAAAGGATACTAGCCGTAGTAATATAAGTTGAACAGCATTTTATCTTCAAATGAGTCAAATATAAGAGCGGTATGGCCCTGGAATTCAATGTATAAACGTGAAATGGATTAAGGGAATGTGTGAGTACCTGTTACGATGTATTTTCAATACATGAGTGTGGTTATGTACTTTTTATATGACCTATTTTTGACATGTCGTACATGGAATGGTACCATAACAACCCTTACCCGTCACAGTAACCAGTCCTTAACGGGACCGTTAAAATAAAGGCTGTACTTTAGGTAACAACTACTCGTTAGTTTGGTATGGCCGTTCCAAATGTATACTTTAAGACGACCCTATCATCAGTACACAGTCTGTACGTGACAGCAGGCGCGAGGTCGTAAAACCATGACACTGTAGAGTCATCAAACACCTTCATATAAAACATTTCAAAATTTCTTCATATAAAAAACAGCATTTCATTTTAAAGCTAAGTGGTTCAATCAAAGGCGTATTTCATTTTAACGTTATAGTGTCGTATTGTTACAGTTATTACCTTCCCTTATATCAAAATTATATTAAACTTAATGACTAATATCTTCAAATTATATGTCCAAACATAGCGTCATCTGTAAAGTTCCTTCTTCCTAGTGTCAATGCGGTTCGGTTAAGCTGCCCCCATTAAGTGTTCGTCCCCAGGTGATCATGTCGCTAGGGATATACCTTTGTCTACATACCAGACTGTCAGGAACAGCATTTTGACAATACCAATTTGGAAAAAATATCACACCTTGGTCGTCTAGAACTGGTGGATTCCAGACAGTCGGTGTCTTCCCCAGCAGTCGCTCTCCAGGACCCCATGATCAATCACACAAAACCATTCCTTCCAATGCATTCAATATCTTTTCTGTGCATCGTTTGGACGGGCAAATACGCCAAAAGCAACATTATCAATATTTGATATGCTGAACTCTTGGCGGTTATGCTGGGGTGATTTTGTGCCTATCCTCTTAAAGGTGAGCTAGCTATCATTGACATTACCGATCACAGATACATGATTATAACAGAAGCGACCCGCTGAGTTGACGGTCTTTCAGCCACACCTCCCCGCCAGTATTGAAGCCGTTCCTTCAGACTTTGTTTGTTAGATATACGTGTGATCATACTTTTATATCTTTACTTACTCTGTCGCTGCCAACGGTTTTATGTATAAACTGAGGATAAAACAGCAGTCAGCCAGGAAAATGGATGACCTTGTTACTGTTTTCTTGGAAAGTTACTGCAGCAATGTCTACTCACCATCGACATAAACCACTACCCACAACATCAATGTGTAGACACCATCACATCTGGCATGAACTTAGTGGTATAAAGGGTTATGACCGATGTTCCATTGTGAGGAACTGGTTTCTTTAAAATACAATTACGTGTAATGCTGTTTGAAATATTTTCGTTATTATTGGTGAAACGCACTAGAATTTTAGACGTGATATTTATAAACGGTCGCTTGAAGACTACAAACGTTAATCAACAACTGTCTCGGTGAAGTGTTACAATAACAGGCGTTGATATAGTCATTAGTCGGCATTGTACAATATTTCTGTATCGATAGGTTTGTATTTATTTATACATTTGTATCTCTGCCGCTTAGGAATGATTACGGTCTTATCATCGATCAAAGCTAAAAACAATTAAAAAAAAAATAATAAAATGATTAAATGACTATATAACTACGTCACGTTACATTAACTGACCTATCAAACGGAATGTTCGATGTGTAATTAGGTGACGTGCAATATCATCAATAAGAGAACTTAATACGTAATCGTCAGTAAGAGAGGGTGATAGATAGTCGTCAATAAGAGAGCTTGATAGGTAGTAGTAAGTAAGAGAGCGTGATAGGTAGTCGTCAGTAAGAGAGTGTGATAGGTAGTCGTCAGTAAGAGAGTGTGATAGGTAGTCGTCAGTAAGAGAGCGTGATAGGTAGTCGTAAGTAAGAGAGCGTGATAGGTAGTCGTAAGTAAGAGAGCGTGATAGGTAGTCGTCAGTAAGAGAGTGTGATAGGTAGTCGTCAGTAAGAGAGCGTGATAGGTAGTCGTAAGTAAGAGAGTGTGATAGGTAGTCGTAAGTAAGAGAGCGTGATAGGTAGTCGTCAGTAAGAGAGTGTGATAGGTAGTCGTCAGTAAGAGAGCGTGATAGGTAGTCGTCAATAAGAGAGCGTAATAGGTAGTCGTCAGTAAGAGAGCGTGATAGGTAGTGGTCGGTAAGAGAGCGTGATAGGTAGTCGTCAGTAAGAGAGCGTGATAGGTAGTCGTTAGTAAGAGAGCGTGATAGGTAGTCGTCAGTAAGAGAGCGTGATAGGTAGTCGTCAGTAAGAGAGTGTGATAGGTAGTCGTCAGTAAGAGAGCGTGATAGGTAGTGGTCGGTAAGAGAGCGTGATAGGTAGTCGTCAGTAAGAGAGCGTGATAGGTAGTCGTTATTAAGAGAGCGTGATATGTAGTCGTCAGTAAGAGAGGGTGATAGGTAGTCGTCAGTAAGAGAGCGTGATAGGTAGTCGCCAGTAAGAGAGCGTGATAGGTAGTCGTAAGTAAGAGAGTGTGATAGGTAGTCGTAAGTAAGAGAGCGTGATAGGTAGTCGTCAGTAAGAGAGCGTGATAGGTAGTTGTCAGTAAGAGAGCGTGATAGGTAGTCGTTAGTAAGAGAGCGTGATAGGTAGTGGTCGGTAAGGGAGCGTGATAGGTAGTCGTCAGTAAGAGAGCGTGATAGGTAGTCGTCAGTAAGAGAGCGTGATAGGTAGTCGTCAGTAAGAGAGCGTGATAGGTAGTCGTCAGTAAGAGAGTGTGATAGGTAGTCGTCAGTAAGAGAACGTGATAGGTAGTCGTCAGTAAGAGAGCGTGATAGGTAGTCGTCAGTAAGAGAGAGCGTGATAGGTAGTCGTCAGTAAGAGAGCGTGATAGGTAGAGCTTGATAGGCAGTCGTCAGTAAGAGAGCGTGATAGGTAAAGCTTGATAGGTAGTCGGCAATAAGAGAGGGTGATAGGTAGAGCTTGATATGTAGTCGTCAGTAAGAGAGGGTGGTAGGTAGTCGTCAGTAAGAGAGTGTGATAGGTAGTCGTCAGTAAGAGAGGGTGATAGGTAGTCGTCAGTAAGAGAGGGTGATAGGTAGTCGTCAGTAAGAGCACGTGATAGGTAGTCGTCAGTTAGACCGCGTATTAGGTAGTAGTAAAAAAAAACGTTACACAACAACGGCTCATGATCAATCGTTATTTTATGTGTGAAACATGTTAAAGAGAGTCAATAATTTTATAAATATCCTCCGTCCTAAAAACGATTTGATTGTTATCTACCTGATTTCAATTCTTCATGGTTCTCATTTCCTATTGATATGAATCTTCGTACGACATTGGAGTGATATGTCCTAAGGGTACAATCCTTCGTACGACATTGGAGTGATATGTCCTAAGGGTACAATCCTTCGTACGACATTGGAGTGATATGTCCTAAGGGTACAATCCTTCGTACGACATTGGAGTGATATGTCCTACTGGTTCGGTCCTTCGTACGACATTGTAGTGATTTGTCCTACTGGTACAATCCTTCGTACGACATTGGAGTGATTTGTCCTACTGGTACAATCCTTCGTACGACATTGGAGTGATATGTCCTACTGGTTCAATCCTTCGTACGACATTGTAGTGATTTGTCCTAAGGGTACAATCCTTCGTACGACATTGGAGTGATTTGTCCTACTGGTTCGGTCCTTCGTACGACATTGGAGTGATTTGTCCTACTGGTACAATCCTTCGTACGACATTGGAGTGATATGTCCTAAGGGTACAATCCTTCGTACGAAATTGGAGTGATATGTCCTACTGGTTCAATCTTTCGTACGACATTGGAGTGATATGTCCTAAGGGTACAATCCTTCGTACGAAATTGGAGTGATTTGTCCTACTGGTTCAATCCTTCGTACGACATTGGAGTGATATGTCCTAAGGGTACAATCCTTCGTACGACATTGGAGTGATATGTCCTAAGGGTACAATCCTTCGTACGACATTGGAGTGATATGTCCTACTGGTTCGGTCCTTCGTACGACATTGTTGTGATTTGTCCTACTGGTACAATCCTTCGTACGACATTGGAGTGATTTGTCCTACTGGTACAATCCTTCGTACGACATTGGAGTGATATGTCCTACTGGTTCAATCCTTCGTACGACATTGTAGTGATTTGTCCTAAGGGTACAATCCTTCGTACGACATTGGAGTGATTTGTCCTACTGGTTCGGTCCTTCGTACGACATTGGAGTGATTTGTCCTACTGGTACAATCCTTCGTACGACATTGGAGTGATATGTCCTAAGGGTACAATCCTTCGTACGAAATTGGAGTGATATGTCCTACTGGTTCAATCTTTCGTACGACATTGGAGTGATATGTCCTAAGGGTACAATCCTTCGTACGAAATTGGAGTGATTTGTCCTACTGGTTCAATCCTTCGTACGACATTGGAGTGATATGTCCTACTGGTTCAATCCTTCGTACGACATTGGAGTGATATGTACTACTGGTTCGGTCCTTCGTACGACATTGGAGTGAAATGTCCTACTGGTTCGGTCCTTCGTACGACATTGTAGTGATTTGTCCTAAGGGTACAATCCTTCGTACGACATTTTAGTGATATGTCCTAAGGGTACAATCCTTCGTACGACATTGTAGTGATTTGTCCTACTGGTTCAATCCTTCGTACGACATTGGAGTGATATGTCCTAAGGGTACAATCCTTCGTAGGACATTGTATTGATTTGTCCTACTGGTTCGGTCCTTCGTACGACATTGGAGTGATTTGTCCTACTGGTACAATCCTTCGTACGACATTGGAGTGATATGTCCTACTGGTTCGGTCCTTCGTACGACATTGTAGTGATTTGTCCTACTGGTTCAATCCTTCGTACGACATTGTAGTGATTTGTCCTACTGGTTCAATCCTTCGTACGACATTGTAGTGATTTGTCCTACTGGTTTTATCCTTCGTACGACAATGTAGTGATATGTCCTACTAGTTCAATCCTTCGTACGACATTGGAGTGATTTGTCCTACTGGTTCGGTCCTTCGTACGACATTGGAGTGATTTGTCCTACTGGTTCGGTCCTTCGTACGCCATTGTAGTGATTTGTCCTACTGGTACAATCCTTCGTACGACATTGTAGTGATTTGTCCTACTGGTACAATCCTTCGTACGATATTTTAGTGATATGTCCTAAGGGTACAATCCTTCGTACGACATTGGAGTGATATATCATACTGGTTCAATCCTTCGTACTACATTGTAGTGATTTGTCCTACTGGTTCAATCCTTCGTACGACATTGTAGTCATATGTCCTACTGGTTCGGTCCTTCGTACGACATTGTAGTGATTTGTCCTACTGGTTCGGTCCTTCGTACGACATTGGAGTGATTTGTCCTACTGGTTCAATCCTTCGTACGACATTGTAGGGATTTGTCCTACTTGTACAATCCTTCGTACGATATTTTAGTGATATGTCCTAAGGGTGCAATCCTTCGTACGATTTTGTAGTGATTTGTCCTACTGGTTCAATCCTTCGTACGACATTGTAGTGATATGTCCTACTGGTTCGGTCCTTCGTACGACATTGGAGTGATATGTCCTACTGGTTTGGTTCTTCGTACGACATTGTAGTGATATGTCCTACTGGTGCAATCATTCGTACGACATTGGAGTGATTTGTCCTAAGGGTAAAATCCTTCGTACGACATTGTAGTGATTTGTCCTACTGGTTCAATCCTTCGTACGACATTGGAGTGATTTGTCCTAAGGGTACAATCCTTCGTACGACATTGTAGTGATTTGTCCTACTGGTACAATCCTTCGTACGACATTGGAGTGATATGTCCTAGGGGTACAATCCTTCGTACGACATTGGAGTGATTTGTCATACTGGTTCGGTCCATCGTACGACATTGTAGTGATTTGTCCTACTGGTACAATCCTTCGTACGACATTGTAGTGATTTGTCCTACTGGTTCGGTCCTTCGTACGACATTGGAGTGATTTGTCCTACTGGTACAATCCTTCGTACGACATTGTAGTGATTTGTCCTACTGATACAATCCTTCGTACGAAATTGGAGTGATTTGTCCTACTAGTACAATCCTTCGTACGACATTGGAGTGATATGTCCTACTGGTTCGGTCCTTCGTACGACATTGGAGTCATATGTCCTACTAGTTCGGTCCTTCGTACGACATTGTAGTGATTTGTCCTACTGGTTCAATCCTTCTTATGACATTGTAGTGATTTGTCCTAAGGGTACAATCCTTCGTACGACATTGTAGTGATTTGTCCTACTGGTTCAATCCTTCTTACGACATTGTAGTGATTTGTCCTAAGGGTACAATCCTTCGTACGACATTTTAGTGATTTTTCATACTGGTTCAATCCTTCGTACGACATTGTAGTGATTTGTCCTACTGGTACAATCCTTCGTACGACATTGTAGTGATTTGTCCTACAGGTACAATCCTTCGTACGACATTGGAGTGATATGTCCTAAGGGTACAATCCTTCGTACGACATTTTAGTGATTTGTCATACTGGTTCAATCCTTCGTACGACATTGTAGTGATTTGTCCTACTGGTTCGGTCCTTCGTACGACATTGGAGTGATTTGTCCTACTGGTACAATCCTTCGTACGACATTGTAGTGATTTGTCCTACTGGTTCGGTCCTTCGTATGACATTGGAGTGATATGTCCTACTGGTTCAATCCTTCGTACGACATTGTAGTGATTTGTCCTACTGGTTCAATCCTTCGTACGACATTGTAGTGATTTGTCGTACTGGTTCAATCCTTCGTACGACATTGTAGTGATTTGTCCTACTGGTTCAATCCTTCGTACGACATTGGAGTGATATGTCCTACTGGTTCGGTCCTTCGTACGACATTGGAGTGATATGTCCTACTGGTACAATCCTTCGTACGACATTGGACTGATATGTCCTACTTGTTCGGTCCTTCGTACGACATTGTAGTGATTTGTCCTACTGGTACAATCCTTCGTACGACATTGTAGTGATTTGTCCTACAGGTACAATCCTTCGTACGACATTGGAGTGATTTGTCCTAGGGGTACAATCCTTCGTACGACATTGGAGTGATTTGTCCTACTGGTTCGGTCCTTCGTACAACATTGTAGTGATTTGTCCTACTGGTTCAATCCTTCGTACGACATTGTAGTGATTTGTCCTACTGGTACAATCCTTCGTACGACATTGTAGTGATTTGTCGTACTGGTTCAATCCTTCGTACGACATTGTAGTGATTTGTCCTTCTGGTTCGGTCCTTCGTACGACATTGTAGTGATATGTCCTAAGGGTACAATCCTTCGTACGACATTGTAGTGATTTGTCCTACTGGTACAATCCTTCGTACGACATTGTAGTGATTTGTCCTACTGGTTCGGTCCTTCGTACGACATTGGATTGATTTGTCCTACTGGTACAATCCTTCGTACGACATTGTAGTGATTTGTCCTACTGGTACAATCCTTCGTACGATATTTTAGTGATATGTCCTAAGGGTACAATCCTTCGTACGACATTGGAGTGATATGTCCTACTGGTACAATCCTTCGTACGATATTTTAGTGATATGTCCTAAGGGTACAATCCTTCGTACGATATTTTAGTGATATGTCCTAAGGGTGCAATCCTTCGTACGATTTTGTAGTGATTTGTCCTAAGGGTACAATCCTTCGTACGACATTGGAGTGATATGTCCTACTGGTACAATCCTTCGTACGACATTGTAGTGATATGTCCTAAGGGTACAATCCTTCGTACGACATTGGAGTGATATGTCCTACTGGTTCAATCATTCGTACGACATTGGAGTGATTTGTCCTACTGGTTCAATCCTTCGTACGACATTGTAGTGATATGTCCTAAGGGTACAATCCTTCGTACGACATTGGAGTGATTTGTCCTACTGGTTCAATCATTCGTACGACATTGGAGTGATTTGTCCTACTGGTTTGGTCCTTCGTACGACATTGTTGGGATTTGTCCTACTGGTTCGGTCCTTCGTACGACATTGTAGTGATTTGTCCTACTGGTACAATCCTTCGTACGACATTGTAGTGATTTGTCCTACTGGTACAATCCTTCGTACGACATTGGAGTGATTTGTCCTACTGGTTCAATCCTTCGTACGACATTGTAGTGATTTGTCCTACTGGTACAATCCTTCGTACGACATTGGAGTGATTTGTCCTACTGGTTCAATCCTTCGTACGACATTGGAGTGATATGTCCTAAGGGTACAATCCTTCGTACGACATTGGAGTGATATGTCCTACTGGTTCAATCCTTCGTACGACATTGTAGTGATATGTCTTGCAACCACATTTCGCTGAAAGGTTCTGTTAATGCTGATGGTAGAGAAACTAAAAAAAATCAACTTTGCTTTAAGACGAGGATTTTTTTGTCAGAAAAAAAGATATACGAGATCAAATTCAGGCAATATTTACGTGGTCTTGAGAACCCTAAAATCTAGTTGACTACAATTTAAATTCTCGGGAATATCAAGATCCTTTAAAGAACATGTGAGGACGCTAAGTTGGTGTTGATTTCCATCATATACCCTTTGTGTTATTGTTTCGTTTGATACTTATTGTAGTGTTCTAAAACGTCAAAGTGATGTTAGTCATACAGTTACAAGACGTCGTCAGGTTTGCTAGACATCGGGAAGGTTGACGGTCGCTTTACTATGTGTTGGTACAATATTAGTTGAGGTAACGTGTCAAATGTTATGACAGTTCAAAATGGGTTAAATGATATAGCTCAACCACTTTGCAAGCAATCCTACATACCAGTTCTTGCTGAGCTTTCAATCAAGATTACAAATTAACTTAAAGCAGGCTTATAATTTTAAACTAACCCGGACTCATTAACATATAAATCCTCACACTCGAGTGCCAACACAATAGTAGTAGCATTTCACAGAGACCATCCATGGAACAATCCCTCTTGTTTGACCTCTTTACAAACAAGGCCGATATTGTTATTTGTTGGCATTCCCTATTACTTACAAATGGAGCTGTTTTGTGTGCGCAACTGTTGATGATGCGTTTTGTGGTAACTGGTCTTGTCTGTAGGACGTACAACAATGCAATGCTAGACAATACCAGTTGCTTGTTCTGCAATGCTGGGTAATGCTAGTCGCTTGTTCTAGAATGCTATACAATATAAGTCGTTTGTTCTGCAATGCTGGGTAATCCCAATCTCTTGTTCTGCAATGCTAGACAATACCAGTCGTTTGTTTCTGCAATGCTAGACAATACCAGTTGCTTGTTCTGCAATGCTGGGTAATGCTAGTCGCTTGTTCTAGAATGCTATACAATATAAGTCGTTTGTTCTGCAATGCTAGGTAATCCCAATCTCTTGTTCTGCAATGCTAGACAATACCAGTAGCTTGTTCTGCAATGCTGGGTAATGCTAGTCGCTTGTTCTGCAATGCTAGACAATACCAGTCGTTTGTTTCTGCAATGCTAGACAATACCAGTAGCTTGTTCTGCAATGCTAGGTAATCCCAATCTCTTGTTCTGCAATGCTGGGTAATGATAGTCGTTTGTTCTGCAATGCTGGGTAATGCTAATCGTTTGTTCTGCAATGCTTGACAATACCAGTCGTTTGTTCTGCAATGCTAGGTAATGCTAGTCGCTTGGTTTGTTCTGCAATGCTAGACAATACCAGTAGCTTGTTCTGCAATGCTAGACAATACCAGTAGCTTGTTCTGCAATGCTAGACAATACCAGTAGCTTGTTCTGCAATGCTAGGTAATGCTAGTCGCTTGGTTTGTTCTGCAATGCTAGACAATACCAGTAGCTTGTTCTGCAATGCTAGACAATACCAGTAGCTTGTTCTGCTATGCTAGACAATACCAGTAGTTTGTTCTGCAATGCTAGGTAATGCTAGTCGCTTGGTTTGTTCTGCAATGCTAGACAATACCTATAGCTTGTTCTGCAATGCTAGACAATACCAGTAGCTTGTTCTGCAATGCTAGACAATACCAGTAGCTTGTTCTGCAATGCTAGACAATACCAGTAGCTTGTTCTGCAATGCTAGACAATACCAGTAGCTTGTTCTGCAATGCTAGACAATACCAGTAGCTTGTTCTGCAATGCTAGACAATACCAGTAGCTTGTTCTGCAATGCTAGGTAATGCTAGTCGCTTGGTTTGTTCTGCAATGCTAGACAATACCAGTAGCTTGTTCTGCAATGCTAGACAATACCAGTAGCTTGTTCTGCAATGCTAGACAATACCAGTAGCTTGTTCTGCTATGCTAGACAATACCAGTAGTTTGTTCTGCAATGCTAGGTAATGCTAGTCGCTTGGTTTGTTCTGCAATGCTAGACAATACCTGTAGCTTGTTCTGCAATGCTAGACAATACCAGTAGCTTGTTCTGCAATGCTAGACAATACCAGTAGCTTGTTCTGCAATGCTAGACAATACCAGTAGCTTGTTCTGCAATGCTAGACAATACCAGTAGCTTGTTCTGCAATGCTAGACAATACCAGTAGCTTGTTCTGCAATGCTAGACAATACCAGTAGCTTGTTCTGCAATGCTAGGTAATGCTAGTCGCTTGGTTTGTTCTGCAATGCTAGACAATACCAGTAGCTTGTTCTGCAATGCTAGACAATACCAGTAGCTTGTTCTGCAATGCTAGACAATACTACTCGCCTGTTGTAAAATGATAAATAAACCTACGTGCTCGTATCGTCAATACTAATTTAGACTGCCTTTGGGGCAAACTACTAATCAATCATATAATCATACTTTGTGGGCGTTCCCAAGGAAATCCGCAATGGGAGGTTAATTGTATTGGAGATAGACGCCATGTTATTACACGACTCACGGGGAAATAATTAGCACGTGCGGGAGATGTCAACAAACACGATGATGTGAAACCTTAGTGTCCGGAACAGGTGAGTAAAGCCAAGAGACGGCTTCCGTCTTTGGGTGATCCATCCATCACAATATCACGCCACGACTAGCAGACGATATAATCTTAACACTTTCCCGAAACTTGTTTTTATCAAATGGAAGAGAATTGGAAGCGGAGACGTTCACAGTATTATGTTTATCAGATAGCCAGAAAGGAAAATGGACATTCTTCTAGTGAAAAAAAATTATCTTTTTCTCTGATATACAAACCTTCGTAGCAAGAAGGTTTCTGCATCTGATAAAAGCATATTTGTGGGAAATCTGCCCATCCTGACTCCACGGTCAGTGACGGGTCTTGGCAATGAAATAAGCTGATATACCATGTTATGTTACCGAAGGACGAAATTCTCGAATCGAACAGCAAACTCGCGTAGTGTACTAATGGCTCGAGCGTATATTTTACTCTAGAACACTACCATTGAAATGGGCTGGGGACCCACACAGATAGGGCTTGATTGTTAAATCTAGATCACATCTGTTTCGGGACGTTTTCATGATTTAACTCGCTGGCATCCCGATGGAGAATTTGCGATAAACACTTGATCGTATTAACGCTGAGAGTGGTAGTATATGTAGTGACAAGCCTTACTGGCTTCAGAGAGCAGGTTTCATTTTCGGTCTAGGTCTGTAATGTCTTTCGGTATTACTACGATAAAGAAGATGCAATCATTCGTGGAACCAAACTTCCATCGTAAATTAAAAACTTGTTGTTGTTGTTGTTATTGTTGTTGTTGTTGTTGTTGTTGTTGTTGTTTTTGTTGTTGTTGTTGTTCAATATATCTTTACAAACCTTGTTGAATGCTTTGGTCTAAGACATCACATTATTACAAATAATCAAGGTGTCACCTTTTTATGACGCCAACCATACATTTATCATTTTCGTCCACAAGTTTCTGCTATGATTAGGATATTTAGTATAAAATCTACCAATAAACACGAAGTCGTACATCAGTTTTTAATTCAGCATTTTTTATTTATAAATATATCTTTCTGTGTCACTTTAATCTGATTTCCTCCTTGAAATAATTTCAAATCAAGCATTCAGCACTGAAAATTAAAATTGAATTTTAAAATTAAAATTTTTTGCAGTTTAAATAATGTTTCAGAAAGACGAGCATTGTTTGGAAGCCTAATTATGGTACTTAATGAGCTATACTTTATTAGGCTTGTATAATCATAGCAATCGATTATCACTGCTTAAGCCAGCTGTTATCTTAGTGCTTACCTTAGCACATTTTACATGTTTTCGAGCCATTATGTTGCAAATTATAAAATGAGATTCAATTGTAAAAAACTGTTTTATGTTCAATCTGCAAATATCCCCCAAGTCTTTAGTATTAAGTTGTACGAGATATCACTGTGCATAAAACTTGCACTCATTGGGGGAATATTGGTTCATCGCGGCAGGACACAAAAAACGTAGCTATGCCTTTCTCCAGGTTGACATCAACAAGGAACAGGAGCGCGTGCTAAACTAGATATATATAAAAAAAATATATATATATATATATAACATATCATATACCTTGTCAGCTTGCCTAGAAATTGGAGCCTTGGTCTATTTCACTAGAACTGTATATAGTGAATGCGATTATCTGCATTTGTAGGTCATATTAGATAGTACATGTACGTGTATCTACATATATAATTATTGGGCTACTCAGTACTGTATACATCAATGTCATTCACTGAATAGGACATATTATGATAGTATATAAATATCATTGGACTACCCAGTGCTTCAAGCCACAATATGAAGACAAGACTACACCAATTCGTCTTACTATTCGAGTGTCGGTTTGACCATCTTGTAGAGGACCACAAAGCCTGTTTTGATGAAGAGCTCTGGTAAGCCAATACATAGACAATTCACCGTGGTCTCTTTAGTTACCAAAACAAACTACCAACTGAATTTTTCGATTCAGTTTTGTTCCAGATACGATGGGTATGGTGGCATATTTCTGCCATCGTGTTATTTTAGGTCGCGTTACGGTAACACGACTTGTCGAGATAATTATGTCGACAAGCCGTGTTATTAACACGGCAAGTCGTGTTATTATGACGACCTGTCGCGATAATTTATCACGACCGGTCAAGTTAGGTTATCGCGGATCTCGACCTAAAATGTGCTTTTGCCCAGATATGACATCTACTTACGTTGTCGAGATAGGTTATAAATGGACACCCAGCCGTCTCGGGCTTAAGATATTTTAGATATAACCGACACAAACAAATTTGTGTGATTGATTTGCAGATACTCCATATATATTCTAATGGTTAAAAATAGCTTTGAATTGATTCTGATGACTTTCAGGTTTTTTCAAAACTATTAACAGGTTATTGATTTCCACAGGCATTTAACTATATATATATATAGGTTGGTATGCAACATTTGATCATTGATAACATTCCTTTGTAGAACACATTATATGGTTCATTTTTGGGTTTGAATTCTGTTTCTTCAGATTTTGATTGGAATTAAAATTTTATTGAACATTAACTTTTGTTTTAATTTTATTCCAATGTGTTTTGTAATTTCTTTCCATACCTTTTAGATTTGCTTTAAAAAAATAAATGAAATCAAACAGGTCACCATTTTGGATAAATTTTTAATATTTATTAAATATAATGTGTGCTCTGTCCAATGTTGTTTTTTACAATATTCAGATCTGAAGTATTATTATTAATACTTTTAAACCAAATAATTGAGCTGATATACCCATGTCTCAGTGTAAAGCCCGAGACGTTCCGAAACGGTTGGTGTCCATTTATAACCTATCTCGACAACGTAAGTAGATGGCATATCTGGGCAAAAGCACATTTTAGGTCGAGATCCGCGATAACCTAACTTGACCGGTCGTGATAAATTATCGCGACAGGTCGTCATAATAACACGACTTGCCGTGTTAGTAACACGACTTGTCCACGTAATTATCTCGACAAGTCGTGTTACCGTAACGCGACCTAAAATAACACGATGGCAGAAATATGCCACCATAGATGGGTGATGAAGTTCTACTAACAATAAGTTACCATATTCACGTTTTGCTTGGATTTCTTATTTCTAGTTACCATTTTTTCAAACTTTTACATTTATCAACATATTCATATCTTAATGAACTGACTGAAAACTATTTTAGATTTGAGAAGAGTTCTGCACCTTAAGGGGATTTAATATCTGACCTTGTAAATGGACGAACTGGAAGAATACGGATGAGATTTTGTGTAATGTATTGAAAAAGATATCCTTCTTTTTCACACCTACATTGCATGGTATAACGTTGATATATCAGCTATGGATTATTCTTCTTTATCAGTGTTTACTAATTTACTAATTGATTGTTGTTCATATATAATAATAAAGTACAGTACAGCTGTACGCTGACAATGTACGTCTTAATTTGTTTTAAATAACTTGATATGATCATGGTTCCACACCGTTCTCCTCCGTGTCTAATCCGTTACATATTTAAGACGATGAACATGGTGTTTTTGCACGGCCGGGTTGTCTGAGGACTGGAGGGATCAGACAGGCCGCCATATCATCACGCAACATTTACACGAACGCGCCTATTACGTTGTCTAGGTCGAGTGAGTATACAAAAGATAGCGCATTTTAGTAGTTTATAAAGCCTAGCACGTTTAACCGACGGAAGCCCAACTACAACCAGTGGTGTGGCTAAGTATATGTACAGTTAATGGACACTAGAATTTGGTGGTGGCTTATTTAAATTTTCCTTAAGATATTTCAAATTCACGTATCCATATGACATTTTGACAAGGTCCTTTTACTTCTTTGACATTTAACGAAGAGAACAGCTGTCTGGAGCTAGAGTTAAGATCTTCATCAACTAGATGATCGCTGCTATACAAGGTGCCATACATACGGACGCAATAGCCCTATACGTACTTTTGCTTATTGCATATTTTAGATTTTTAAGTATTATGATCAAGACAGGTTTTCTGATTGGTCAGATTATTGAAGCCTTTGGGAAGTTTCCGGTTACTATTAATTGTTCAGGTTACCGGATTTCGATGTCTTTCACGCAAGAGATGTTCACAAAATTCATTCCTTTTTTTGACCCATAAATACAAAATATATATAAATCGTGTAGACAGTTTTATTAAGAAATATTCTAACTGTATAAAATTAAGAAATACTACGATGCTCTGCAGTGATCGGATTTTACTGATCGGTTATAATCAACGTAAATAGCACATCTTAATTAATTACTACGGGACAATTAGCAGTACTTTCTGTTGATAATGATCGACGTTAATGACACAACCTAATTGGATACTATGATATAATTAGCAGTGCTTTTTAATAATGATAGCCGTAAATGACGCACTCTAATTAAGTATTATGATACAATTAGCAGTACTTTTTATTGATATTGATAGACGACACAGTTCAATATTACAATGCTTTCTCGGCTATCAGTGTGTATGGTACCACACAATTCAATATTACAATGCTTTTCTCGGCAATCACAGTGTATGTTACCACACAATTCAATATTACAATGCTTTTCTGGGCTATCAGAGTGTATGGTACCACACAATTCAAAATTACAATGCTTTTCTCGGCTATAATCAGGTATGTTACCACACAATTCAATATTACAATGCTTTTCTCGGCTATCAGAGTGTATGGTACCACACAATTCAATATGACAATGCTTTTCTCGGCTATCAGTGTGTATGATACCACACAATTCAATATGACAATGCTTTCTCGTCTATCAGCGTGTATGTTACCACACAATTCAATAGTACAATGCTTTTCTCGGCAATAATCATGTATGTTACCGCACAATTCAAAATTACAATGCTTTTCTCGGCTATAATCAGGTAAGTTACCACACAATTCAATATTACAATGCTTTTCTCGGCTATCAGAGTGTATGGTTCCACACAATTCAATATGACAATGCTTTTCTCGGCTATCAGTGTGTATGATACCACACAATTCAATATGACAATGCTTTCTCGTCTATCAGCGTGTATGTTACCACACAATTCAATAGTACAATGCTTTTCTCGGCAATAATCATGTATGTTACCACACAATTCAATATTTCAAGGCTTTTCTCGGCTATCAGAGTGTATGGTACCACACAATTCAATATTACAATGCTTTTCTCGGCTATCAGAGTGTATGGTATCACACAATTTAATATTACAATGCTTTTCTCGGCTATAAGTGTATGTTACCACACAATTCAATATTACAATGCTTTCTCGGCCATCACCATGTATGTTACCACACAATTCAATATTACAATGCGTTATCGGCTATCAGAGTGCATGTTACCACACAATTCAATATTACAATGCTTTTCTCGGCTATCAGAGTGTATGGTACCACACAATTCAATATGACAATGCTTTTCTCGGCTATCAGTGTGTATGATACCACACAATTCAATATGACAATGCTTTCTCGTCTATCAGCGTGTATGTTACCACACAATTCAATAGTACAATGCTTTTCTCGGCAATAATCATGTATGTTACCGCACAATTCAAAATTACAATGCTTTTCTCGGCTATAATCAGGTAAGTTACCACACAATTCAATATTACAATGCTTTTCTCGGCTATCAGAGTGTATGGTACCACACAATTCAATATGACAATGCTTTTCTCGGCTATCAGTGTGTATGATACCACACAATTCAATATGACAATGCTTTCTCGTCTATCAGCGTGTATATTACCACACAATTCAATAGTACAATGCTTTTCTCGGCAATAATCATGTATGTTACCACACAATTCAATATTTCAAGGCTTTTCTCGGCTATCAGAGTGTATGGTACCACACAATTCAATATTACAATGCTTTTCTCGGCTATCAGAGTGTATGGTATCACACAATTTAATATTACAATGCTTTTCTCGGCTATAAGTGTATGTTACCACACAATTCAATATTACAATGCTTTCTCGGCCATCACCATGTATGTTACCACACAATTCAATATTACAATGCGTTATCGGCTATCAGAGTGCATGTTACCACACAATTCAATATTACAATGCCTTTCCCGGCTTTAATCATGGATGTTACCACACAATTCAATATTTCAAGGCTTTCTCGCCTATCAGCGTGTATGGTTCCACACACAATTCAATATTACAATGCTTTCTCGGCTATCAGAGTGTATGGTACCACACAATTCAAAATTACAATGCTTTTCGTGAATGGTACCACACAATTCAATATTACAATGCTTTTCTCGGCTATCAGCGGGTATGTTACCACACAACTCAATATTACAATGCTTTCTCGTCTATCAGCGTGTATGTTACCACACAATTCAATATCACAATGTTTTTCTCGGCTATCAGAGTTAATGGTATTACACAATTTAATATTACAATGCTTTTCTCGGCTATCAGCGCGTATGTTATCACACAATTCAATATGACAATGCTTTCTAGTCTATCATCATGTATGTTACCACACAATTCAATATTACAATGCTTTCTCGTCTATCAGCGTGTATGTTACCACAAAATTCAATAGTACAATGCTTTCTCAGCTATCAGAGTGTATGTTACCACACAATTCAATATTACAATGCTTTTCTCGGCTATCAGAGTGTATGGTATCACACAATTCAATATTTCAAGGCTTTATCGGCTATCAGTGTGTATGTTACCACACAATTCAATATTACAATGCTTTACTCGGCTTTAATCATGGATGTTACTACACAATTCAATATTTCAAGGCTTTCTCGCCTATCAGCGTGTATTGTATCACACAATTCAATATTACAAGGCTTTTCTCGGCTATCAGAGTGTATGTTACCACAAAATTCAATATTACAATGCTTTTCTCGGCTATCCGGGTGTATGTTACCACACAATTCAGTATTGCAATGCTATCTCGGCTATCACAGTGTATGGTACCACACATTTCAATATTACAATGGTTTCTTGGCTATCAAAGTGTATGTTACCACACAATTCAATATTACAATGCTTTCTCGGCCATCACCATGTATGTTATCACACAATTCAATATTACAATGCTTTCTCGGCTATCAGTGTGTATGGTACCACACAATTCAATATTACAATGCTTTTCTCGGCTATAATCAGGTATGTTACCAAACAATTCAATATTACAATGCTTTCTCGCCTATCAGCGTGTATGTTACATGTACCACACAATTCAATATTACAATGCTTTCTCCTCTATCAGCGTTTATGTTACCACACAATTCAATATTACAATGTTTTTCTCGGCTATCAGAGTGTATGATACCACGCAATTCAATATTACAATGTTTTTCTCTGCTATCACAGTGTATGGTTCCACACATTTCAATATTACAATGCTTTTCTCGGCTATCAGAGTGTATGTTACCACAAAATTTAATATTACAATGCTTTTCTCTGCTATCAGAGTGTATGGTACCACACAATTCAATATTACAATGCTTTCTCGTCTATCAGCGTGTATGTTACCACACAATTCAATATAACAATGCTTTCTCGTCTTTCAGCGTGTATATTACCACACAATTCAATATTAAAATGCTTTCTCCTCTATCAGCGTGTATATTACCACACAATTCAATATTAAAATGCTTTCTCCTCTATCAGCGTGTATGTTACCACAAAATTCAATAGTACAATGCTATCTCGGCTATCACAGTGTATGGTTCCACACATTTCAATATTACAATGGTTTCTCGGCTATCAGAGTGTATGTTACCACACAATTCAATATTACAATGCTTTCTCGGCCATCACCATGTATGTTACCACACAATTCAATATTACAATGCCTTTCTCGGCTATCAGAGTGTATGTTACCACACAATTCAATATGTCAAGGCTTTTCTCGGCCATCACCATGTATGTTACCACACAATTCAATATTACAATGCTCTACACGTCTATCAGAGTGTATGTTACCACACAATTCAATATGTCAAGGCTTTTCTCGGCCATCACCATGTATGTTACCACACAATTCAATATTACAATGCTTTCTCGGCCATCACCATGTATGTTACCACACAATTCAATATTACAATGCTCTACACGTCTATCAGAGTGTATGTTACCACACAATTCAATATTACAATGCTTTCTCGTCTTTCAGCGTGTATGTTACCACACAATTCAATATTACAATGCTTTCTCGGCCATCACCATGTATGTTACCACAAAATTCAATATTACAATGCTTTCTCGTCTATCAGAGTGTATGTTACCACACAATTCAATATTACAATGCTTTCTCGGCTATCAGAGTGTATGTTACCACACAATTCAATATTACAATGCTTTACACGTCTATCAGCGTGTATGGTTTAATTACCTCGGTATTGTTTTTTTGTGAATAATTATCTCTGTATTGTTTTTTTGTCGTTTTGTTTTTTGTTTTGTTTCATAACTTCATCTCTAGCACTTATATATGTAATACAATATATGTCTAATTGTTCGTTAAGGAGACTCACCCCTAGCTGGTGTTATAGAGATCGCTTGGCTGTTTATTTCAATACATAATGTGGTTTTCTTTTCATTCTTCTGAACTAAACATAAAAACAAGTTCAAGTGATGAGCGGACACAAATCATGCAAAAACAGTACACTTGCATACAAAAATGACAGATTCCAGATGCTGGCTTGATTGTAAATACTACATGTATGATATATATATATATATATAAAACACTGAAATGGGTTTATCACACAAAAGTAAATTACCTATTTGCAATGAAAGCAAAGTGCACATGTTGGTTTACAATGGAAGCAAGAACAGGGTGGGCATACCGCGATCATTTCTTCTCGAAAGACTTAATTCAAAAGCCTTTATAACATGTACGGGTCAATGGAGTCGATTCCGGATCAATTTCCCTAGTTTCCTCAGGGCGATCACAGCATGATACTGTCCTAACTGGAAATTTGACATCTTGGTTATTAAGGAAATTTTGTGACGAAGAAAAAAAATCCTGACGAACGCTGCACTATTGCAGGTGCCATGCGAGCGGATGATGAATGTGCTAACGGACAGTTTTATAGTGATCTCAAACTGAAATGTCATACTGGACACAATAGCATGACATCCAACTCGGTCACATTAAGTGCCACTAACTGTTGCGATAACATAGTTAATTGTTATAGTACTGTGTAAAATTCCCGAAACAATATATACCGAAAAAAGGAGTAAGCATTCGTTTGTTATGTTGAAAACAGAAAACAGCTTCCACAACGCGGTCTTTTGATATTTACTGTCCGTCCTCGCGTGACTGCCAAAGAAGCATTTCGATTTTCCCGCGATCCGGGTTAAACTAGCAATTTGATTGGCTAATGTGTTCAGCCTCTCCCGGACCTTACTCGTAATGTTGAAATCTGCCAGTTGGCTCCCAATTCCGGCGTAAACAAAAATGGAAGGCTCAATCATATAATGCTTCTTACGATGAACAGTTGCAAACCTATTGAATGACAAAACAGCGAAAACACTGTCCGTGTAATCAAGGTTGACATTAAGATCCTGGAGGATTATTTTGCAAATTACAATGCGTCTATAACTTTCGATGATCTGCGATCTTACAATGATGAAAACTTGAACACTTTTTTGAGAAATGTTTATGATGAACTAAGGAGAAAAAAAATGACAGTCGTAGAGAAAAAAAAAAGATTACAAAACACTTATTGACTGGCGCTGAGGGCAACAGCAATTTTGCTGGCACTCACGACCCTGACTATTGCCGGACGTGAAGCAGAGGGCAATAGTCAGTATGTTAGGTGCTAACGAAATTGCTGTTGCCCTCAACCGAATTCAATTATTGTATACTATTTAAGCCAGTAAATATCAGTGACGTGGAATGTCAACAAAACGTCAAGTAATTTGACATTGAACACCGTGACAACGATGTTTATCTTGATGTTTCTCTCGTGCTACAGTAACCGAATTTATTCCTAACTTGATGGGTGTAACTCTGATCGCTTAAACGTGTCGACGTGTGTAAAGAGCTTTCTAAAGTACGGGCGTCCATTTAAAGATTCATTTGATACACATAATCTGCGAATGAATTTTTGAACCATTAGAGCAAAACAAACGGTAATGGGGATAGACACCATGAGAAAAATGACGACTGTCCGGTAATTCTACTAGAAGTAGATTGTTGAAGAATTGCGACAAATTTTATGAAAGTTTTTTTTGGGATGGTATTGAATTCCTAGCTAAGAACACATGTTTGAAAAATCCCACATATATCATACCAAAAACCACAAGTAAAATTAATACTCCGGTCTAGAAGTGATATTCTGGAACAGAAATATGTAGCATACCCATTTCAATACATGAGGATGCACACCTCCAGACCTGAGCATGTCCACCTCCAGATTTGAGCACGTACACTCTCGACTTAAGCATGCCCACCTCCAAACTTAAGCATGCTCACCTCCAGACTTGAGCACGTACACTCTCGACTTAAGCATGCTCACCTCCAGACTTGAGCACGTACACTCTCGACTTAAGCATGCCCACCTCCAAACTTAAGCATGCTCACCTCCAGACTTGAGCACGTACACTCTCGACTTAAGCATGTCCATCTCCAAACTTAAGCATGCTCACCTCCAGACTTGAGCATGTACACTCTCGACTTAAGCATGCCCACCTCCAAACCTGAGCATGTATACCCTCAGGCATGAGAACATACATCAACAGTCTTGAGCCCATTCATCTCCAGACAACAGGACACTCACCTTCAAAATCCAGCACTTATATGTTTAGCACGCATACTTTAGAGTGAGCACACTCACCTAGAGACTAGAGCATGCACACTTCAGACTGAACACGCTCACCTGCAGACTTGAGCACGTGCACCTTGAGACTTGAGTACGTACACCTTCGTTTAGAGCGGTATTTTTTTTTTAATATTGTTACGACTGCAGTGAGTGTGAAATCTTTTCCTCAAATTGAAATGAAGGTTCTGTCACAAAGTTAAGGTTAATGACAGGACAATATTCAGACGAATGTAGACATATAAGAAAAAAATATTGAAACAATTGACGAAGGAAGACAACTTTTTTTACTTGTGCCCTGCCCCCGGGCCTCGAACCCAATCGCTAAGCCAGAAATACCAGCAGCTTATACCACTGCGCCACATCTGCGTTCTTATAAAGCGATGGTCGGCTCGATACCCTGACATGATCGTAGTGTAAGTCGTCTATTAGATGATATGAATACCTGGATCGCAATGTATTTACATACATGGATACGAATTGTACATACATATACTTCTCCCAGTACAACTACGACAGGGAATTCAAATCTATATCTTCGGATCACAAACACATAGTGTATATGATACATTGTGATAATAAATAGATATATAACTATGACGAAAACAAGTTAACCTTAACTTTGTGACAGAACCTTCAACTTTGCAAAACAAATGACGGAATGAAGACAACGTTTTGACTCGTGCCCTGACCGGGCGTCGAACTCACGATCTACGGCACCCAAATTATATAATGTAGATATACATAAATTATGATAATGTAGACATATCTAAATCATATAATGTAGTTCAAGTGTTCACCAAATGTTGATACTGAATTCTCCTCACGTTGAAAGTCACTTCCCATGTCTACAAATCGAGAGCAATTAAATATAATTAATAACCACTATTGCATTTGATGTGTAAAACATATGTAAACATTAAACTAATGACGTACATATCAACAGGAATAGGACCACCCACGAAATACAGACAGTTACAACAAGTGATTATACTTAAAAACTGCAATGGCACTTGGAATGTGTTGTTAGAAAAACGCGTTTACCTATTTTCAGTTTTCATCAAAGGGATAATTATATGCATCAAAACTACTTCATAAAAACTTAACAGGGAATGGGGGAACATCAATACATGAAATAGGTTTCATTTATATATGTGCTTTAAATATCTTAAGTATCTGATGATAGTTATTACATTGTAGATATATTGAGGACTTTTATCATTAGTGAAGCAAATGACCCTGAGAAATATATGCGATGGCATTGGAGTTAAACTATAATCAAAAACGTATTAGGGTGGCATGTATGTCCCCCGTAATGACTGACATATCAGATATATGTAACGAATTTATTACATTTATGCTTTTTTACAATTGATTTGTACGTATATTTGAGTTTAGAATACAGGCCTGTTGAAGTTCCAGGACACAAGAGTTGCCATTTCCCTTGGTCATCTCGTATAATGAAAAAAAAATTTTTTTAAAATTTCCCCGAATCCCAACGTTAATCAGTTTACTCCATAATTTCCCCTATCGATAAAATCAAAAGCTTTCCTATAATCTATAAAACAACAATAATGTCTTTCTTTATTTCTTTGTCTCTTATTGATTAAAGTTTGTAACACAAAAATGGCATCGATTGTTGAACTTCCCCTTCTGAATCCGAATTGTGCATCTGTCAAAATACTATTTTCTTTCTCCCAATCCATAATCCTGTTATTTAAAATAGTGGTAAACAATTTACCAAAACAACTTACAATAGATATACCACGACAATTATTAGGCTCATTAACGCTACCTCTCTTGAAAATTGGCACAATGCAGGACACACGAGATGCCATTTCCCTTGGTCATCTCAGTTTTCGAAACAGATTACAAACTGCCATATCCCTGAAACCTTCAGCGATCCGTAAGATAATGTCAAAACATTTGCTAACACAAGGACAGTATTACTTCCGGGTTGTCAAGTATGTTGGGAATGACATAACAGTGTAATGGCGAGATGCTAGTCAGCTTGGTTTATCACCTTTCTGGTATTAAGCCTCCGAAAAATAGTCATTATGTTATTATGGATTGCAGGTTCTGGTGTTGATGTTATGGTTTGTGGTAGTCTGTGTATATCGGAGGCGTAAGAGAATACTGGCATTAAAATTATGTTTTATGGGGAAAAAGAACGACATTAAATTTGTGCTTAATCTTAATCCAATCTTAAAGGTGGTTTCGAAAAAGGTCTACACTCCCAAAAAGTGTTCCGTATTAATTCAAACGTGACATTAAAAGTAAATATATACTCGTCTATTGTTCAGAAATGACATTTGATGATCCGTAGGGCGAATATATTTTTGATTATCTTTTTTTCTCATATCTCGTTATGTAAGATAAAAGGTAGCTTTGTAAGAAAAATATGTCTTACATATAGCATTTCATATTAATGTCTCGCCCACTCACTCTACTAACGACCTCACGTAAATGTCCACCCCAAATAGGAAGACTTCGGGCTCAGCTACTTAGCCTAGATATTGCTAATACTGCTTAACCCTCAGCTTTTGTGGAGTGGTCAGCTGGCTCCTTTACAGAGTGACAGGATGGGACATTCTTCCGGATGTGTTCGGTAATACGCTTCAGAAAGTATGCAGATACCGCAGCCTCCAAAGACAGACAACCGCACAACAAGCATGTGTCCCGTACACAGGGAGGACCATCCTTAATATGTTGATGGGATGTCAAACAACGAATTGAAAAATTAAAAAACAAAAAACAAAAAACAGCGAAAAAGAACTACAAGTGTAAGACAAAAGTATTCGATGTTTCAAAATGTTAAGCTTTCGCATCAATTACCAAGCAATGTGAACCTTTGTCAAACTGTGTGAATTTTAGTCGAATCAAAGGTAAACAAGAATGGATATGGTGATATATCTTTGCTGACAATTATGATATTTAAGGATTAACATCAATTATTTTTTCTGTTATACAGTCATAACAGAAAAAACTGGAGTGTACTCTAAATACACCGCGAAGCGGTTTATGAAGAGAGTACACTCCAGGTTTTCCTGTTATGACTGTATAACAGAAAAAATAATTAATGTTAATTCTTATAATTTAATTTCGTCTTATACACACCAAGATATTTCACTTTCTTTGGCGAACTCTTTTCTGTGATAAATCATTACGCAACGTCATCAGCCAATCAAAATGACGTTACATTTCGCAACGTCAAAAATTTTGTTATGGAGGTATAACAAAATTATTTCAGCCAATGAAAATGCGTGTTTCATACAAAATTAAATTATTTGATAACAAAGGTCCTTCATACAAGAGAAAAGTGTAAATTTTCCATATAGATCTTATTAGCAGGAACGTTTTATGGTGGATAGGAGGATCGTGAATTGTTCAATTTATTTTTTAGAGATCTGCAGTATTCCATCTAAATACATAATGTATAGCCATCCTCTCAGTATACATAGTTGGATTATGATGGTATGAGTGTATGAAGTATAAACTTTAACTGTCAGAAATGTAATATAATTTATTTCATCTCTGATTTTAATGATGCTGTAATAACGACGGAGTTATGAACAGCTAGTTCAGCATGCATAGAAACACGACATCACACATGCCATACCTCTTTCTCCAAAATGGTATGTTTGTCGAGTAAGCTAATTATCGTTTCACATTTGCGCTGTTGAACACGCTTTATTAAATTTTAACACTCCAAGCCTCAGTTGAAATTCCCCGATGCGATATAAATCCTTACAGAAATTTTACTAATACCACTTCCGCTATTAAAAGTCAACCGGTACCTCCTTTGTCGATCCATTATATATAATATTATTGGGATCTCAGAATTGTAATGCTAACAAGAGGAGGCGTTGACAAGCATTAAAATGCGTTGTGCAATTAAAACATATAAGATCGATGGAGCGGAGGTATGATCGCTGAAACCGTCGTAAGATTTAGAGCCTTCTCTGTATATAAAAATGTATTATTTAGCTAAGATGAAGATATGACCTTCGCTCACTTAAAAATGATATTGTTTATCGCAGATGGAGGAAAGACATTTCAACAACTAACAATGTGTTGCTTGCTTACTACAGAGAAGTGTGTGTTTTTCTGCACCTTCAATGCTGATTCTTGTCTAAGATGGAAGGATGTCGTTGCTCTACCCAAAATTCTGTTGTTAATATCGACTGATAAGAAATGCGATATTTTATCATGGATTTGAAGGTGAAAGTTAAAGGACATACCAAAGGAGAAAAAACAAGTTTGGCACAATATGGACATGAGAAAACATTCTAATTTGTTTGGCACAAAATATTCTAATTTGTTTGGCACAAAATATTCTAATTTGTTCGGCACAAAATATTCTTATTTGTTTGACAAAGTATCGACTTTAGAAAACATCACAATTTATAGGCCAAGTTCGAATAGAAATCAATCATGTTCTGAAGCCCAAAATCAGCAAAAAAATAAAACAAATAAATAAAGAAATAAAATCAAAAGTAAAACCTTATATTAATGATATTGCCAGATCTTTGATAGCCTACCATGTCCTAGTACAAATGTGTCAGTTTTATTATCATGTCAGCAGATACTAATTGTCTCGACTTTGATTTGTATCATTTTGGGACAGACAAACGAGATGACATATTTTTCTCCCTGATGTCTCACTGGGCATGTGCTTATGCCTTGCCTTTTACAGAGCGTTCGTCATTATGACGCTTAAAGTTGGCATTGAACAGTTCTATCTATATGTACAGTACATTGATATATCAATATAGACGATACTATGGTCCTACTGTAGCTGGCAAACGAGTACAGATATCTCCCGTACTCAGAATCACGTTTTAACGACCTTATTTGGTAGTGGTAGTCAATACCAGCCATACATTGCTATCTTCTCTTCGACCTTTTATGGTAGCGGTAGTCCTTACCTGCAATAAATGGTTAACTTCTACTAGAATAGTACAACATTACCAACAACACGTCCGGACAATCTACCACAATAGTACAACATTACCAACAACAGGTCCGGACAATCTACCACAATAGTACAACATTACCAACAACAGGTCCGGACAATCTACCACAATAGTACAACATTACCAACAACACGTCCGGACAATCTACCACAATAGTACAACATTACCAACAACAGGTCCGGACAATCTACCACAATAGTACAACATTACCAACAACAGGTCCGGACAATCTACCCACAATAGTACAACATTACCAACAACACGTCCGGACAATCTACCACAATAGTACAACATTACCAACAACAGGTCCGGACAATCAACCACAATAGTACAACATTACCAACAACACGTCCGGACAATCAACCACAATAGTACAACATTACCAACAACAGGTCCGGACAATCTACCACAATAGTACAACATTACCAACAACACGTCCGGACAATCTACCACAATAGTACAACATTACCAACAACAGGTCCGGACAATCAACCACAATAGTACAACATTACCAACAACAGGTCCGGACAATCTACCACAATAGTACAACATTACCAACAACAGGTCCGGACAATCTACCACAATAGTACAACATTACCAACAACAGGTCCGGACAATCTACCACAATAGTACAACATTACCAACAACACGTCCGGACAATCAACCACAATAGTACAACATTACCAACAACACGTCCCGGACAATCTACCACAATAGTACAAACATTACCAACAACAGGTCCGGACAATCTACCACAATAGTACAACATTACCAACAACAGGTCCGGACAATCTACCACAATAGTACAACATTACCAACAACACGTCCGGACAATCAACCACAATAGTACAACATTACCAACAACAGGTCCGGACATCTACCACAATAGTACAAACATTACCAACAACACGTCCGGACAATCTATCACAATAGTACAACATTACCAACAACACGTCCGGACAATCAACCACAATAGTACAACATTACCAACAACAGGTCCGGACAATCTACCACAATAGTACAACATTACCAACAACACGTCCGGACAATCTACCACAATAGTACAACATTACCAACAACAGGTCCGGACAATCTACCACAATAGTACAACATTACCAACAACACGTCCGGACAATCTACCACAATAGTACAACATTACCAACAACAGGTCCGGACAATCAACCAGAATAGTACAACATTACCAACAACAGCTCCGTACAATCTACCACAATAGTACAACATTACCAACAACACGTCCGGACAATCTACCACAATAGTACAGCATTACCAACAACACGTCCGGACAATCTACCACAATAGTACAACATTACCAACAACAGGTCCGGACAATCAACCAGAATAGTACAACATTACCAACAACAGCTCCGTACAATCTACCACAATAGTACAACATTACCAACAACACGTCCGGACAATCTACCACAATAGTACAACATTACCAACAACAGGTCCGTACAATCTACCACAATAGTACAACATTACCAACAACACGTCCGGACAATCTACCACAATAGTACAACATTACCAACAACAGGTCCGGACAATCAACCACAATAGTACAACATTACCAACAACAGGTCAGGACAATCTACCACAATAGTACAACATTACCAACAACACGTCCGGACAATCAACCACAATAGTACAACATTACCAACAACAGGTCCGGACAATCTACCACAATAGTACAACATTACCAACAACAGGTCCGGACAATCAACCAGAATAGTACAACATTACCAACAACAGGTCAGGACAATCTACCACAATAGTACAACATTACCAACAACAGGTCCGGACAATCAACCACAATAGTACAACATTACCAACAACAGGTCCGGACAATCTATCCACAATAGTACAACATTACCAACAACAGGTCCGGACAATCAACCACAATAGTACAACATTACCAACAACAGGTCCGGGCAATCTACCACAATAGTACAACATTACCAACAACAGGTCCGGACAATCAACCACAATAGTACAACATTACCAACAACAGGTCCGGGCAATCTACCACAATAGTACAACATTACCAACAACACGTCCAGACAATGTAATAGAATAGTACAACATTACCAACAACAGGTCCGGACAATCTACCACAATAGAACAACATTACCAACAACAGGTCCGGACAATCTACCACAATAGTACAACATTACCAACAACACGTCACGACAATCTACCACAATAGTACAACATTACCAACAACAGGTCCGGACAATCTACCACAATAGTACAACATTACCAACAACAGGTCCGGACAATCTACCACAATAGTACAACATTACCAACAACAGGTCCGGACTCCCGTGGTAATAGTTATTCCTCAGATGATGTGTGTATATTTTGGTTTGTTTTTGTTTAACGTCCTATTAACAGCCAGGGTCATTTAAGGACGTGCCAGGTTTTGGAGGTGGAGGAAAGCCGGAGTACCCGGAGAAAAACCACCGGCCTACGGTCAGTACCTGGCAACTGCCCCACGTAGGTTTCGAACTCGCAACCCAGAGGTGGAGGGCTAGTGATAAAGTGTCGGGACACATTAACCACTCGGCCACCGCGGCCCCCATGTGTGTATATAGTCTGATAATGTTAACGTTCGATTTTTCTGATATTCATTTCGGATTCCTACTATCCCTACCGTGGTTTCGTCCCTGTTTATTACCCTGTGATGTATTGTACATCTAATTAAATGCTGTCGGGTTTTAAGTTAAACACAGTTTCATGCTACATCCGTCAACATGAATTAGTCGAAGACAACAGTTACTCTTTCTGACATCGGCACCGCAGCCTTGTTAAAGCAATAATTCCAACTAGACCCTCGGGTCCAATTGTCACTTCTTACATCTTTGACAAAAGATAAATTGATACAAAAGGAGCGGCCTGCTCCTTATTATTTAGTGGGACACTACAAGTGATCAATGTTTAATAATCTTCTCCTTTTGTGTCTCCACTAGAATTTTTTTTTTTTTTTTTTTTTTTGCAGTAATAGAGGAATATGGCGTTTCTCTTCTTAAAGTGGATGTGGAATGCAGTAATGTTAACAAACTTGTACAATACTCAACGCTTATTGCAAAAATGTCATGTTTTTTATCTTGATCTTTTCAATTTATTCCCATTTGTTCTATGGGAGTTAAAACTAGAATAGACGTTTGAGGAGCACTACAGCACCATGCGGTAAAATCGATAACGACGCGTTAAGGAATCATCATTACGCTTGTGACCTTTGGGAGTCACTATGTCAAAAAAGAAGAATTTTTTTATGGATTTTGCCTTGAGTTTCATGTGCTGTTTATTAGTGTAACGCAAATGCTGCTTGGTAAGGGGATACAATTTGTCTGTTATTTCTCTTTAATTATCTCATAGAGGGTACTTAATAACGAAGTACATACATTGTATGGCTACATCAACAAGACGCGTATATACCATACATGTCTAGGCTTTCTGGTGATAGAAAAATTACTGATAAAAGGTAAAAGTAGCTGTGTTTTTATTGTTTATGTTCTTAACAAAAGCAGATGAAATATGGCTTAGGATTAAGGATTGGCCATTTGGTTTAACGTCATCGTGATAATATACCACCCAAGTGTACACTTACAGAACCATGATTTGTTACTACATTGTGTACACCGGAAAACTAATATCAAGAACAAAAGACAATATCAACCTTTTACAGACTTATAGGTCATATGTAATGTACTAGATAATCCAGGGTAAGTATATAGGTACACGTGTAGTATGCTGGTTAACCCAGGGTAATATATAGGTACATATGTAATGTGCTGGTTAACCCAGGGTAAGTATATAGGTACACGTGTAATATACTGGTTAACCCAGGGTAAGTATATAGGTACATATGTAATGTGCTGGTTAATCCAGGGTAATGTATATAGGTACATATGTAATGTGCTGGTTAATCCAGGGTAATACATGTATATAGGTACACGTGTAATATGCTGGTTAACCCAGGGTAAGTATATAGATACATATGTAATGTGCTGGTTAATCCAGGGTAATGTATAGATAAATATGTAATGTGCTGGTTAATCCAGGGTAAGTATATAGATAAATATGTACTGTGCTGGTTAATCCAGGGTAAGTATATAGATAAATATGTAATGTGCTGGTTAATCCAGGGTAAGTATATAGATAAATATGTACTGTGCTGGTTAATCCAGGGTAATGTATAGATAAATATGTAATGTGCTGGTTAATCCAGGGTAAGTATATAGATAAATATGTAATGTGCTGATTAATCCAGGGTAATACATGTATATAGGTACATATGTAATGTGCTGGTTAATCCAGGGTAATGTATAGGTACATATGTAATGTGCTGGTTAATCCAGGGTAATATATAGGTACATATGTAATGTGTTGGTTAATCCAGGGTAATATATAGGTACATATGTAATGTGCTGGTTAATCCAGGGTAATGTATAGGTACATATGTAATGTGCTGGTTAATACAGGGTAATGTATAGGTACATATGTAATGTGCTGGTTAACCCAGGGTAATATATAGGTACATATGTAATGTGCTGGTTAATCCAGGGTAATATATAGGTACACGTGTACTGTGCTGGTTAATCCAGGGTAATATATAGGTACATATGTAATGTGTTGGTTAATCCAGGGTAATACATGTATATAGGTACATATGTAACGTGCTGGTTAATCCAGGGTAATATATAGGTACATATGTACTGTGCTGGTTAATCCAGGGTAATATATAGGTACATATGTACTGTGCTGGTTAATCCAGGGTAATGTATAGGTACATATGTAATGTGCTGGTTAATCCAGGGTAATATATAGGTACATATGTAATGTGCTGGTTAATCCAGGGTAATATATAGGTACATATGTAATGTGCTGGTTAATCCAGGGTAATATATAGGTACATATGTAATGTGCTGGTTAATCCAGGGTAAGTATATAGGTACATATGTAATGTGCTGGTTAATCCAGGGTAATATATAGATACATATGTACTGTGCTGGTTAATCCAGGGTAATGTATAGGTACATATGAAATGTACTAGATAATCCAGGGTAAGTATATAGGTACACGTGTAATGTGCTGGTTAATCCAGGGTAATATATAGGTACATTTGTAATGTACTGGTTAATCTAGGGTAAGTATATAGGTACATATGTAATGTACTAGATAATCCAGGGTAAGTATATAGGTACATATGTAATGTGCTGGTTAATCCAGGGTAAGTATATAGGTACATATGTACTGTGCTGGTTAATCCAGGGTAATATATAGATACATATGTACTGTGCTGGTTAATCCAGGGTAATATATAGATACATATGTACTGTGCTGGTTAATCCAGGGTAATGTATAGGTACATATGTAATGTGCTGGTTAATCCAGGGTAATGTATTGGTACATATGTAATGTACTAGATAATCCAGGGTAAGTATATAGGTACATATGTACTGTGCTGGTTAATCCAGGGTAATATATAGATACATATGTACTGTGCTGGTTAATCCAGGGTAATGTATAGGTACATATGTAATGTACTAGATAATCCAGGGTAAGTATATAGGTACATATGTACTGTGCTGGTTAATTCAGGGTAATATATAGATACATATGTACTGTGCTGGTTAATCCAGGGTAATGTATAGGTACATATGTAATGTACTAGATAATCCAGGGTAAGTATATAGGTACATATGTAATGTGCTGGTTAATCCAGGGTAATATATAGATACATATGTAACATGCTGGTTAATCCAGGGTAATATATAGGTACATATGTACTGTGCTGGTTAATCCAGGGTAATATATAGATACATATGTAACATGCTGGTTAATCCAGGGTAATATATAGGTACATATGTACTGTGCTGGTTAATCCAGGGTAATATATAGGTACATATGTAATGTGCTGGTTAATCCAGGGTAATATATAGATACATATGTACTGTGCTGGTTAATCCAGGGTAATGTATAGGTACATATGTAATGTACTAGATAATCCAGGGTAAGTATATAGGTACATATGTACTGTGCTGGTTAATCCAGGGTAATATATAGGTACATATGTACTGTGCTGGTTAATCCAGGGTAATATATAGGTACATATGTAATGTGCTGGTTAATCCAGGGTAAGTATATAGGTACATATGTAATGTGCTGGTTAATCCAGGGTAGTATATAGATACATATGTAATGTACTATATAATCCAGGGTAATATATAGGTACATATGTACTGTGCTGGTTAATCCAGTGTAATATATAGGTACATATGTAATGTGCTGGTTAATCCAGGGTAATATATAGATACATATGTAATGTGCTGGTTAATCCAGGGTAATGTATAGATACATATGTAATGTGCTGGTTAATCTAGGGTTAATGTATAGATACATATGTACTGTGCTGGTTAATCCAGGGTTAATGTATAGATACATATGTACTGTGCTGGTTAATCCAGGGTAATATATAGGTACATATGTACTGTGCTGGTTAATCCAGGGTAGTTTATAGATACATATGTAATGTGCTGGTTAATCCAGGGTAATATATAGGTACATATGTACTGTGCTGCTTAATCCAGGGTAATATATAGGTACATATGTAGTGTACTAGATAATCCAGGGTAATGTATAGGTACATATGTAATGTGCTGGTTAATCCAGGGTAATATATAGGTACATATGTACTGTGCTGGCTAATCCAGGGTAATATATAGATACATATGTAATGTGCTGGTTAATCCAGGGTAATATATAGGTACATATGTAATGTGCTGGTTAATCCAGGGTAATATATAGGTACATATGTAATGTGCTAGGTTAATTCTACCGCAAACAGTCGCCCTTTTCTAGTTCCGAACATCAGATAAGGATGTTTCTACTGCAATTTGTAAGCCTCATCACATCAGGTAAAGACATTTCTACTACAATAAGTAGGCCTTATTCAACCTCCAGAAAACAAGTTAAGATATTTCAACCGCAATAAGTGGCCTTATTCAAACTCCTCGCAAAAGATAAGGATCTTTCTACAGCAAAAGATAACAGTATTCTTACTCCTCAAAACAGGTAAGGATCTTTCTACTTCAATAGATGACATTATTCTATATTCTAACATCCGGTAGAATGTTTCTACTGCAATAGACGGGCCTTATTGTAACTTCTGAGAGTTAGGATGTTTCTACCGCAATAGATGGGCCTTATTGTAACTTCTGAGAGTTAGGATGGTTCTACCGCAATAGACGGGCCTTATTGTAACTTCTGAGAGTTAGGATGGTTCTACCGAAATAGACGGGCCTTATTGTAACTTCTGAGAGTTAGGATGGTTCTACCGCAATAGACGGGCCTTATTGTAACTTCTGAGAGTTAGGATGGTTCTACCGCAATAGATGGGCCTTATTGTAACTTCTGAGAGTTAGGATGGTTCTACCGCAATAGATGGGCCTTATTGTAACTTCTGAGAGTTAGGATGTTTCTACCGCAATAGATGGGCCTTATTGTAACTTCTGAGAGTTAGGATGGTTCTACCGCAATAGATGGGCCTTATTGTAACTTCTGAGAGTTGGGATATTTCTATCACAACAGGTAAGCTTATTTAACTCCAAGTACCAAATAAGCTTTACTGTTATTAAATCACATACCGTACAATTTAAACAGCCTGTAATGCGTGAATTTCCTTTCACGCGGTCTCGGAAATAAGAACACAGAAAAAGCAGTTCCCTAGCGTTTTTATGATAATTATTATTTAGGATATCTTTCAATCAATACCATGAAGATGATGAACTTATAAATGACTTGGTATGATTTGCCAAAAAAAAAAAGAATAAATATTTCCCGAACTGCTGAAACTGTTTCGTATATATATTAGCAACATTTTACTTCGGGTCATATCCTTACCCATAAACTGGCATTGTCAAAAGGCCCATGTAGACACAAAACCTCACAATCTTGTCCACGGAATAGCTGTTTCATATAGAAATATATAACACAAGATAGTTGTTTTTGTACACGGCATTCCTTCCACTCGGGTAAGGTATTTTTGCAAAAGATATAAAAAGTACTCATTAAAGCTTGCATTTTGTAAGGTTTGAAAAAAAAATGAATCGAATAAAACCGAAACAACATTTACAACGACTCTTCGTTGTGGAACATCTATACCATATATTATGATATTGATAGTTCTTATTGTAGTCAGGGAACAACGTGGGAGACAGTCATCGAATTGCGAAACACAAGCGCTAGGAAGAGGTTGGTTCTGTAAATATCGGCGGTACTCTGAACATGTTAAAAATAACACGTTTTAAAGGATTATAAATGCATGCATGTACACGCCAAACATTTGCATCATTACATAGCTGTGTTAATGGGAAGTTAATTTACGGGAGTACTTGTGTTTTTATATTTAATTGAAGACTTGGGTATTGAAACTACGACCATAAGGTGTATTTTACAACTAATTCCAGCCATTGACGACTGCCTCCTTCCTGTTTCATATCTCTGTCGAGTCATAAAATTGTACTTTAAACCCGTACTTTTAAATCGGACTAAGTTTTTTTTTATCCTTTATAGACTCCATACAACTCATGGTGCACAGAACCATTTTGTTTCTGTTGTAAAATGTGTTCTTTGTTTGTGGTATCTGATGTTATTGGAAATTGAGATACTATCAGCATGATTATTATTCAGTTCCGTTGTGTAATCATTAAACATCCCAGTAATATCTTTTATTTAACGTGAAATATTGGTCACATTTAGCGTTCCATTTAGATTTTGATTAAAAATACCAAATTATATGTTGGGTTGTTTTCCAAACAGGAACATATTTATCAGTTGTTGTTGTTGTTAAATCACGTGGACATTTAACAGGCAGAACCTACTCTGATTTTGTGTTGTCCACACTTTTGTCCTATATTTGGGTTCCTCCCTCTATGGAAGGCTGTAGATCCGCTATCCTGCTGCCCTTTGGTACTACCCAATATTTGTCTAATATTTGGGTTCCTCCCTCTATGTAAGGCTGTAGATCCGCTATCCTGCTGCCCTTTGGTACTACCCAATATTTGTCCTATATTTGGGTTCCTCCCTCTATGTAAGGCTGTAGATCTGCTATCCTGCTGCCCTTTGGTACTACCCAATATTTGTCTAATATTTGGGTGTTTCTTTCTCTATG
Source organism: Pecten maximus (assembly GCF_902652985.1). Lineage (NCBI taxonomy): Eukaryota > Metazoa > Mollusca > Bivalvia > Pectinida > Pectinidae > Pecten > Pecten maximus. Next base: position 5,628,208 of record NC_047023.1, on the reverse strand, counting down.
GAAGGCTTTAGATTTCCTATCCTTTTCCCATTTAATACTGTCCAATTTTAGTCCTTTATGTTTGCGTTTCTCCCTCTAAGAAAGGCTCCTTTCCTGCTGCCCCTCGATACTGCCGTTTGGTACTGCCAATCTTTTAGCTATATTTGGGCGTTTCTCCCTCTAAGAAACGTCGTTGATCTCTTTTCCTGCTGCTCTTCGAACTGCCCGTTTTTTACCTATATCTGGGCGTTCCTTCCCCCTATGAAAGGTGCTAGATCTCCTTTCTCGCAGCAGTTTGGTACTGCCCATCTTTTAGCTATATTTGGGTTCAGTTTATGGATCGTCTATTCTGCTGTCCTTCGATACGTCCCCACAATTGTCGTATATTTGGACTCTCGTGGGTGTTGTGGATTTTGTCTCCTATCCTGCTCCTCTTTCCAAGACGCTTATTAATTAATGTTGCTGTAATGTCTAGGCTGTCCGCTGTGTACCATGACCGATTTGTCCATCATTTCAGTGTGACGACACTACAAAAGCGTCAGTTAATGTCCCCAACATTCGGGGTCATATTATCTTGATAGGACGGAAAATAATACCAACGCGTGGGCTAAAATATGCACAGAACATGTACTGAAATATGGTTAGTATTCGCTTTAATAGTGTAAGCAGTGAAGCGTGAAGCATGGTCGATGTTTTACAAAGTTCGTGTGCTTTATTAAGGTAACGTTGTGTTTACACGCGAAAACAGGTGATAGTGTAGTTATATATATTGACTGAGACATGTTTACTAGGTGTTGTACGGATTCGACTTTTACATGCGTGTAGTTCATGTTCTGAAAAGTATTTATATTTATATGGCGTGTACTACAACATGTTTACGAGTTTTTTAATGAATAGAGCAATATAACAGGATCATGTTGGCCCCAGTTTATGTTATGCGTCTTAACTGCATCCGACTCGCCCTTTTGATTATACCCAGGTTCAGAGGTTAACTTTATCTGTTAGTTAGAGGGAAAACGAACGCCTTGCACTAAATCACCAATTCATTATTAATTACATAGGCATTAAGAATATAAAACAAGATACAGACAACGACATAGACCTGCAGCATACACTTCTAACTTTCAACCGACCACAAGACGTACGACCTACCTAAACTAAACACCACATCCCCATACCTATCTGAGACACTGACCTAACATTAATTACCCAAGACGAAGTGACAGGACACAGGAACCTAATCCATCAGACTGCCCAGTATACGACATACAACCCTGAACTCATTTAACATTTGTCCATACGAAACTAAAGGACAAATCAAAACAGATGATTCACAAGAGCACACAGTTACAGGAAAGAATGACATAAATCAAGCGACTACGGACAATACCAGTCAAAAATATCAACCACGGAAGGACATGCGAACAGAGAACAACATCAAAGGTCAGGGTGACACAGATACACATGGTACAGACACAAGATATAGACATGTGGTCGGGGTGACACAGGTACACATAGTACAGACATGTGGTCAGGGTGACACAGGTACACACGGTATAGACACAACATACCGGCATGTGGTAAGGGTGACACAGGTACACATAGTACAGACACAACATACAGACATGTGGTCAGGGTGATACAGGTATACATAGTACAGACATGTGGTCAGGGTGACACAGGTACACATAGTACAGACACAACATACAGACATTAGGTCAGGGTGACACAGGTATACATAGTACAGACATGTGGTCAGGGTGACACAGGTACACATAGTACAGACACAACATACAGACATTAGGTCAGGGTGACACAGGTATACATAGTACAGACATGTGGTCAGGGTGACACAGGTATACATAGTACAGACATGTGGTCAGGGTGACACAGGTACACATAGTACAGAAACAACATACAGATATGTTGTCAGGATGACACAGGTACACATAGTACAGACATGTGGTCAGGGTGACACAGATATACATAGTACAGACATGTGGTCAAGGTGACACAGGTATACATAGTACAGACATGTGGTCAGGGTGACACAGGTATACATAGTACAGACATGTGGTCAGGGTGACACAGGTACATATAGTACAGACACAACATACAGACATGTGGTCAGGGTGACACAGGTATACATAGTACAGACATGTGGTCAGGGTGACACAGGTATACATAGTACAGACATGTGGTCAGGGTGACACAGGTACACATAGTACAGAAACAACATACAGATATGTTGTCAGGATGACACAGGTACACATAGTACAGACATGTGGTCAGGGTGACACAGGTACACATAGTACAGACACAACATACAGACATTAGGTCAGGGTGACACAGGTATACATAGTACAGATACTACATACAGACATTAGGTCAGGGTGATACAGGTACACATAGTACAGACATGTGGTCAGGGTGACACAGGTACACATAGTACAGACACAACATACAGACATTAGGTCAGGGTGACACAGGTACACATAGTACAGATACTACATACAGACATTAGGTCAGGGTGATACAGGTACACATAGTACAGACATGTGGTCAGGGTGACACAGGTATACATAGTACAGACATGTGGTCAGGTTGATACAAGTACACATAGTACAGACATGTGGTCAGGTTGATACAAGTACACATAGTACAGACACAACACACAGGCATGTGGTCAGGGTGACACAGGTACATATAGTATAGACACAACATACAGACATTTGGTCAGGGTGACACAGGTATACATAGTACAGACATGTGGTCAGGGTGACACAGGTACACATAGTACAGACATGTGGTCAGGGTGACACAGGTACACATAGTACAGACACATTATACAGACATGTGGTCAGGGTGACACAGGTACACATAGTACAGACATGTGGTCAGGGTGACACAGGTATACATAGTACAGACACAACATACAGACATTAGGTCAGGGTGACACAGGTATACATAGTACAGACATGTGGTCAAGGTGACACAGGTACACAAAGTACAGACATTTGGTCAGGGTGACACAGGTACACATAGTACAGACACAACATACAGACATGTGGTCAAGGTGACACAGGTACACATAGTACAGACATGTGGTCAGGGTGACACAGGTACATATAGTACAGACACAACATACAGACATGTGGTCAAGGTGACATAGGTACATATAGTACAGACATGTGGTCAGGGTGACACATGTACATACGGTATAGACACAACATACGGACATGTGGTCAGAGTGACACAGGTACACATAGTACAGAAACAACAGACAGCTACGTGGTCTGGGTGACACAGGTACGCATAATACAGGCAAAACAGGCATGCTATGTAGTTAACATTAAGCTAAACCCTGCCAACTGTGCATGTAAATACACACAGAGCAGCATCCCCGATACAACAACATAATATTTTCACATGTGTTATTATCAAATCAATATCATTAAGACAATCATGCAGAATGGCAATATTTGAACAACCAAAAACTCAATATCTGAATCCGGGAAGGGTAAGGGTAGATGACCTACACAAAACAGGCAGATTCTTAGATTGCTTGTTTATTTACCACTTTAAAATTCTCAAAACAAAAACAAATCAGTGTGACAAATGCTGTCTAAAGTGTTTACAATTATAGTAAGGTGGACACTGGACGAAGGTCCCTTATAGACAGTGATAATGAGGGGTATACTGGACGAAAGTCCCTTATAGACGGTGATAGTGAAGTGGACACTGGACGAAGGTCCCTTATAGATGGTGATAGTGAAATGGACACTGGACGAAGGTCTCTTATAGACAGTGATAGTGAAGTGGACACTAGACGAAGGTCCCTTATAGACAGTGATAGTGAAATGGACACTGGACGAAGGTCCCTTATAGACAGTGATAGTGAAATGGACACTGGACGAAGGTCCCTTATAGACAGTGATAGTGAAGTGGACACTGGACGAAGGTCCCTTATAGACAGTGATAGTGAGGTGGACACTGGACGAAGGTCCCTTGTAGACAGTGATAGTGAGGTGGACACTGGACGAAGGTCCCTTATAGACAGTGAAAGTGAAGTGGACACTGGACGAAGGTCCTTTATAGACAGTGATAGTGAAGTGGACACTGGACGAAGGTCCCTTATAGACAGTAATAGTGAAATGGACACTGGACGAAGGTCCCTTATAGACAGTAATAGTGAGGTGGACACTGGACGAAGGTCCCTTATAGACAGTAATAGTGAAATGGACACTGGACGAAGGTCCCTTATAGACAGTAATAGTGAGGTGGACACTGGACGAAGGTCCCTTATAGACAGTAATAGTGAGGTGGACACTGGACGAAGGTCCCTTATAGACAGTGATAGTGAGGTGGACACTGGACGAAGGTCCCTTATAGACGGTGATAGTGAGGTGGACACTGGACGAAGGTCCCTTATAGACAGTAATAGTGAGGTGGACACTGGACGAAGGTCCCTTATAGACAGTGATAGCGAGGTGGACACTGGACGAAGGTCCCTTATAGACGGTGATAGTGAGGTGGACACTGGACGAAGGTCTCTTATAGACAGTGATAGTGAGGTGGACACTAGACGAAGGTCCCTTATAGACAGTGATAGTGAGGTGGACACTGGACGAAGGTCCCTTATAGACAGTGATATTGAGGTGGACACTAGACGAAGGTCCCTTATAGACAGTGATAGTGAAATGGACACTGGACGAAGGTCCCTTATAGACAGGGAATGTCACTATGGAAAATATTTTACATAATGTCCATATGGCTTTTGATTTAACGTTAATTGTGACATACAGGAAAATTATTTCACTCTCTGAAATATGATACATGTGTATTTTCAAAATTGCCATCGCCTTGAGGATTTTTCAAGGTGTCACAGTAAATTAGATAAAGCTTGTTAAAAACAGTATGATAGTTACATTAGCAAATGATTTGAAACCATATTACTGTATATACAGTATATAACTAGAATTTCATCTATTTTGGATAAATTAAATCAATTTTAACTGCTAACAAATAAACCTGCCTGGTTCTTGGGGAGATAACACCGAGTTGGCAACTCTATCCGACCTCATGCAAAACACAGAAAAATGACATAATGCACTAACAACTGGACAATAGTAAAACTGGACGGCACCTTACACCCACAATCCTACACAATCTTACATATATTAATACCAGGAAGCCTGGACAGGTTGTCTCTGTCACATCCACCCGCTGGAGGTTGAATGACGTCCAGGAATTTTGGTTTGGTTTGGATTGGTTTTGCATTGTTTAATATAACGTCCCATCAACATCTAAGGTCATTTACGGACGGCATTCCCTGTGTGTGGGATGAGTGGTTAATTTGTGTGTGCAGCATGTTCGTGTTTGTCTCCTCGTTGTATATTCTCGGAGTTAGACAACTTCAAGGCCTAAATTCAACTAGTTCCTATAGCCACCGTCTTCCCTGGTCATAGCTTTATACCAGCGGTTACGCAATGTACATACACTTCCTTGAACAACTTGCACTTTCGGGAAGCTGCAAGACAGTCGATGGTCTCTTACACACTTGATAATGCACGGAAGTCACGTATAGAATACTGACTCAGTTCCCTGTTATCATTGCAGATCTTCAAGGAACTGTCCTTATTTCGGGCTACAGCTATTCAAAATCGTCTGAAGATGAGCCAAAACTTCATGGTATAGGTAAGGTATTACACGCCTTTGCGTTTGGTTGAATGGTGTAGGGTCATCTAACTCTGCGTAATACTGAACTCCAGTGCTATGCCCCATATCCATATTTATCCATATCCGTTACAATACTCGTCATCAGTGAGATTCCTGCCGGCATTATCAAGCAATGTTGAAGAACTTGCACCTTAATTAATTGTTTGACCAATATTGTTATATTGGTATGATGTATTACGGCTGCGGGTGTCAAAGTGACGGTGCCAGAAGATACATAAGCGATACTGACTACTCCCAGGAAAGGTCTTCTTCCATAGGGTAGTGACTTCCCATCCTCACATTCGATGCTCAACAAACGGATCAATGCTCCCAGATGAGCTGAACTAGCCTGATAAAGACATGTTCTTATAGTCGATAGTCTTCAAAAACAACAGAATCGACGTGCATGGTCCACCACATTGACACGACATCGATATCCATATTTGAGATCTCAACGTTGTCCACATAGCCAGCATATTGGTTCCTCCTCCTCCTCCTCCTATTCTTGTTTTGCTGAAAAGTTGTTGTCATATTTACCCTGGGTTAATCTGTCACCGGTTTAATCTGTGTGCGGTTGGGAGTTGAGAATGTCTCCTCTATGCTGACTCTTTCGTTGTCAGTTGTTGCGGTATATGTTGCAAGATGATCGTTCAGAACAATTCCCTTGTTTTTGCTATCTATCTCCCCTTCTAACGACAGACTTTTCTTCTTTAACTCTTCAACATAAGCAACAGTGATTTAAGTACCATGGTATTCAAATTCTTGAATGTTTTCCCCTGAACAGTTTTAACAGAAACAATTTTCTTTCCTGAAAAATCCTTCTGTATATCGGTAACTTGTGCTGCTTCTCGATAGGCCTCAATCCTATTTGAAGATCATCAAATTTCTGGATTTGGTTCACTAGGTACCTTGATACATCCTTCAGATCCTGTCCACGGCATCATATCTGGGGAGTGAGGTAAGATAAATAGCTTCTACATGGAGTCCAATACACTTTCTAGACTGCATTACCAGTCAGCAACAGATTTTCCCCCAGTTGTATGGCTCTATAAAATTCTAGTACATCTACTTTAGGATAATACTTAAGGAGTGTAGTAGCCTCACCTTCCAGAGATGAACATAGGGCGTCTTTGATGACATATTGCTTGTGATTCTCCTGTACAAGGCTACGACGTTAATGTCGCAAACTGCATAATCTTCCTCATAATCAACACTCCTTTTAACTTAGATATCCAAGGGTTTCGAGATAAATGGACGGAGGAAGTTCATCAGAGCTGTCATCCTCGTCTGTGGAGGACAGAATTACATCATCTGCTAATAGACCATGTTGCTTAATATGATTAATCAGTTAGGCATGTAGCTCATCCTTACTACTGGTCTTAGGCTTTAAGTCTATCAAAGAACTCCTTCATTACATCAGGATATTAATGTGTAGGCCCACTGACCTCGTGACCTGATCCGTCCTCGGTCCTTAGGGCCAGTATATGTAGGAATATGACAAAAAAAAAAAATATTAAAGAATTTAAATAAATATCAAAAAAATATTCAAGTTGAGTCAATTACGCTTAAAACATTAAGCTAAATAATGAAAACAATACAGGCAAATACTAAATTTCAACACAATATTAACATGTTATCATTCCTAGCCATAGAGGGATTTCCGTATAATCAAATTATCTCATTTGTATTTGATGAGGGGGTACAGGATACCAAGTACATGCGACTATTTGTGTACTCAATACACTAAGTCACAAGACTGAGAGGTGCCCCATGGTAACGATTACCACAAACAAAGTATCTTGCTAGGCGTGCATTCAGGATTAAATTGCTATAACTTCCCCTTGGCTACAAACTGGAGCAATCAAACACATGGCAGTAGCCGCTGTATTCTACACAAACGTTTCGTTGATAAGGTCTTCGGATTCCTTTTTAAGTGGAATTCTAACATGTTTATGGAGATGTATATCTCTTGATATGGATGTCAACGTAAATATTCCGACTTGTAAGGATGGATTTAGATGGTCGTCAACGGGGTAACTCTGTTATTTACGATGCACAAGAGCAGACACGTAGCATGCAATAACGCCCATTTTAACTTACAAAGATTAATACATGATATTCAGTATGTGCTTCAACAAATTTAACTCGATCACGAAATGAAAGTATGCTTTCATGGTTTTCATTTTCCTCTGCTTAATCTTCCAAGATGTATTGACTCCATCGCAAGGCAAGCTGTAAGAAGGTAGAAATGTTATTGGTTGATGTATATCTACGAGCTATCATTAATATTGTTTATAAGATATTGTTAAATTGGATAGTTATCTGCATGCATTTTTCATTCTCATTAATGATAATAAAAGTTCATGATGATTTATTAAAATTGACTCTTTTCTAGTAAGTCACTGTGTATAAGTACATTCTGATCGCTCATATCTGGTTAAAGTTTTTATTGTGATTGCATGTCTGGTCAGAATTACTATATACGTCTCTTTGTGAAATATGTCGTATATTGAATACCACAAATCACATGTCGGCGGCACCCATACGATAACTGGTGATTCAAACATCAATATTGGAAAAAACTGTATGGCGATAATTGATATAGATGCCTGGGGTTTTAAGAAATATAAAAAATCATATCCGATCGTTATTATACATACCACAAACAAAGCAAATGGACATATACATGTATGCGAAAAAAATTGTAAACTCGAAATTGAACAGCACTCCGAAAACAAAAAACCCTATCTACCTGGAAATAGATAATATGCCCCCGAGACAGTCCCTTCTTGGCTATGATGACGTTAAACCCCGTTATAGCACAAAATATTACACCAAGAGGCCATTCCTTATTAGGACTGTGCAAAAGCATATCGGAAAAACATGTGATAGCCAATGCAAGATTTTTCCCGGACTTTGTGTTTCGTTCTCGCGAATCATTAAAAAAATACCATAAGTTATTGAAATAAGGAAGTGTCTAGTGAAATCTGACGAACTAGCTGGATAATTCTCGTATTACAACATGTTATAAGGAAGTAATGAAGATGTTTATATATTATTTTTGAGATTGTGTCAACAGCTAGTGGCAATCAAGGCCAGCCTGCGTGCGAGAAATATACATTTGGTGAGAGTTTGTGTGTTTGGGGAAACTAGACTATGCTGGTGTTTGGTCCCCTTGTCATAGCGTGGAGCTGATGCCGACTTCCATATAGTATCTCACTGACATATACTGCCGGGGACACCCGGGCCTCTTCATTAGGACCCAATATACTGCCGGGGACACCCAGGCGTCTTCATTAGGACCCAATATACTGCCGGGGACATCCAGGCCTCTTCATTAGGACCCAATATACTGCCGGGGACACCCGGGCCTCTTCATTAGGACCCAATATACTGCCGGGGACACCCGGGCCTCTTCATTAGGACCCAATATACTGCCGGGGACACCCGGGCCTCTTCATTAGGACCCAATATACTGCCGGGGACACCCGGGCCTCTTCATTAGGACCCAATATACTGCCGGGGACACCCGGGCCTCTTCATTAGGACCCAATATACTGCCGGGGACACCCATGGCCTCTTCATTAGGACCCAATATACTGCCGGGGACACCCGGGCCTCTTCATTAGGACCCAATATACTGCCGGGGACACCCGGGCCTCTTCATTAGGACCCAATATACTGCCGGGGACACCCGGGCCTCTTCATTAGGACCCAATATACTGCCGGGGACACCCGGGTCTCTTCATTAGGACCCAATATACTGCCAGGGACAGCCGGGCCTCTTCATTAGGACCCAATATACTGCCGGGGACACCCAGACCTTTCATTAGGACCCAATATACTGCCGGGGACACCCAGACCTTTCATTAGGACCCAGTATACTGCCGGGGACACCCAGACCTTTCATTAGGACCCAGTATACTGCCGGGGACACCCAGACCTTTCATTAAGACCCAATATACTGCCGGGGACACCCAGACCTCTTCATTAGGACCCAATATACTGCCGGGGACACCCGGGCCTCTTCATTAGGACCCAATATACTGCCGGGGACACCCGAGCCTCTTCATTAGGACCCAATATACTGCCGGGGACACCCGGGCCTCTTCATTAGGACCCAATATACTGCCGGGGACACCCGAGCCTCTTGATTAGGACCCAATATACTGCCGGGGACACCCGGGCCTCTTCATTAGGACCCAATATACTGCCGGGGACACCAAGGCCTCTTCATTAGGACCCAATATACTGCCGGGGACATCTAGACCTCATCATTAGGACCCAATATACTGCCGGGGACACCCGGGCCTCTTCATTAGGACCCAATATACTGCCGGGGACACCCAGACCTCTTCATTAGGACCCAATATACTGCCGGGGACACCCAGACCTCATCATTAGGACCCAATATACTGCCGGGGACACCAAGGCCTCTTCATTAGGACCCAATATACTGCCGGGGACACCCGGGCCTCTTCATTAGGACCCAATATACTGCCGGGGACACCCGGGCCTCTTCATTAGGACCCAATATACTGCCGGGGACACCCGGGCCTCTTCATTAGGACCCAATATACTGCCGGGGACACCCGGGCCTCTTCATTAGGACCCAATATACTGCCGGGGACACCCAGACCTTTCATTAGGACCCAATATACTAAAACGGACGGACCAGTCGTCCCGCATTCCCAAAATGCTTAGCGTTAAGATGGAGTAGCAACTACACTTTTAGAGACTTAGGTATATGTCGGTCAGGGGACAGAATCCAAATCCGTAAGTAGGAACGATCAAACTAAAGGCCATTGGGAAAAAAAGGTATTTTCAGAGGAGAAAAGATGGAATCCCGAATTAAGTCGCCTCTTGCGAATCATGCCACCATTCATTGAGTATCAATCAGACATGAAATACAGAAACTAAAACATTTTAAAAGATATAAAAATATATTTGACAAGAAACAAAAACAAAACAAAAAAAAAGATTTTTGAAGGGTACATATTTTGAAGGTATTATTGATGAAGTAGATATCCATGAATTACGTAGATGGCGTGTTGATTGTCGTGTGTCAAGATAATGGTGATGCCGGCATGTATTGCGGGAACATTTGGGTACGTGCATCATCCACTTTTAAAATTATCTACTATCCAACAAATCCATTACTACCTTTAATTTGGGCCCACTTTGCTTTCTCTGACTTCCCTGTTATATTTCATTTTGGTCCCTTGGTCACAGAAGGACGAAAAATTCAATTCTGTGTCAATTATATAATTCTACTCGGAGAACTACAGTTGTTTAAAAGTCGTGGTACAGTTACATTCTACGATTTTGCAGGTTATTTTGGATATGTGTTATATTTTACGACGAAAGTATCAAAATTGATTTAGCACTATGTGCTTAGCGTCTTTTAAAAGTTAATACCGAAATATGTGCATTAGAGTGAAACGAATGTCACCGTACATAACTGTATAAACCATGAGATTTGCAGTTAAGAACATATGTACTCCGTGTACTCGAACAGGTTGTCAAAGGCTTATGAATGGCTTGTTTGTAAAAATGCTCTAGGTCCAAGGAGCAGATAAAATCATATGAAGACAGTATGATCGAATGGCCGGGCCAAGCAATCACTATTTTATAAAGTAACCACTCACAGACAAATTCTTTCAAATGCTCATGGACTCATAACACTCCGTTCGGTCATACAAATATGAAAATTGACACGTGATTTATGCATCAATTTAAATCCAGTCAGACTGTTTCGATGTCTAATGATTAGCGTAGTGGTGACGTTGATAAACCGAGTTCTCGATTTGAAAATATGATTTAACCCGGAGTTGATCTCGATTTGTATGGTTAGTTTTGTCTCCGAGACAGAAGGAGCAGAAATCGGTTACCATTCTGGAACACCTGGTCCTCGTGGAGCAGAAATCGGTTACCATTCCGGAACGCCTGGTCCCCGTGGAGCAGAAATCGGTTACCATTCCGGAACGCCTGGTCCCCATGGAGCAGAAATCGGTTACCATTCATCTTTATTTATATATGTGTATATTTGTTCCTATTCCATCATCGTTTGATTGTTTTTTTATTTGGGGAAAAAACCGTCTTCATCTCGAAAACCTCGATTGGTTTATGTGTTGGTATAAAGTTACAATAGAACTTGGTTTGTCTCGGCTCAACGCTTCGATGCAAAGGCCAACGACGGAGTGCTGATGGCAAGTAAGGCTTTGGGAAACGAAAAGTTAATTAGGAAAAAAATCCAAATGTTGCAATCGGTTCTCCGCACCTTGCCGAACACATCTTCATTATAACACAAACATCCAATTAAATCCGTGCTTTCTTTACCATACTGCTGTACGTAGTATGGGCGAGTTTTTAATCTTCAAAAATAGCAATTTTAAGATCGATTCCAACCAAGAATAGGTATTAGTGACGCAACTCTTCCAAATCTGGCAGGTATAATGGTAGTGTCTCTCTTCCTAAAATACATTCTGTTGAGTGTGACAAGTACAGAGCTAGTGAATCCCTTGTATACCTGCTACACGTTTACCATTATCATATCGAGCCGCTCAGTTTTTAATGACGACGTGGTCTTGAATGCATGTAAATCTCTTTTTCAATTTTCAGAAAAAAAGGATCTTGAATGGTTATACCAATGTTGTAGTGGATATGGAGTGGGTAGGAGATGGCTTAATGTACTTTCCATCTCATTTGATCCCGGACATTGAACTCTAAACTAACTTCAAAATTCATGAAGAGGTAATTCTACGATCGTTAGCTTCCCTTCTTTTTACTCTTCGTTGTCACTAGATTCAGACATCAGAATTTTCTCAAATTGTATCCTTAAACGTATTCCCCAGGGAACTAATCGAGAATCATAGTACCTTTTTTGCTTCCGGTTATAAAAACAAAACGATAAAACAAGACAATGCAGCTAAGCTGCTGGAGAGATTCGTTAAAAAAACCTTCAAAGACATGTTTGTAAATCATGTACTTGTTTTATGTATCATTAATGACTAATATCATGAGATAGTTACCATTCACAATTCAACATTTTAGTGTCCTATGTATACTCTGACTTCTATAGGGACCAACCAACCAATTGTTTTCCCATAGACTTTAGTGTTAACGTTTTGGAGTATTTCATTCAAATCTCTGAATTCAATACGACAATTATGGTTTATAACAAAAGTTTAGGGTCTGAAATAACACCTAATCAAAAAAAAAAGTTGGGTCCTTCAGCTCAAATTTTCTCCAGGGTAGCAATTTTGAAAATGTGTGAATTTCGCAGTAAAAAATCTCAAAAATCTTAAATGTTTACCTGTTAATTATTATTACCTGAACTTTTGGGGGAAAAATCAATCGGACTTACGAAATTTATATCGACATTTCTTATTGATAGTTACCTATCAGGCTATATATCTATTTTCTCGCTTCATAACATACTGGCCAATCAGTGGCTGCCAGACATTTTATCCTTGGCTCAACTTTCTATACACAGGGGCTGTTTCAAAAATATATTTTTTCAATTGGTTGGTTGTTCCCTTTAAAGCCACATACTCCTGTAAAATCCTAAAATCCTAGTTGCAAACGTGCATTAATGGCAATCCAAGATGCTCATTCACGCTCTCCCAACATTGAAATGACCACTGGCCTGGACGCTTGACTGGGGGAGTCCTTCAGACATATGTATATAAAAATAACCTGCCGCATTTATATTTATAGCGAGATTCGTCACGGAGCCGAGAACGAGGCTATAACAATGTGCACTGCAAATAAACTACACGCATGGCCGTTGTTTACATATCGAGCATACGTGAACTTGCCTAATAATGATTTCATTTCAACATATTAACAGAATATTTGCGTAATACCCAGATAACTGAACAAAATAAATAAACATAATTTACATTTAAATCCTTAATTTCATAATGTAGCAATATGCATACAACACATCTTAGATCGGTGAAGTTGTCAATGTTCAAAAGCTAGCCAGCAATCCACTAGACGTCTGGAAAAATCGGAATTCGAGTCTATTCCTTTTTCTTCTCTCGTTAAGTTCCAACGAATCATTTCCTTTCCTAAGGAGATACTCGGGTTTTTCGATTCCACACACTTTTGTGTCTTTTTTTTTTTTTTTTTTTTTTTTTGCGTTTTTGGCAGAATCTGTCTGCGTTTTTGCAGTTCAACGCTTGCGGCGTTTCGCCATTTTGTACGGCCTGTAAAACCCACCGTTGCATTGTGGGACTAATTTTCAGATCAACTTGGTCCGGCAGCCACAGTTATTATGTTTGGGAATTCCCCCGTATACTTTCATAAATACACATTTTCTTTCAGTTTCTGATTCGCGATAGTCTGTTAGGTAAGTGTACGTATGTATCAAATCCGAAAACTATAAAAAGCTCAAAATGTAAACATTGATATATGTTTCTTCGTGAGTATGTGGCTTTAAGTGCATGTCCATTCTGTAATTACAGTTACTTTTCGTTTTGTTGAGTCTGCAAAATGAAAAGTATTAAAAATTTTAACGTTGCAAGCATATAAGTGTGTTATAGCTTAAAGATAAAAATATTGATTTCAAATGATACAAAATTTCTCTTTGGATTCATTATCCTTTTAAAATGACTAATCAATATAGTGAAAGTAGTCAATCATCAAATTATCTCTTTAGAAGTATTTAAGTTCTAAACTGTGTATTACCTTCATTTACTAAATATCAAGGATTCTTGCATGGTGCTGTGGTTCATGGAAAGCAATTTTCACACGATACTAGTAGATATAAATAATTTCTCCTTTCCTCACAAGCTAATTTCATCAGCACAACCATTAAGCCATTGAATCAATCCATTTAATTAAAACTATTGAAAATTTATTTCTACAATCATAAAACTTTCACTAGCTAAATTCCATAACCATCCATCAAAACTATATATTTAATAATGAACTAGTTTAAAGGCAAATTTTCATTAGCAACAATATTTATCAATATTACATATCCCTTACCAGTATATGCACAAATCTATTGTGTAAGGCACTATCACTACCTACATACAGAAATCAAGTCCAAATAGCAACACCTACTGGCAAAATTGTATAAGGTATAATCCATCATAACTATTTACAGAATGGATTAAAGCAAACTCCCATTAGCAACAATATTATATATACACTTATCAGCACAAATCCATTTCATAAGGCACTATTACTATTTGCATATAGAAATCAAGTCCAAATAGCTACACCTACTTCCAAAAAGTCTATAAGATATAATCCATAATTACCACTTGAAATCAGTTTATTCATTTTTTATTCATAAAACCCTGCGAGATCTTGAAAACTGCGATTTCCGGTTTACAGTTACTTCCGTTTTAGAGAGGCAAAACAGATGAAAGCATTCGGCCGATCTTTGCCGAGCGCGCTTCGCGCGCTGAGGCTTTTAAAAAATAGGCAGCATTTATGACCGTCCCAAGATTTTTGCAGGCTGTTTATAAATTAAATTTCGTAACCTACAGCAGTTGTAACATTTAAGGACGTTACGTAATTCACGTTCAATAACTCTTACTTGTACGTAAGTTATTTCTAAGAAAAATAAGGTCCAATTAATTTAACACACGTTTCACAAAGCCGATAAAGACGAGCAAACACATTACATTCCCTATTTTTAAAGTAACCAGTTATTAACTAGACTAGATATGTCAGGTTTGGATTTTGTTTTTACATAGGATTTATATTTTGTTTTGTAATATAATAAAACTGGCCTTCTAACGTTAAACAGTCTAGATTAATGAAAAGGCGAATTGGGGTCTGCAAGAGCTATTGAAAACGACCGTTTATATTAAGTATCCAGCATTTCTCTACATCTCTTTCGAGTCAAACCGATAACAATGCACGTGCTATCATACACAGACAAAGACAAGCCGCCCGCTGATAAATTATGGTCTGCCTAGATTTCCCTCTACTTTGATTGACAGCATTGTTTTTTTGTTGTCTTTTTTTCACCCAATTCAGATAATCAGACAGTAAATCCCATTAAAACTTCATTCTAGTGAGGTGTCTGTTCGATGCGGGAGTCGCTGTCTGAAAACTTCGTTAGTTAAGTCGCGCAAAGAAATTCCTCTGATGTTAGATAACATTCCGGCGATTTTTGATAAGAAAATAATAGTTTGTACAGATATATGTACTGGTAAAATGTATATCATTGATACAAACTTCGCACACAAGTATATAAGTAACCCATTAAACTGGGTACCAAGCAATTTAATTAATGTTTTATGCATGCTTTACTGAAGTGAAATCAAGATACAGAAAACATACGAATTTTATCTTCCATTCTTATATTTGTTTCAGCTATCAAACCCAACAACTTTACAATCATATTCTGATGTAGTAAACTTAAAGAATTATTGTTTGGTACAAATGATAACAACGGTTACGTGAATATTCACAAGATAATTTCAATTTCGTTATTTGAATTCAATCTTAGATTGTAGAGAGGAATAATGTGCCTTGGTAACCCCCACCCCCACCCCCATCCCCAGCCCCCATCCCCTTGGTAACCCCCAATCCTCCTTGGTAACCCCCCCCCCCCCCCCCCACCCCCACCCCACCCCTATCTCCTCCAAGTATTGCATTCTTTGTACCGAATCTTATGTAACGAACTTAAATCTATTCTAATGTCTGTAGACACGATTGTAAACACCGACAATCAACAGTCGTGTGATAAACGTACTGAGATGTGCCATTAATTAGATATTACATGTTTCATGACAGATTGTGTTTCAAGTAGAGCATAGTGCGAATAACATTAAAATTGAATCAGATTCTTTGGTTTTTGCACCTTGCCGAGTACCTTTGATCCCTGTCTAATAGATAGATAGCTGCAGTGGTATTGCATTAATCATGTTTGGTTAAAAACTGCAAATTTGCATACACCAAAGTAAGCTTCAAACAACGCACGATTCAGACAATAATTAACCTTCGGCCAAAGTGCAATCCTTCGATGGTGTTAATCTATAACAGCCACATCTGCATACTGTAACACAGCAGATATTAGATTGACCGAAATAGATCTACAGCCCCCATTTCACACTCATGATAACCTTTTCCTGTATTCACCTTTCCTGTCTCCCCGTTTGTCCTTCCTGACTAGTTTAATATCAGCGTCTCCCCCTGACAGCTGTCCTCCTATGACACTGACTAACACGAAGACGTTTACAATATCATCGTCTCCCCCCTGACAGCTGACCTCCTATGACACTGACTAACACGAGGACGTTTACAATATCCCATAGAATGAAAACCAAGCTCAACGTGAGGTAAGGTGGAAACCTATTGCAGACACACATTGTTGCCACGCCCTGGGGTTTAGATAATTAATTATGTATAAAACATCTCAACAATACTGAAGTTCAAGTGTACTACTAAAATATTAAAAACGACATAAAATGGAAGAGAAAACAAGAAAAGGAAGCATTATTTGTATAATTTTAATATTATTTGTACGGGGTCCTCACAACAGGCAGGGAAATGTCAAGGAAAAACCCACGGCCAAGTTATATGAGGATGAATACAAAAAAAGCCAGGGTCGTCTGATGACGGATGTCAAGGAAACGCCAACAACCAGGGTCATATGAGGGCGGATGTCAAAGATACACCAATAGCCAGGGCCGTGTGAGGACTTATGTCAGGGATACACCAACAGCCAGGGTCAGACGAATGTCAGAAATCACCAACAGCCAGGGTCATATTAGGACGGATATCGGAAGCATAAAAGAACAAAAGATAGTAAGTAGCATGATAGGTTAGAGGTGAAGAAAGGTGGGGATTTTATCTTCTCTCTTTTTTACCTAATGTATCGCTTAACACAGCCTCAGTCTTGCCTTTATTTGAGCGTTTACCTACATATGTAAGTAAGGGTTTTTGTTCTGTATCATGACCATGAGTATACCTTGGCCGTAAAACTTAACACTCAATATTTTTGGAGTGGGATGACTGGTTCGCCCGTTCTCAGTATAGCGATGATGGATTTGGCGATATGTTGAATGCCCTCGACAATATGCTTAACTGATGTAGAACTACAATGTCGGCGTCAGTTTATACCTTGCAACAACGCATCCGAGACTCTAACCAAACCAACTCGGGATAAGCCGTGAACAATGAGTATGTACACTCATATCCATGTATATCTAGCAAGGTCATATTTAATAGTATTGTGTTACAGATGATCTAGCTTTGAATATGTAGATATCTCTAGAGGAAACATTGTCTGCGATAAGTTCATTGTTGATATATTATGCCTACCGGAACTCCAAATATATATCGCTGGCTACTAACCACGTTTTATCTACCCATGTTGTGCTTGACAATATCTCCCCTTTAGTTGGTAGTTTACTCAATAAACATATGTTATACATTGTCAACACAGCATTATTTATTGTTGTGTTGAAGGCAAGGACTTACTCTCTGAAAGTATGTGATATCGATAGCAATTAAGTTTCTAAAACAACGTAACAGAGACAGAATATCATCCCTTATACTGTACATACCGCCAGAGGTTCTCTTGGGGGAAATCAATGCCTAGAACTGAATCTTGTTCCAGTTTTATTCATTTCCACCCTTTTATATAATCATAACTATATTACTGATGTCTCCCGTGTGTAACATCAAGTACAGTTGTGGAATGATATACTAGCAATGACGTTACACATTGATAGGATTAAGGAACCCTTGAGGTATTACCTGTAATTGCGTTCGGGTAGGTGGCCACTTTAGAGCAGTTTTAGGATCTTGGCCAGCTGATCATTGAATGTTACCATTATTTTTAAGTGTTTGACACAACAATTACAGTATATATATCAGACACAATACTATATTGACAGCAAATTATCATTTCAAATCTTCCGATCTTCCAGAAACAAGAATGAAGGAGGAAGATCATTTTTAATCGTGCCCTGGCCGGTATTCTAGCTCACGATCTGCGGTACCAAATCACTTAAACTTGAATGCTTGCTTCTGAATTTTGACGCAGTGGTTGCCCTTTATATTGAGCACAAGAAAGACCTGGCATAGCGTTCCTAGTGAACCGAATTCAAAACAAATACAATTTGCTCACATTGAATCTTATGTAGGACGCACTAACTGATCTATAGTGTCTTACGGGGTTGCCTTGAATCACAACAAGTACAGATAGCAGTTCCAGAAACGACACGATATAGACAGAAACGATAGAATTAAAATAGAACCGACACGATGTAGACCTTAACGACAAAATATACACAGAAACGACACGATATACACAGAAACGGCACGATATACACGGACACGACACGATAAACACAGACACGACACGATATACACAGACACGACACGATATACACAGACACGACACGATATACACAGACACGACACGATATACACAGACACGACACGATATACACAAACACAACACATACACGCACTATACACAGACGCACGATATAACAGACACACACTATATACACAGACACGACACGATTACACAGAAACGACACGATATACACAGAAACGGCACGATATACAGCACGACACATATACACAGACACGACAGATATACACGACACGACACGATATACACAGACACGACACGATATACACAGACACACGATATACACGGACACAACACGATATACACAGACACCGTACGATATACACAGACACGACACGATATACACAGACACGACACGATATACACAGACACATAAACAGACACGACGATATACACAGACACGACACGATATACACAGACACGACACGATATACACAGACACGACACGATATACACAGACACGACACGATATACACAGACACGACACGATATACACAGACACGACACGATATACACAGAAACGACACGATATACACAGACACGACACGATATACACAGACACGACACGATATACACAGACACGACACGATATACACAGACACGACACGATATACACAGACACGACACGATATAAACAGACGCGATAAACACAGACACGACACGATATACACAGACACGTCACGATATACACAGACACGACACGATATACACAGACACGACACGATACACACAGACACGACACGATATACACAGACACCGTACGATATACACAGACACGACACGATATACACAGACACGTACACGATATACACAGACACGACACGATATACACAGACACGACACGATATACACAGACACGACACGATATACACAGACACGACACGATATACACAGACACGACACGATATACACAGAAACGACACGATATACACAGACACGACACGATATACACAGACACAGCACGATATACACAGACACGACACGATATACACAGACACGACACGATATACACAGACACGACACGATATACACAGACACGACACGATATACACAGACACGACACGATATACAGACACGACACGATATACACAGACACGACACGATATACACAGACACGACACGATATACACAAACACGACACGATATTTACAGAAAAAACGCAAAGATACAAAATCCTAATAACGGAATCTCTTGCAAAGTCAATGCACCCTTTTTACTAGGATAGTGAAGTAATGTAAATATATTGATCTATTTTATCCATACAGCAGTCCGTTCTGAATTGGATCATGTTCTAATATACAATTCCCACATGTTACTCTTTACCATTTACAGTCCATGGTAAAGGCCCAGAGCCTTCTCGTCGGAGCGTCAACTCAATCTGGCAGCGCATTTCTCTCGTTCAAGGTCGTATAACGAGGTTTTGATCAATTTGATTAGAATTTAATACAACGTTCTTTTACGTAGAAATGCCTTCTGGAGCCTGGATAGAACGAACGCTATCGACTGTCGCACATATCATGTATGGTTCTGATAAGGCAATCTGGTCTTGTACAAAAACTATACATATTCCAATTAAAATCCAATATACAATTGTAAAAAAAAAATCAGTCAATTGTTCTTCGAGGCAGGCGGAAGCAAAGGTAGTATTTCAGTATTGTTACTTTTGAGACCAGGCTTTCGCGTTTATACCGGTTTCCATTATACGACATGAGTTTACAGAGCTACAATGGCACTTGTATCAGTGAATAATATCCAATATATGTAAATCCCTTCAAAACTGGCAAGTAGAATAATTATGCTGTTTTGGACTGTCAACACCTTACTGCTGACGACTGTTGTTTGTAGTATGTTTTCATACCCAGAGAGAGAAATTGCCCGTATCTCGTTCCACAGACATCATTCAATTTAAATAAAAATTTCGATTTCGCTCTTACTTCACAGTGACAAACAAGCTAACCGGTAATAAGTATTTATATATTAAAGTATTTAAAATGCTGCTGTATCTATCCCCGTGAAGAATATATACAATATTGTGTTCGCTAGCATTGAGTTTTAATACTTTTTTTTATCCAGGGAAAGCATGGTCTTTCATTGATAGGTGCATTATTATTTCAATCTATAGTAACATTATCTTTAACATTTGACTTATAAAGCTGAAGCTACATTTATTCCAAGCAACTGATTTTCATTTGATAGAAATAGTGACATTGACCTTTGACATCCAAGTCTGAAAGATTACTTAAGGCATTATGCAGCAACCAAAAAAGAGGCCATATAGGCCTATATTAATCATCTACTTTTCTGGATCACTTGGTTATTGAGAAATACTTTTTAAACTTAGGGCACAACATCTCATGATTTGGGGCCATTTCTACAAAATGTGCATTTGAATTGTAGATTCCCCCTTTTGGGTCCCACCCATTCCCCCTGGAAACTAGCATTTTTAATCTTATTAAGAAACAAACAATTTTGTATAATTCCAGGGCAGAGAACAAAGAACACCTTCCCAGCGTTAACACCTCCGGGTAGAGCAAAATGTCCTTCAGGTACGTATCGTATATGGAACAGCCTTCCAAATACCCTGCGGAAAGTTGAAAACTATGTCGAATTTCGGAGGCTGCTCCGTATGTGGGACGGCCCGGACTGTAAGTGTGCTAATATGTTCAGCTTAAATTTTGTCATGTGATGTACGCCTTTCTGTTTTTTATTCCTTACACTCCGTATGTGTGCTCTCAGAGATGTGACGTCTGATGTTCTGCTCTAGATATTGCATGCTTTGTGTCTCGTATATTTTGTCTCAAGTTTTGATTTTATTTTTCTGTATTTCAGTTTAATTTTATTTATTTAAATTACTATAATTTTTTTTCTTCTAATGTACACTATATTAGTGTGTATTCTGGATTTTTTTTTACTCTTTACTACAAAGCATTCAATGTACGTTACACTTTTCTATAGTGTTTTAATTTAAACTTTAGTAACTAACACAGTGTCTATGTTATACTGTTGTTCATTCTTAGATCTGTTAAATCTGTGATGTAGGTTAACCTATATCTGTGATGTAACTATTTAACTAGTGCTGTGATATAGTTATGTTGTTGTTTGAATATCTGTTTTCAATTCATGTTTGTCGAAATACAAGCTCTTTCGAGCTTATGTTACTCTGTTTGTGTATATTCGACGTAAAATAAAGTGTTCTTGTATCTTGTAGCAGTGTTACGCGAGAAACTTAAGTCTCTTGAACATGTAGTCCAGCCAAGTGATGCTCTAGAACATAATATATTGTGATCATCAAGTTAGCTGTACATAAGAGCTTAACAGGGTTGTTCTCTTAGACTACTAGCCCTTTCTGGCCCTTCCGTTCCCACCACAGATGACTGAGGGGAGTTATGTTTTCTATCATGAACTGTCACAATTAAATGTACAACAAAAAGGAGAAAACTGTTCGAGTAATGTAACCCTAAGAATTAAAGCAAAGGAACATAATTATTGATGTGATAATGCAAAATATTGATGTTTTCCAAAACAAAAATCAAATTTCGCAAAACAACCAATTCTCAAAATTCACCGAAATATGACATTTGTTTTATCTAAAGGAAACCTGGAACCTATAGAAATGAGGGAAAAAATTAAGATATTTAACAGAAAGAAAGTAAAGACTCGTGTGAGGGACTACAACTAACAGAGATATTGTCAAAAGAAGGAAGATCAATAAGTGTACAAATAAGCAAGTGTAAACTTTGTTATATAAAAGTTATATCTGATTAGTATGAATTATGGCAAGTAAACATCGTACAATATACCTGTGTGGTTAGATCATCTAATTCTGTCATTATGTATTCAGAACAGTTGTTATTAAGTAGCTATGGTCATTATCTTTACAAAGCAGGGGTTGCTTCATCTAATACAACCCTAGTCTCATCCTGCTGATTAATCAACCAGTAAAAGGCTTCTTTATCAACAACAATTGTGCCAGCAAATAATCAAACTACTTCAAATACATCTGTTCAATAATTCAATTAAGAAATATACATTGAAACATTTCATTATGATTAATGCAACATTGCGATTGCGTTCAACAACACTTACCATTAGTCGGAGAACATGCATAGCTTTGGTTGGTTCACCCTTCTCTAATAACAGTGCATTTTAATTTTTGGAGCTTTTTTTAAGTGTTTCAGATTAATAATTATATGAATAATATTGTCATCAATGGTTACGTTTGCTTAGAACAAAAGTAAAAGATGTTTCTACTAAAAGAAAGAAAAAGATAGAAATAATAGACCCATGCTGAGACATACAGATGGTAATTTATTTAGTTTTTTCAATGAAACTTAAGTATAAATCAATACAAATACCATATCTGCATGTACATATATCTCGGAAGCGATGTCATGCATTTGTATTTTTGATTTAAGGCTGAATATTTACATTCAGTATGCTTGAAAGCATTGGCGGAAATTGCGTTCAATTTTCATAACAATATAAGCCTCATCACACTGTGTAGTAATGTCGGGAACCGCGTTACCACGGGTAGTACCCTCCGCCGTCACAGTGTGTAGTAATGTCGGGGACCGCGTTACCACGGGTAGTACTCTCCGCCGTCACAGTGTGTAGTAATGTCGGGGACCGCGTTACCACGGGTAGTACCCTCCGCCGTCACAATGTGTTGTAATGTCGGGGACCGCGTTACCACGGGTACAGTAGTACCCTCCGCCGTCACAGTGTGTAGTAATGTCGGGGACCGCGTTACCACGGGTAGTACCCTCCGCCGTCACAGTGTGTAGTTATGTCGGGGACCGCGTTACCACGGGTAGTACTCTCCGCCGTCACAGTGTGTAGTAATGTCGGGGACCGCGTTACCACGGGTAGTACTCTCCGCCGTCACAGTGTGTAGTATTGTCGGGGACCGCGTTACCACGGGTAGTACTCTCCGCCGTCGATTTTTTTTTTTTTTTTTTTTTTCGTGCTCTTTTAAATGCACACGCCCCATGTAATATTTACCTAAATCCAATGTCGTGATGGTCTCTTAAATGTTCAAAACATTAAAGATCACTTCAAAAATCTTACAGAATAAATGTTGTAGATAGAACAACGTTTTGTTTGTGTTGTTGTCCGGACATATTTACCATGAATATGTCCAAAAGTCAATGTTGTTATGCCCGCATTGATATTGAAAAAAAAATGAGTTTATTCCTTAAATAATATGTAAGAAATATGAATTCAAAATTTTTGGAGTTCACATAGAAAACTAAAAACAAAAAACATATATAAAATACCGAGACAATAGCATCAAACTTTCAAAGAGTATTAGAAATGAATCAATTGGTTGAAAACTGGCCTACTTGTATCTTCCAAATCGTATGCATATTTCAATACACGGTGCCATGAAATCTAGATAATCGTTAATTTTAGAAATCTAAAAACATAATTGCAATTAATAAAAACAACACAAACAACCTTGGAATTGGAATGTTATTTTCCCCAAAGTATTTTTTCATGGTTAAAATAAATTTGTTTGAAGTGGGGAAAATTGTTTACTTCCAAATAATTACTCATTGTTGGAAATAAAAGAAAGAAACAGAAGGAAACAATTGATACTGAATTTATCAACCAACTCTGCCTTAGAGAGTAGGATGTTTGGCATGATCGCTTTGAAGCTTCGCAGTACTAGCTTTTTTTAATACGCGTTTGCTCTAATTCTGGTGCTGTAAACAAACATGTCGTCTGGAAGGTGCCGGTTGGCTGGGATTGGAATTCAAATTGCGTTCATTTCGGCAAGTTAGTCTGGTACAATATCCAGGTGTTGCTAGATCATTTAATATTGTATTCAAAACATATTCAGAACAATTGTTGTTTAGTCGCTTCGGTCAAAAGCATAAAAACTGGGATTATTCTATAAATCTTATTTAATTATCATATAAATATTTCTCTAAAGAAGACAGTTCAAATCTTGTAATAATCTTAATTGACCACAGATATCTTCACTAGCCGTTGTTTGTGTTGCCCTGACGAGACAATGTAATAAATCGCCTCTTCGATATCACAGTTACACGAACGGGTGAGCGACACGCGGGTATAAACACTTCCACAGTGTAAATGTATTTTGTTATCAACTCTATGTATGTTTTAATGTGATGAGCGACATACGGAGACAAACAATACCACAGTGTAGATGTAATTGTTTATCAACCCTATGTATGATTTAACGTGATGAGTTTTACGATGTCTAGCCTTGTATTAATCATCGTAAGGGTTTTTTCCTAACGCAAACGAAAATATGACGTTTCAATAACGTTGATAAATCTTCGCCATTTGTAATACACAAAAGAGAAAATTGTATCAGATTTCCCAAATATATTTCTCATGAATTCCAGCGGGATATTTGTCATCTAAGGTTTATAATTACGAAAGTAGATTTATTGTAAACCTGTTTTTATCGCCAAATCAATATATGATCAGGTGGGTCGACTGTTTTTGATTTACTGACTCATATACACAGCCATGTAGACGATATTGTCAGGATTGATTTACTCCCATAGAGATTTAATGTTAAATGTTGTTCATCCAACCAAGTGTCGTACATCTAGCAAAATGTCGTATATCCAGCGAAGATTTTATATCTAAACAAGTTCTTATATTCTCTTTTTATGTGGTTTCAATGCTTATCTATTTTTATGTGGTTTCAATGCTAGTCTCTTTTTATGATGTTTCAATGCTAGTTTCTTTTTTACATGTATGTGGTTTCAATGCTAGTCTATTTTTTATTTGGTTTCAATGCTAGTCTATTTTCGATGGTGTTTCAATACTATTCTATTTATTATGGCGTTTTAATGCTAGTCTACTTTGATGTGGTTTCAATGCTAGTCTATTTTCTATGCGGTTTCAATGCTAGTCTAGTTTTATGTGGTTTCAATGCTAGTCTATTTTGATGTGGTTTCAATGCTAGTCTATTTTGATGTGGTTTCAATGCTAGTCTATTTTTGATGTGGGTTCAATGCTAGTTTTTTTCTGTGGTTTCAATGCTAGTCTACTTTTTCTGTGATTTCAATGCCAGTCTATTTTCTATGGAGTTTCAATGCTAGTCTACTTTTTTATGTGTTTTCAATGCTAGTCTATTTTTCCAAGTTTCCTAATTTCTTTTTCACACATTCGTTTTTCATTTCAGCCCATTTGCTCGTTTTGTAATAAAAAAGAAAAATCATTCATTCTACAAACTCTTTCATACAGTATATTTATTTATATGCGTTTATATATATATATTTTCAACAAAGCAATGTGGGAGCTACATTTGTACACATTCATGCTAAGAGCTACATTGATTGATATATTATTTTAAAATTCAACAATAAGTATACATGTAATTTCCAAAAAATCTCCAAAATAACGTATAACCATGTATGTGTGCAAATGATGTATCACCAATAGGAAACCTTAATAGAAATAGACGACACATTTACTTTACAAAGAAGAAATAATGAAAAAGAACAAACATTGAAAAGGGAAATTTGAGTATCTATACTTATCTAATACTCAAATATCGCAATATATATACAGTATCCCCCATATTTAGCTCACAAACTGTGTCACAAAGCTCCAAATAATTGTTTCCTAATTTCTAGTGTGTTGTAGTATTAGTGAATAAGCGTTCATCGCTTTCGGTATCTCAGTCGTGTTACCGTAGGACGTCAAAGATCATAGCTCGTTGCACGTTATATAAATATCATATCAGCATCAATAGCTAGCGACCTTGAAGCTTACACTTCTTATGTCTGTACTTGTCATTACATGAAATTGAATTTGGAACTTCAACAGTATTTTCTGGACTGGCTATAATTTCTGTTTTATGTTATTTTCACTCATCGTTTCACAATCACGCTATTGCATAATCTGTCTATATTACATCACGCACGTGACAAGATGTGCATGCGAAACCTTATTTGTTATATACGCAACATCGTCAAAAATGTAAAATATCGAATTACACAGGAAGACTCTGTTCCTCAAGTTTTGGTGGGTAAAATACATACTCTTAAATATATACTGCCTGCTTTACTCAGACACCGCCGTTATTCACCAGACATCCAAAAGACACAATTGCAGTTCAAGGCTGAGCTAGCATGGTGGTTCATGACCTGTCCGACCTTTCGTGGAGTTCACAGAGTAATTGAATACGAGGCTGAAGTGAATGATAGTTCGTACAGAAACGACTTGTTTGAGTCCCTGGCATGATTTGGGGCGGTGTTGTCTTTAGTTGACATAGGGGAACCCAACACGAGACATTCCTTACCTCACGTCATGGTGATTGTATCAGGTGTCTAAAATGAAATCATATGTCTGGTTCTTGGTTTTTTGCCTGGGATTGTGAGAAACACCAAATCTGTTTGGCTTTCCTTCTGTCTACTCTTTCTTTAAGCGTTACGTTTTTCTACTCTTGACACCAATCGCATTATGACGCGGGATTATTAAACCACGAACAACGTCTTCGTTCGTAATATTTCACAATTTCAAGCTTTAGATAATTTGTCCATATATGTTTTTCCTTTACGTAATCAACAATAAAAATGACAATATTTTTGGAAACATTAGCAAATTATCAATATATGTAGTCGGTGGCAAACTTAGTGAAGAGCTATAGCATGCTAACTCCCATGAAAGGCCGAAGAACGTATCACTTTCCTTGATGACTTTAGATCCTGTTTGTCTGCACTATTCCAAGAGACATATCATTCACAGTTAGATTGCATCAGATACGGTTTAGACACATCACAACACAATCAACTGCCACCTGTATTGTACTCAAATTCCCTTAATGGCTGTAGTGGTTTGCTTAAACGAGAAATGTGTATTGCTCCCCAGAGTCGTCATATCCCCGTGTTTGTATCGGGCCCTGCTGCCTTACATTTCATAGGAAAGGAATATAGGCTATTTAACGTCCACAAGAGTAGGATAACAGTTAATATATATATACTTTTCAAAATAAAACTGTGAATTACTCTGTATTCAATCTTTGGGATCTCCTCTCGTTTACTGTACATGTACTTTCTGGCTAGAGTAGTCAATACCACTTGGATAAGGAGCTGGCAATCCAAAAACTTAAAACCAGTAAAGGAATCAAAGTTCAATGTGACAGTCTGCTTCACAGATAGCTTGTTATGTTACTGTAGAATATTCCTCAAGGGGTCGTACTGTACATAGTGTGGTTTTCTACACGAACATCAAAGTCCAGCAATAAGTTGACTGCTTATAACATCTCCCGGGAGCGCCATGTGTTTGACCTATTTCCCGGTACAGATTACACTATTTTACAATACTATCTTTTTTTATTTGTCCTTCTTTGCTATCTGTTCTATATATGCCATTGGTTGTTTGCCTGAATCCAAGAAACATACATGGATGTTTGGCGTTTAGACAGATGTATACTGTTTAGATGACCTTAATGAGCTGTTCTTTTGCCACGAAATAATGAAAGTATTATTGTTATATTTTTGCCGATCCAGAATGTAACTACAAAATATGTAAAATGAAGTAACAAAATGTAAATTTGCTAATTAGCGACCCTATATTTTGCCTTTAAGAGAAAAAGACGGTAATTACATTTTTCGTGATCTTGCCGCAAAGCAAGAAAGAACGAATAGTTTCGTAATCTTACGCTGAAGAATGTTCTAAACTGAAGAACGGGTCGTGAACAATTGGATCACAGCTATGTTTTGCCTTTTCTCGCAATTTCGGTTCGGCGTTGTGAAACAATTAATTTAGTGGGGCTAAACGATAAACAATTATGATTGTTTCTGGGCGAAATTACGAATTGGGGCATATCAGCCACCGTATGCTATTTTTAGTTTGTTTTGAAGACTGCTTAGCTTGCTGTAATTATAACGTCAGATGGTGAACATTGGTGGAACTATGTTTATATACGATAATAGTATGTGATGTGATGACACTCGTTAGGAGTCTCGTCATTCGTTGAAATCGTCCTCATTTAATATTGACTGTTGGTTATCGCCCAAGCAACTAATTATTGCTGTAACGTAATCTGTGGTAAAATAAGCATTACAATAAGCTTGATAGTAACCACATCTTTATAACGTTTGTTAGCAGTTAAATGCCATCTCTGTGATTTATTAACTTGGTATTTATTAGTTTATCATCGAATTTTTAGAGGTTTCACCAGGGACAAAAATTGTCTCACCCTTTTAGGACGACTCGTAGACGTAAGATGTTTGTCATCCTTCTATGACTAGTCAATGATACTAGGGAGCAAAGATGTGTCATCTCTATAGAACTCGTCAGTGATACTAGGGAGCAAAGATATGTCATCTCTATAGAACTCGTCAGTGACACTAGGGAGCAAAGATATGTCATCTCTATAGAACTCGTCAGTGACACTAGGGACCAAAGCTATGTCATCTCTATAGAACTCGTCAGTGATACTAGGGAGCAAAGATATGTCATCTCTATAGAACTCGTCAGTGACACTAGGGAGCAAAGATATGTCATCTCTATAGAACTCGTCAGTGACACTAGGGAGCAAAGATATGTCATCTCTATAGAACTCGTCAGTGACACTAGGGAGCAAAGATATGTCATCTCTATAGAACTTGTCAGTGACACAAGAGATGAAATATGTGCGAAAGACAGATGGCAGTACAGAGGAAATTAAAAAAAGGGAAAAAGCAAATTACGAGGTATATCTAAAAATGTATGGATAACAAAAACTATGAACACGTATTCATGGTATATCATTAAAGTATTATAATGTCACAAATGTTGCCTTTTAATGCCTTCAACTATGTGAAGATAGATTTGGTGCAAATCAACATGCAACCCTGAACCTGAGCCATCTATATCGGGAATGTTAAATTTATATCAGGAGTGTTAAGTCTGAGCGATCTATATCGGGAATGTTATATTTATGTCAGGAGTGTTAAGTCTGAGCCATCTATATCAGGAGTGTTAAGTCTGAGTCATCGATATCGGGAGTGTTAAGTCTGAGCCATCTATATCAGGAGTGTTAAGTCTGAGCCATCTATATCAGGAGTGTTAAATCTGAGCCATCTATATCAGGAGTGTTAAATCTGAGCCATCTATATCAGGAGTGTTAAGTCTGAGCCATCTATTTCAGGACTGTTAAGTCTGAGCCATCTATTTCAGGAGTGTTAAGTCTGAACCATCTATATCAGGAGTGTTAAGTCTGAGCCATCTATATCAGGAGTGTTAAGTCTGAACCATCTATATCAGGAGTGTTAAGTCTGAGCCATCTATATCAGGACTGTTAAGTCTGAACCATCTATATCAGGAGTGTTAAGTCTGAGCCATCTATATCAGGACTGTTAAGTCTGAGCCATCTATTTCAGGAGTGTTAAGTCTGAGCCATCTATATCAGGAGTGTTAAATCTGAGCTGTCTATATCAGGAGTGTTAAGTCTGAACCATCTATATCAGCAGTGTTAAGTCTGAGCCATCTATATCAGGAGTGTTAAATCTGAGCCATCTATATCAGGAGTGTTAAGTCTGAGCCATCTATATCAGGAGTGTTAAGTCTGAGCCATCTATTTCAGGAGTGTTAAGTCTGAGCCATCTATATCAGGAGTGTTAAGTCTGAGCTGTCTATATCAGGAGTGTTAAGTCTGAGCCATCTATTTCAGGAGTGTTAAGTCTGAGCCATCTATATCAGGAGTGTTAAGTCTGAGCCATCTATATCAGGAGTGTTAAGTCTGAGCCATCTATATCAGGAGTGTTAAATCTGAGCCATCTATATCAGGAGTGTTAAGTCTGAGCTGTCTATATCAGGAGTGTTAAGTCTGAGCCATCTATATTATCAGGAGTGTTAAGTCTGAGCCATCTATATTATCAGGAGTGTTAAGTCTGAGCCATCTATATTATCAGGAGTGTTAAGTCTGAGCTGTCTATATCAGGAGTGTTAAGTCTGAGCCATCTATATTATCAGGAGTGTTAAGTCTGAGCCATCTATATCAGGAGTGTTAAGTCTGAGTTGAACCCTTATCTGTAGGCGATGGAAGTGTAACACGTTAGGCTTTTTTGACGACACCGACCTGCCGTGTGCATGTGTCCAGCTTTGCACAAGGGTTCTCCAAGTAGGGTAGCTGCAAAAATAACGGTATCTGTTTAATTGAAATCGAAAGAGATCTTTTGTCTATCCCGATGGTTGATGAGTTACTCATAAGCTTTCTTTTTGATTAGAAAAAGACATGTTTTATAATTTGAAACAAGTTTGTCAAAGGTGGCAATGCTCCTGATTACTATAACGCTTCGGTTTGAATAAATCAAGTACGCATCCGTGACAAACTTATTTCAAACAACACCTCAATAATAGATGTGATTATGAAACTGAAATTACAAATAAACACATTCGAACAACCCTGGACGAGAGGTGGCAGATAAAAAAGTTCAAACGCTTAACGAACTCTTTTTTCTTTTTCTTTTTTTTTTAATTTACATTTTAATGATCTTATTGTTACAGAGTGTTTACGATTACAATCGGGTAATAGACAAACAATGCAAATGTATCTGCAGGGTCCTTTCCTACACGAAAGTGCAGAAGTAGCTCACACATTCGTTGTCAAACACGTTGTAATGTTTTGTGATATTTGTATTTTGTGATATATCTACTGCTAGATTGTATTATGTCCGTTATCGGTACATAACATTAGAAGTCATTACTTTACGGGTATATAAAGGCGGGGCATTTGTAAAAGGACCCTCCTCTCTTCTGCTGGAGTCAAAAGTGGTCAGCCAAATCTGGTGGTGAGTAATGATATAATGCCAGAACCTTTAGTGACTCAGTGAGTTAAAGTAAGCATCGTCTGAAGTCCGAGTTCGCCGAGAATATCGGTAAATGGGATTGGGGCGGACGCCGGCCAAGAAGTTGTAGGCTGGAGTTTTGCGGAAGGTTGTCAGGGCGCCGTGATAGTACTGCGGGACGTGCGAGTGCAGACAAGTGACACAGGTGATGTTGGTTCATTCAAACTAACTTATTGATGATTTCATTGTTATATAATAATAGAGATTGGCATCGCTATTAACGCCGGCGTAGGGACCGGGAACACCATCGCATTTATGTCGAAATATATACCCAGTAGCCGTACTCCTAGTAATATTGTAGTGTGTATATAGTGTCATTCATTATCCTACTACCAGATAAGTAAATTATATATGTGGTTGGACAGTTGTTGTTGTTGTTGTTGTTGTTGTTGTTGTTGGAAGGCGTAGGAAACATACATTCAGACCCCGCAGGGGACAGAATGCAGTTGTATGAGATAGTGGACCCGCGTTATGCTGACGATTCAGATGGCACCCATCCGAAAATGTTACAGAGTGGGCAATTTTGCTATCGGCGTCGGCACACGGCGTCGGCACAGGTAAGGGGCTAATGGAGTTTTGATGGCTGGTGGTGGACTGGAACAATCCCCACCGCTTGTGCAAGACGGGACATGGATGAGAACGGAAGCTGAAAAGAATGAATGCAAAAAAGATTCCACTCAAGCACATAAAAGTTAATCCGGCAAGACGCCATTTCAACCACAAGTATAGGAATACAATACAGAGTTGCTTCTCTAATACAATAAAAAAAAAAGTATCATTTAGCCCTGGGGTACCGCTTTGATGAGAGACATCCACTTGCTTATGTTGACTCTCAATCCCACCCGCTACTTCCTGTTCCTCAGACGGCTACTCATGAGACTAAAGAAACCCCATAAGGTGAGAGCTTCCTCAGGAACAGGTCATGTGGAAGACAGTCGAAGACCTTTGAGAGATCCATAAGAATGGCATCAACCTAGTTGTGATCATGCCATGACCTGTTGCCAGTCGTCCAGCAGGCACAGTAAAGTGGTTTAGAACTCAAAGCCAGCCCTATAGCCAGCTAAAAACGGGCGCGAAAAGTATCATTATAAAAGGTAGACAGCTGATCATGCAGAATTCTTCCAATTTTTTGGGAAATACTAGGAAGTATGCTGACTGGCCTATAATTACTTTTATCCACTGGGTCGTTTTTCTTGAATACTGGAGTTACTTGAGCATACTTCAAACGGTCAGGAAAGGTACATTCGGAAATAGAAAAATTAAGAAGTTTAGAAAGAATTGGACTCGAGGAATTACTACAATATTTAAGAATTCTACATGATTTTTTTTTCTAGTTCTGATAAAACCTTGGAGACATCATTATGTATAACAGGGGGAAAAGAAAATTTAGCGGAAGAATGAAAATGATTTTCAATATTTACAACACTTTCCTGGTTATCAAGATTAATGTTTTCCATGTTACTCCTATGTTTTCTGCCACAGTAATGAAATGAGAATTCAAAATTTCACACCATTTACTTTGATCAGCCGAGACACTGTTATTTTTACTGAAGATTATATCATTGTCTCCTTTGACTTCTTTGTTTGGATAAAAAAAATATTGCTAGTTGACAAAAACTCTTTACACTGTAGGCCATCACTACACCTAGGTCTAAAGTATTCAACAATAGACCGTTTTCTGAATTTATTTACTAAATGTCTTGTTGCTTTCTAAAATGCTTAAATTGCTTTCTGCAACCTTCCTAGTTTGTGGTAGTTTTAAAATTGCAATATTTGCTAAAACACAACGTTTTCTATAAAAAGCACGCCGCAGATTATCATTCATATAAGGCAACTTGCTAGGTGTGTCACGTATTTCTTTGATAGGACCATAAACTATCTTTCAAAAGTGTCCCATGAGTCAAATATACATCATCTGGGTCATCAAAAACATAGCTTACAGAAAAATGGTAATTTACTCACATCATCTTCAAAATTTTCTTCCATATTTACAAATAAATATATCAAACCATAGAGTTTTCTTTCTATTACAATACTGACCGTGTCGTGTCATACATACAGATAAAAGAATGCATGCAGGTGGCTGTTAAAGTTATATCAACCAGATACAGCTTCTTACATGACATGTTGCAGATGTAGTTAAGTTTCTAAAATAAAAAAAAAATCATCATTTACTTAAGCATTGAACTGCTTTCAGTTGGAAGTTATGGGCTGATGAATGCCAACTGGACAAAGGCAAATTTAATGAAGCGCGCTAGCTCTTCATGTTGAATTTGTCTTTGTCCAGTTGGCATTCATCAGCCCATAACTTCCAACTGAGCGCGCTAGCTCTTCATGTTGAATTTGCCTTTGTCCAGTTGGCATTCATCAGCCCATAACTTCCAACTGAAAGCAGTTCAATGCTTATATTTACATTTGACAACGATTTTTAAAGACTATATCCAGGAATTTTGCTCCGACGATGAATGAACAAATTGTTATCGTCAAAGACGGAACAGCCTTTTCAACAGCCATCTTTCGTTATCGCCGACGTGACAATTATGACGTCACTATATTAATGACGTCATGATAAAGATTTGTGAGCTTGGTAAAGTTATATAGTGGGGCTGCAGTGTAAATGTAAATATATCATTAAATGCTTCGCTTTTGTTTCCATCTAGCATATCGTAGTTTAGATCTCCCAATCGGATGACGTTGTCAACTTTCGTGCTAATCTGGTCTAGATTAATAGAGTCTATGTTTCTAAAACGTTCCTTTCTCATTGAATTTGGCCAATATACCCCAGTTACAAGCCATTTTCTTTAATTAAATATAATTTCTAATACGATAGAAACATTCTCTGTCGTCACATTGCAGGACCTATCGTTTGGATTTGACTGGTTTATGACAGTCACCTCAAGGAATTCGAATGGGTCCTGGATTTGAAGAAATGTCTCCAGACAGTTGTAGAATCATAGTAATGGTCGAAAATAATTCATTCTTAAAGCCATGAGATAGTTAGGATGTAGTGGACGAAGACTTCCCTTAGCCTATGTGTGAGTAGGGTTCGCCGCACTAGCAAATCAGGAAAGTATGATTTCTCGCTAGCAAAGTCATCAAAGTGCAAATATTCATTAAATAATAGTCCCGACTTATTAGGGGATTGGGGAGGTGACAGAGGACGGATCAAAACCCCTGGTTAGATACAATCTTATCACCAGAACGAAAAATTGCAGAGCTGTGAGCACTACCTCCGACATCGTTGCCATGCAGCTTGTCTTTGGTCAGTGTTACATATAATTAAGAAAATATGTCACATGGCATGGTTAGCAATAGAGCTAAGAGGATAGAGGATTACTGAATAGACCAAATATCCGTTCATGGGTTTAACTGGTTGTGAGTTCTATGTTTCAACCATGTTGTACTAGTATAGATTAGAGTCATACATATGTAATCATGATAGGGCACGTATACTCTGAATTTAAGTATTAAAAACATAGCAAAAATACAAATAGTCCAGACGTATGTTTTTCAAACAAGACCATTAAAACAGGATTGTGATGTAAACCAAGCAAATACGACATTCCAATATACATGTAGTTTATTTTGTATTTCAGGCACTGTCCCTTACTGTTAGTGGTGAATTCTGAATCAGCCTCAAAGATGGGGTTTCAAAATGGCCTAAGAAGCAAAATCGATAGTTTGCATGTACTATTGGTAGCCTCTGTAGTCCTACGTTTACAAATAGAAAATTTAATTCACACATGAGCATACGCAAGAATATGTGCCAAAAATGAAACAAAATGTATGGTTTTGGTGGAAAATACTACAATATTGATTCTTAATTTTTCTTCTCGTGAAAAAAACTTCGAGGTATCCGAGTCTTCAAGTTGTCACACGAGTATTTGAATATGTGGAAGGTTGACATGTTGGTATAATTATATATGTGTATATCTTTTTAAAACATCCCTTAACAGAAACACGCATCCTTAACAGAAACACGCATCCTTAACAGAAACACGCATCCTTAACAGAAACACGCATCCTTAACAGAAACACACATTCTTAACAGAAACACGCCTTTTTAATTTCAAATAATAATCATAACAAAATCGTTTTTATTATTAAGGCTAAAAACGATATTTTTATACATCATATTTCATTCAATACTGACGTAGCGTTTTGAAATAAGTAGGCGCGTATACATATGATTGGAAGTCGTGTCTGACGTCATTTCTAAGTGAATGAAAGACGTGAAGATAACACTATTTCAGCACTTTAATATATCTTTAAATAATTTTTATCGAGGTACCTAAATGATATTATTATAAATATCATAAAAATCCAATATACGAAATCTGCAGTAAATAATACATACTCAAATGTATCGACACAGGCCACGTGTTGACAAGTTGAGTAGCAGCCGGAAATGCGCAGTGCGCAAGTACACATCGATCTTTTACAACAATCGCGAAGTTGAGTCACATAGATATGATCTAACAGTTTTAAAACCATAAACTTAAATCACTTATCATAGTTCGATCAGAAACGAAGTCTGACATAATTTGATTAAAAAGAAAAAAAATGTTCTCAACCTCGGGATAACCCGTACATTTTACATTGGTTTTATAATATCGGGTCCAACATTTTACTTCGGGATAACCGAGTTTTTCGAATTATCCCAGTTTTTATTACTAAGAAAAAGAAGGATTTTGGCCGGGACCGGAGTAATGCTTCGAGTTAAACGGGGTCTTCGAGTTATCCGAGTTCGAGTTAACGAAGTTTGATTGTATTCCACATATATTAAAAGTTCTTAAAGCTGCTGCATTAATTTTCTGAAAATAACGCTACATGATAGTTTTTTGTTGGTTTACACATTAAACTGCAAAACTGGAATCCAGTATGACTTCTTGATCATAGAATCCTATTTGTCATGTCAGTGTTGGCCTACATCGTAGTTCTAATTATCCATGTCGACAATACCTGGAGGATGACGGTTGCTTAATAGAATGCCTTTGGGTGTGACAAAGAAATCTTAACCCGAGGGGGAATCCCCAACCCAAGGCTTGCCGAGGATTGGACAGTCATGAATTTCCCCGAGGGTTGAGATTTTTTGTCACACTCTCCAGGTCGAGAATGATTATTTTTCCCTCACCCCTTCAAATAATTGCATATCAAATCGGTGGTCAAGGTATGTTTGTAAATAAATGCACATGGTCGGCGCATGGATATCCAAAGGAGGAGGTACCCATCAGAACTCATAAAACCATCCCAATATCATTAATATCAATATCAAGACAAATAAGTCTGAAATTAATTCACAATATTTATCTAAAAAGACACTAATTAAGGTATCAGTGATACAATTATGATGTTAACAACAGTAAATTTTGGCATTTCATAAAACTCTGTGTCTCATACGCATATTTAACATTGAATAACAACGCGGGAACTATTAGTGACGTCACTCAAAAAGTACTTCCGTAAGTATTTCCGGTTCAGAAGGTTAGCGCGTGCAATTTGTCATACCCTAGGGGTTAACAGAGAAATATCTCACATCTGAAACTGAAGATAAACCGGTGAACTGTGGAAGAAAGCGAAATTTACATTACTAGCAGTTTGTCTTAAAACTTTTGTATGCACAGGCTTATTTGTTTCCAAAGACTTGTAGTATCCTAAATATTATGGGATGGACACATACCCTCATGATTCTCTGTCCATTAGGGCAATGACAATAATCCTTTATGGTATTAGTGGTGTTGGAGCTGTCATGCCTGATCCAAGCATTGTACTTTGCAATGCCTCGAGTGGATATGACATCCTACAATGTCCCATGGGTGGCGATAGATCCAGATCTCGTAGTCAGCATCGTCGCTGTTGTGCACACTGATGTAACCAGCTGCCAATGCTATTTGGTATTTGCCACAGGAGATTGTCCTAGGTATTCCATGTCTAACTTTGGAAAGTCACAATTATCCGCATTCACATCTTGTTTGACGAATAGTAACTTAGGCCTTCTGGTTAGATCTGGTTCATTTTTCACACCCTGAGCTAAGGAGTTGTGAACACTAGATGGGAGCCTATGTGCATGTTTTTTTTCAGTAAATTATTTTTTATGTACTTTCAATTTTCGTTGGGTGATATGTGTACTTGTGATTAATCTACTGCTAGATTGTAATTTGTCCATTATCTGTACATAACATCAGCAGTAATTGTTCCTTACTCGTTTTAGCAGCCTTAACTGTAGTGCGTGTCGTATTATGTTGTACATCGTGAATCAGTTGTAGCCATTCCTAGCATACCTGTGGAGTTATACGGAAGTACGACTCATTGTTCAGGTCACATTGCGGGTATATAAGGCCGGAGCATTAGTACAACGGCACTTCTCTCTTCTGCTGGAGTCAAAAGTGGTCAGGCATACCAGATGGTGAGCGATGATATAATAACAGAACCTTTTGTGACTCGGTGAGGGAAAGCATGCATCTCCAGTGGTCCGGGATCGCGCGGACGCCGGGAAGTTGTAGGCGTAAGGAGTGACGCAGACATAGGGAGTTTGGCGGAAGGTTGTCAGGATGCCGGTGATGGTACTGTGGGATGGACGATGTCAGACAGGTGACGACGGTGATGCTGGTTAATCCAAACTGAGTTACTGATAATATAACTATTATCATAATAGAGATTCGCATCGTTATTAACGCCGTGAACGCAAGTATTACCTCAGCAACGACAGTTAGCGCCGAGCGCATTGATGACCAAAGATCCGTTTCTCAGTATTAATGTAGTGTGTCTATAGTGTCATTTATTGTCCCATTATCCAAGGTAGCAATAAATTCTATGTGCGGGTAGACAACTGTTGCTGTTAATTTTGTTAACTACTAAGAAAGCCAACTTGGCATGAAGACACCTCTTGAAACGGCAACGGACCTGACAATATTCTAACCGGAAACGGAAGACAATCCTTTACAACGTGTAACACGATTCAAATATTACTTAAACATCAGCTTAGACTCTCACCGTTCACTGTACTGTATACAATTGACGGACAGATTTTAAATTCTTGTCTATGAAAAAGACTGTAAGACTACGTCATCGTGGTAATCCATGAAAAATGTTATAGGCCAAAGTGCGCGCAATGCTGTGACATCTCCATTTGACGCAGCGGAGTTGCCTCGAATTCCATGTTGTTGTGTCTTTAAGAATGCAATAATTCTTAATGTAAAAGCCGGAAATAAAACTTTTTTTCTTTTTCTCAAGGATGTTCTACTATTCTCTGACTATCTAGGGCCGTGTACCCAAGGACTGGTCACATTTTGTTAATTTATATCGTCGAGGTAGCACTCTAAAGTAGACAAGACAAGCGGCTTTTGCAAAATGGACAAAATCGGTTAGGGTTAGCGTGAAAGAGTCTGTCATTGCCATGGCTGCCATTCACCATTACGGCTTTGAATTGATTGAGCATCCGCCTTATTCACCTGATCTCATACTATGAGATTTTCATCTATTTCAAAAACTGAAAACATCTATATCAGGCACGCTTACCCTAACCCTAACATGCAGTGAAAGACTTTCTGAACAGCCAAGAAAAGTTCTATAAAAGTGGCATTGGGGTACTTAAACGCCGCTGGCAAAAATGTTTAGATACTGAAGGAGATTATGCTTAAAAATAATACAATATATCCCGCAAAATTCAAATACTTCAATATGAGGCTCACGACTTATCAATCAGCCCTGGTATATCCGAATGATATTCAGGTGACATAACCTTACTTGATGCCAGTATACAGACCGTGTCGTCTATGCCCTTTCCACCTACTCCCTGACACAATAAGCTCCTGCTAATGAAAACCTATCACAGCTGTGACTGGCTGTAGATTTACATTGCTTCAACTGCAGCTCTATTGCGTTGCGGACTGCTACTTTACAGCCAGTTTTATACAAACGTATTTTACTTTTTACGTGGGTATATGCCTCGGGAAAGCACTCGAATACGTGAATCGAGACAATTGACAAAAATAGACCACTTTTTGTGAGAAATTGACAAAGTTTGCAAGCTTTAAACCTCGATAAACACTCAATGCTTTGATTTGAGATAGCAGAATAGTTACTAACGAATTTGTCACGTGGAGTCCACGTGCACCAGTTGTCTTTATCACGGCTTCCTGACTTTAAAACGGAGCACAATGTTAACATTTTATAAAGTTGTTAATATAAGATTATATAGTAATACGATATCAAACACATCTTAGATTAGTGCAGCATCGACTAACGTACTTGCCTGTTACAAAGTAGGAGATCCCATAAAAAAAAAGGTACATATTAATAGCTCCTCTGGCCATCCGCGCGTGATTCTTACCCGTCACCGACATATCCGCGCGTGATTCTTACTTGTCACCGACATATCCGCGCGTGATTCTTACTTGTCACCGACATATCCGCGCGTGAGTCTTACCTGTCACCGACATATCCGCGCGTGATTCTTACCTGTCACCGACATATCTGCGCGTGATTCTTACCTGTCACCGACATATCCGCGCGTGAATCTTACCTGTCACCGACATATCCGCGCGTGATTCTTACCTGTCACCGACATATCCGCGCGTGATTCTTACCTGTCACGACATATCCGCGCGTGATTCTTACCTGTCACGACATATCCGCGCGTGATTCTTACCTGTCACCGACATATCCGCGCGTGATTCTTACCTGTCACCGACATATCCGCGCGTGATTCTTACCTGTCACCGACATATCCGCGCGTGATTCTTACCTGTCACCGACATATCCGCGCGTGATTCTTACCTGTCACCGACATATCCGCGCGTGATTCTTACCTGTCACCGACATATCAGCGACGTACTCATGAGACACCTAAATTTACGAAATCTTTTTTCTAAATTACTTCAAACTGTTTTGTTATATCTTCATTTTCCGCAGCGCGTATGGGCAATCACGTTGTTACGCTATTGCGAGCAATGCTTATAAAAATTAGTATAAGGCAATAGATTTGTTTATACTTGTTTTCAATCATTTTTTAGAAATCGTTTCTGTCAAAATTTCATAGTTTATAGAAAGTGTATATATTTTAACATACCTTAAAAACGTTTTATCGGTTATAAGGTGATAATCAAAAGACATAGTCCCTTTCAGATTTGAAATGTAATAAACAATATCTTCCGGTCAAAAATCTATAAAACTAGTGCAAGTCTCTGAATTGAGGCTGACGAAAAATTGTATGATCTAAGAATGAAGTACATTTCTTAGCCCTGCAGGCGACAGATTAGATACAGCCAACAATCCATGAATCATAATATGCGACTACGGTCTCAACAACTTTATTCGCAATGTCTCCATTGACACTGCTTTTATGATAATGCATTCCTTGATTTGAATTGCATTACCGGTATATGAGATTATGGATTCTGTCCTCTGGCTAAGATAAGGTCTATCAAATTGCCACTATCTATTGGTTACTTGATGTCCGGCTTTAAGTCGACGGTAACAACTGTTGCGTTGGTGTATAATGTTACCATGGACAAGTGGGGAAATTCGGCGTGATGGCGATACGTTCGTCAGGAGTTCCAGTTTGATGGCAAATAAAATACCTGCGTCAGGAATATTATCATCCATGAACTGTATGTCATAAATTGTGCTGCGTATTCCATGAATACTACATGATAAGTTTATGTAAGATTGGGATTTTCCACCCGATAGTCACAAAATGATGGTAAACTCAAGGCTTGCCGGGATCTTTACCACATTTTGTGATCCCGACAAATCCCATTTGGTAGTGACATCAGAGAATGATATGTCTTCATCAGTTGGCAGATGTTTGACGTTAAAGCCAACATCATAGTTGATAATCACCTGATATTTCGTCATTTGAAGGGAAGAAACTTACTGTGATCACTAGATTGTGTCGGGTACAGCAAAGCCAGTATTTAGTACGACGAAAGCAACACCGATATGGTGACCTTTGTTTTCGAGCTAAGTGTGAACGTACATAGGAAAAAGCACTAACCATATCCCGACCTGGTTTTAATGTACATATTACGACAGCCCCCAAGGCTAATTAGTGATGACGTTACCACTGGTAAAGTGCCAATACCGAACGAGGACAATAATACAGCTGTAAGCCTTGACGACTCACGGTAAAAATATAGTTCAGTAATGTGTTCAGGAGGAGATAAATATCCGGAAACGCCGGCTAGAGAAACTACCATTTCAACACTAAAACCCTAAATTTTAGCACTCAAAACGGACGTGTCATTGCCATCTAGCATCAGAACAATCATTTCCTGCAGACTTATAATCTATATTTCTACGTTTGTGCCAATATCCTTCGAAGATCCCTCCTTTGTCGTAGAGAAAGTTCTCTCCCTTTGTCTCAACGTGATTGCACCATAGAATCATTCGTCGATTTGTTTGATAAAACATCTCGGAACAAATATATATTAAACATCTACAAAAATCGTGAGTTTAAATGTTACCTTTATTTGTTTTGCAATTGCGAAACAAGTTTTATTACATTTTTACCAGTGAAATATCAAAAATTATTTATTCTATAAAAGTGCTGATTTGACCAATCAAATTAATGATTAGAAAATACCAAAATAATTGACCAATCAGAAAGCCCGACATAAATGTCAGCACCTGGACAGGGGGAACTACTTTTTTTAGGGAACTGTAGGCCTAGTTAGCATACGGGGTAGGTTTTTCGTTGATAAAAAATGTAATAAACAGAATATCTAACGGTGTCTTCAGTAATACCAAATATATTTCACTCATGTGGCTAATATTTTGATATTTTTCACTCGTGCTGCGCACTCGTGAAAAATATCAAAATATTAGCCCCACTCGTGAAATATATTTGGTATTACTGAAGACACTGTTAAATATTCTCTATATATCAACTTATATTAATCACTCTTGTTGGCCCGGATGGAAGCGCGCGAGGGTCTTACTGTGGGAGGAAACCGACGTACCCGGGGAAAACCCACGTGGTCGGGAAGGTGACCCCATACCTTTTCACGTCCGATCGGGGAATCGAACCCCGTTAGAATAGATGAAAGGCAACAACTATGTTACCACTGAGCCATCCGACCAGCCAACATTATGACATACTAACTCAACAAAATGACATATTAACCAAACATAATGACTCATCAACCCAGCTTCTGGACATGTCAACTGAACGTCATGACGTGTCACGTCTACAATGTAGAGCTTCAACCCAACATGAGACAGTCATGGAGTTCCATAAATACCCCCTGTGATGAATTTCAGATGGTTGACTATTAGATATATGATTTATGTAATCCTAAGTTATCGTTTTAATCCACAGAGAGAACCCTCCATTAGTTAGTTAATGCTATTGTTTCTCAAGGGGATCGACATAGTGATACATACATACCGATTATACATGTAGTATATAAGTCCTATATGATTAATTATAATTGGAAGTGGGGCGTGCATTGTTCATTTTTATTAAAAAATACATGTTATCTTGAGTGTAGATTTAATTGGGTTCAAAATTAACATAATTATTCAACATTAGATATACAATGAACGAACGTAATAGCCATGACCTGATACTTGTAAGCTGTTTAAACTTAGCAGAGGACAACCCCTTTGAAAGTTTCCTACATGGTATCTCTATTATTCATGCTGATAATGGACTAGTGAGCACCTAAAGTCACTCGGGATTTCAACCTTCCAGTCAGACACCAAACAGTGTGGTGTAAATTAAATACAATAATACGCTGTGAGACACGGAAACCAAATTCCTCGGTCGCTATAGCGTGCAGGTTTGGACAAGGGATCAGATCCTGTCTCGCTGTATGCCTTTCACTACTCTAAATAGTTTTCTTTTACTTATTTCTTTGTCGTTCTTTCTTTCCTCGTTTTGTTGTCCATTGATGATGTCCACAAACCTGTGATACTGCCTCACTTTTAGACCTGAAGTTAAGCGTTCGCCTCTGTAATGAATGCTTTGGGTTCTATCCCCTGGCTCAGTCCGTGTGCCAGACAAAATGGTAGTTGCCACCATTGCTTAACGAACAGCATTTTGAGCTGGAATGACTGGTTTGCCCTTTGTAAAATGTGACAGGGTGGGGTGTCCTGCTAGATATCACCGGCAGTATGCTTCAGTGAGGCAAGTTTCGTGTTATCATGGAAAGACAAACAATAATATACCGCAACGGAATGCACTGCACATGCATCTCGTACATATGGGAGGCCATCCTTAAATGACCCTAGCTGTCAGTAGGACGTTAAACAATACAAACCCCAATCATACCCACACAGAGGAGGCCATCCTCAAATGACCCTAGCTGTCGGTAGGACGTTAAACAA
This sequence comes from Pecten maximus, assembly GCF_902652985.1. Classification (NCBI taxonomy): domain Eukaryota; kingdom Metazoa; phylum Mollusca; class Bivalvia; order Pectinida; family Pectinidae; genus Pecten; species Pecten maximus. The sequence continues at coordinate 5,584,003 of NC_047023.1, read as the reverse complement.
TACAGACCCCAACCATACCCACACAGAGGAGGCCATCCCCAAATGACCATAGCCGTCGGTAGGACGTTAAACAATACAGACCCCAACCATACCCACACAGAGGAGATCATCCTTAAATGACCCTAGCCGTCGGTAGGACGTTCAACAATACAAACCCCAACCATACCTACACAGAGGAGGCCATCCTTAAATGACCCTAGCTGTCGGTAGGACGTTAAACAATACAAACCCCAACCATACCCACACAGAGGAGGCCATCCCCAAATGACCCTAGCTGTCGGTAGGACGTTAAACAATACAAACCCCAACCATACCCACAGAGAGGAGGCCATCCCCAAATGACCCTAGCTGTCGGTAGGACGTTAAACAATACAAACCCCGACCATACCCACACAGAGGAGGCCATCCCCAAATGACCCTAGCTGTCGGTAGGACGTTAAACAATACAAACCCCAACCATACCCACACAGAGGAGGCCATCCCCAAATGACCCTAGCTGTCGGTAGGACGTTAAACAATACAAACCCCAACCATACCCACACAGAGGAGGCCATCCCCAAATGACCCTAGTCGTCGGTAGGACGTTAAACAATACAAACCCCAACCATACCCACACAGAGGAGGCCATCCTTAAATGACCCTAGCTGTCGGTAGGACGTTAAACAATACAAACCCCAACCATACCCACACAGAGGAGGCCATCCTTAAATGACCCTAGCTGTCGGTAGGACGTTAAACAATACAAACCCCAACCATACCCACACAGAGGAGGCCATCCCCAAATGACCCTAGCTGTCGGTAGGACGTTAAACAATACAAACCCCAACCATACCCACACAGAGGAGGCCATCCCCAAATGACCCTAGCTGCCGGTAGGACGTTAAACAATACAAACCCCGACCATACCCACACAGAGGAGGCCATCCCCAAATGACCCTAGCTGTCGGTAGGACGTTCAACAATACAAACCCCAACCATACCCACACAGAGGAGGCCATCCCCAAATGGCCATAGCTGTCGGTAGGACGTTAAACAATACAAACCCCAACCATACCCACACAGAGGAGGTCATCCTCAAATGACCCTAGCTGTCAGTAGGACGTTAAACAATACAAACCCCAACCATACCCACAAAGAGGAGGCCATCCTTAAATGACCCTAGCTGTCGGTAGGACGTTAAACAATACAAACACCAACCATACCCAAACAGAGGAGGCTGTCCCCAAATGACCCTAGCTGTAGGTAGGACGTTAAACAATACAAACCCCAACCATACCCACACAGAGGAGGCCATCCACAAATGACCCTAGCCGTCGGTAGGACGTTAAACAATACAAACCCCAACCATACCCACACAGAGGAGGCCATCCCCAAATGACTCTAGCTGTCGGTAGGACGTTAAACAATACAAACCCCAACCATACCCACACAGAGGAGGCCATCCCCAAATGACCCTAGCTGTCGGTAGGACGTTAAACAATACAAACCCCAACCATACCCACACAGAGGAGGCCATCCCCAAATGACCCTAGCTGTCGGTAGGACGTTAAACAATACAAACCCCAACCATACCCACACAGAGGAGGCCATCCTTAAATGACCCTAGCCGTCGGTAGGACGTTAAACAATACAAACCCCAACCATACCCACACAGAGGAGGCCATCCCCAAATGACCCTAGCTGTCGGTAGGACGTTAAACAATACAAACCCCGACCATACCCACACAGAGGAGACCATCCTCAAATGACCCTAGCTGTAGGTAGGACGTTAAACCATACAAACCCAAACTCTCATATGACCCATGCTGTTGTGAGGACGTAAACAAACAAACAAAATGATGTTGACCCAATCATGTAAAAAAATTCCTGAAGATCGTCTTCCGAGGAGTACATGCTACTAATGAATACATTTATTTTCACATCATTGACCAAATAAATTAGATGTTCCTTAAGTTGAGAATTCCGGGAGCTAGAATGAAGTCCGGACATCAATTGCAGTATTTTGTCACTGAAAATGCCAATTCCGTAACACTGATGAAAATGGATAGATGTCTTTCAATTTCATTTAAGATTATTGTATTATCACCTAAATGTTCTGTTGAAACTTCTACAGTGCACTTGCTAGATGTTGATCCATTAGAAACGAATGGGGATTTCAAACGACGAAAACTAGATTGGAAAAAGATAATGTTTAAAAATTTGAATGTGTTTAAAGTGGAATTGTGTAGCACGAATAAATGTGTTTTTGTTAGTGAACGTGTCCGGTATTAACGCTACAGACAGTCGCAGACAAATTTACGGCTCAGGTAAGCACGTTTTCCTAATGAGAAGCGCTGCGCTTGCAAGAAATGAGAACATTTCTAATTAGTTTTCAGTGTCAATTTCAGACAAGGAACCTTAGTTCCCGCTCAAGGTCTGGTCTGCCAATAATCTCGATCCTGAGTGTCACTCGCTTGGGTAAAAAAAGAGAAAAACTTTTTATTTGTTTTTAATTTGAAGGTTAAGGTGGAAAAACAATCGTGTGACGTGGAGCCTTACCTTTAACATTTGGCCGTGTTAGATAAATCGATTTCTAAAGATTGCAATATCTCCTTAAAGAAAAACTAGTGCCCTCGTCGTCAACCAATACCACCTCAACCCGACCATTGGTAGACTATAATGGTTCATAAGAGAAATGATTCAGATATTATTCTAAATCATGTTCTGGAAAAAATCCTTTCTTTAGTAACAAATAGTCTTTGATTATTTGTATGAAATATTACCTCGAAACGAAGGAAGGGTAATTAGTCAACGGTCTCTAATAATTACAAATGAACGTATTGCAAAATAAAGATTTTTGCCATAAGCAATCTTCTTTCCAAATTTTGATTACATAATCCATACAGAATGACAAAAATATGTAACAAATTGCTAATACTTCAAAAAACGAACACTCCCTTCCCATATACTGGGACATATACGATGGGCAACGTTAGGATTTGTATAGAAACCCGTGAGATCATATCGACGAGGTCGCCTAATGTTACAAAATCAATGCATATACATTTATAATTGAAAAATATTTTCCAAATACCATTTACCAAATACCTGTAAATATATCTAGACTAATTCAGTAGCGGAGGGAAATTCTCCAAAACAATTCGTCAGAATATTCGACGCAGTTGAGTTATCGTTCGTTTTCACTTTTTTTTTTTTTTTTTTATTAAGAGTGATCATGTCTGTAAAGAAAACAGAAATAACGTACACGTGAGAAATGGGTGTTCTAACTTTAAAGAGGAACCGTATGCCGTCTGAGAGAAGATTATTAGCATTAACACATCAACCACCCGAGCTGTGCGTGCATCCGTCTTAAACACCAGCCACTCACTTCGACGATACAACATCAAAGACATATTGTTCCTGTCCATGAGAGTTAAAGCAGCCATCTCCCTTTAGAACAGTGATGTAGTGCATGTTATACGCTAGAATTGGCCAATGAATAGCACGTTGGTAGGAAACAAAAAAAAACCTATTTGTCTACCTTAAAACCATGTACAATATTTTAATTACTTATTGTGTTCGTGCAGCATATCACAATAGTTAATGTTTCATGGGGAGACGTTGGAATACATCTTCCAATCTCAACACCCCTTAAATACAGTCCGCCTACAACATGCATTTAAAATACCGCCGGTAATCAGTCCGCCAACAATTTATACATTACATGCAAAAATGTTCCGCCTTCCATTAGCTCGCTCACCGCTTACACATACCGCCTGTCATCAGTCAACTATGAACTACAGCTAATACATGTATACCGCCTGTCATCAGTCAACTATGAACTACAGCTAATATACCGCCTGCCATCAGTCAACTATGAACTACAGCTAATGTATCGCCTGTCATCAGTAAACTATAAAATACAGCTAATGTATCGCCTGTCATCAATCAACTATGAAATACAGCTAATGTATCGCCTGTCATCAGTCAACTATAAAATACAGCTAATGTATCGCCTGTCATCAGTCAACTATGAACTACAGCTAATATACCGCCTGTCATCAGTCAACTATGAAATACAGCTAATGTATCGCCTGTCATCAGTCAACTATAAAATACAGCTAATGTATCGCCTGTCATCAGTAAACTATGAACTACAGATAATATACCGCCTGTCATCAGTCAACTATGAACTACAGCTAATATACCGCCTGTCATCAGTCAACTATGAACTACAGCTAATATACCGCCTGTCATCAGTCAACTATGAACTACAGCTAATATACCGCCTGTCATCAGTCAACTATGAACTACAGATAATATACCGCCTGTCATCAGTCAACTATGAACTACAGCTAATATACCGCCTGTCATCAGTCAACTATGAACTACAGCTAATACACCGCCTGTCATCAGTCAACTATGAACTACAGCTAATATACCGCCTGTCATAAGTCAACTATGAACTACAGTTAATATATCGCCTGTCATCAGTCAACTATGAACTACAGTTAACACACCGCCTGTCATCAGTCAACTATGAACTACAGTTAACACACCGCCTGTCATCAGTCAACTATGAACTACAGCTAACACACCGCCTGTCATCAGTCAACTATGAACTACAGCTAACACACCGGCTGTCATCAGTCAACTATGAACTACAGCTAACACACCGGCTGTCATCAGTCAACTATGAACTATTGTTAATATATCGCCTGTCATCAGTCAACTATGAACTACAGCTAACACACCGCCTGTCATCAGTCAACTATGAACTACAGCTAACATACTACACCTTATATACCGCCTGTCATCAGTCCGCCTACCGCTGACATTTGAAGAACCGTAGATTTCCGACATTTTTAGATTGTACATTGTGTATTTCGAGGCTTGTGAAAATGTCAGCTCAAATCAGTACTGACATCACAAATCGAAATACGGCATGTGAAAAAAACAACTGTCCATTATGACTTGAAGAAGATCACTCCTATTCCCGCGCACCCACCGGCCAGGATTCACACAACGTTCTAGTGTTAATTAACAGGACTAGTGTTAATTAAACCGAAACGATAGTGATTGTATATATGAATATATCTTGATATCATTAAAATATTCCGTTTTTTTCTGATTAGCGAGCGAGACGTTGAGCTAAAAATACAGTGTATCGGGTTAAAATATATACGTTTACAATGGTGTCAATTGATCCCGCCCTTCAATAGTCAGCGTAAAGCAATTCCCTACAATTCACGCAATCAAATCTGGCACTGACCCTAATATCTGTCGACAAACCTTCTAGAAACTACAGCAAAGAAAAAACAATCATTCTACACTGGTGGATCTTAGGACGATAATCAGGTAGTCGTTCAAAGGCTACAACAGAACAGCGTGGGGACCCGGCTTCCAAATGACGCTTCAGTATTCTCTCCTCAGCCTGTAAATCACGTAAAATAATGTACCGAGAGCCGTTATCTAGTATGACTAGCTGTCTGTTTTGCACAGTCTTATTAAAAGAAAGAGGGACAATATCTCGATTCGTAAATCATTAAAATCCTTGAATAATCCAAGCTTCATTATATTTAGCTGACTTCCATTCCATACGAGATTTACCTTGTAATGGAAATGCAGATACACGACCCACTTATTTCAAACCTCAACAAGTTTTACTCTATTTTATGTCATAGTGGCGAAATGATTGGTGGACACTTGTAGAAAACAATTTACATTCAATTAAACAAACTTTGGGTGAATAAACACCTCTCAATCAATCATCATTCACTTAAATTATTCCCTTAATACGACATGTACACAAGTAAACATAAGACAGAAAATGGACAAAAAATAGAAATATATATTAAACTTTTAAACTGTATGACAGTAAAATCATCTTAAATGGTGCTTGGTGAATGATGTTGTTACTGTCATTGTATTCAGTTGAAGCTGAGTTCATTGTATAAAACACATTTTAACTTTCAGTACTTTGAGACAACATCATAGTTTGTTAAAAGAGGGATTGTTTTCATTATTAAAATATCCATTAAATGCATGACAATTCATGCCTCATAATGATCAAAAAAGTGTTCATGGGAGACATTTTCTAATTAAAGGCACAGATCGGACTAACTGGTTGGTGAATTTACTTATGTCCTCTTCGATAGCATCTCACTACAGTTTCAAACGAAGAATAACTACTAATATCCACTCATCATTGATACCCACCCGTCAGTAAACATACTACCGATACCCACCCGTCAGTAAACATACTACCGATACCCACCCGTCAGTAAACATACTACCGATACCCACCCGTCAGTAAACATACTACCGATACCCACCCGTCAGTAAACATACTACCGATACCCACCCGTCAGTAAACATAGTACCGATACCCACCCGTCAGTAAACATACTACCGATACCCACCCGTCAGTAAACATAGTACCCATACCCACCCGTCAGTAAACATACTACCGATACCCACCCGTCAGTAAACATACTACCGATACCCACCCGTCAGTAAACATAGTACCGATACCCACCCGTCAGTAAACATACTACCGATACCCACCCGTACGTAAACATAGTACCGATACCCACCCGTCAGTAAACATACTACCGATACCCACCCGTCAGTAAACATACTACCGATACCCACCCTTCAGTAAACATAGTACCGATACCCACCCGTACGTAAACATAGTACCGATACCCACCCGTACGTAAACATACTACCGATACCCACCCGTCAGTAAACATACTACCGATACCCACCCGTCAGTAAACATACTACCGATACCCACCCGTCAGTAAACATACTACCGATACCCACCCGTCAGTAAACATACTACCGATACCCACCCGTCAGTAAACATACTACCGATACCCACCCGTCAGTAAACATAGTACCGATACCCACCCGTACGTAAACATAATACCGATACCCACCCGTCAGTAAACATACTACCCATACCCACCCGTCAGTAAATATACTACCGATACCCACCCGTCAGTAAACATACTACCGATACCCACCCGTCAGTAAACATACTACCGATACCCAAACGTCAGTAAACATAGTACCGATACCCACCCGTCAGTAAACATAGTACCGATACCCACCCGTCAGTAAACATAGTACCGATACACACCCGTCAGTAAACATAGTACTGATACCCACCCGTCAGTAAACATAGTACCGATACACACCCGTCAGTAAACATAGTACCGATACCCACCCGTCAGTAAATATACTACCGATACCCACCAGTCAGTAAACATACTACCGATACCCACCCGTCAGTAAACATAGTACCGATACCCACCCGTCAGCAAACATACTACCGATACCCACCCGTCAGTAAACAAAGTACCGATACCCACCCTTCAGTAAACATAGTACCGATACCCATCCGTCAGTAAACATACTACCGATACCCACCCGTCAGTAAACATAGTACCAATACCCACCCGTCAGTAAACATAATACCGATACCAATCCGTCAGTAAACATACTACCGATACCAACCCGTCAGTAAACATACTACCGATACCCACCCGTCAGTAAACATAGTACCCATACCCACCCGTCAGTAAACATATTACCGATACCCACCCGTCAGTAAACATATTACCGATACCCACCCGTCAGTAAACATACTACCGATACCCACCCGTCAGTAAACATAGTACCGATACCCACCCGTCAGCAAACATACTACCGATACCCACCCGTCAGTAAACATACAACCCATACCCACCCGTCAATAAACATACTACCGATACCAACCCGTCAGTAAACATACTACCGATACCCACCCGTCAGTAAACATAGTACCGATACCCACCCGTCAGTAAACATACTACCGATACCCACCCGTCAGTAAACATACTACCCATACCCACCCGTCAGTAAACATAGTACCGATACCCACCCGTCAGTAAACATAGTACCGATACCCACCCGACATTGAACATACCACCGATACCCACCCGTCAGTAAACATACTACCGATACCCACCCGTCAGTAAACATACTACCCATACCCACCCGTCAGTAAAAATAGTACCGATACCCACCCGTTAGTAAACATAGTACCGATACCCTACCGTCAGTAAACATACTACCGATACCCTACCGTCAGTAAACATACTACCGATACCCACCCGTCAGTAAACATACTACCGATACCCAACCGTCAGTAAACATACTACCGATACCTACCCGTCATTAACACAGTACCGATACCCACCCGTCAGTAAACATAGTACCGATACCCACCCGTCAGTAAACATACTACCGATACCCACCCGTCAGTAAACATTATACCGAAACCCACCCGTCAATAAACATACTACCGATACCCACCCGTCACTAAATATACTACCGATACCCACCCGTCAGTAAACATATCACTGATACCCACCCGTCAGTAAACATAGTACCGATACCCACCCGTCAGTAAACATACTACCCATACCCACCCGTCAGTAAATATACTACCGATACCCACCCGTCAGTAAACATACTACCGATACCCACCCGTCGGTAAACATACTACCGATACCCACCCGTCAGTAAACATACTACCGATACCCACCCGTCAGTAAACATACTACCCATACCCACCCGTCAGTAAACATAGTACTGATACCCACCGGTCAGTAAACATACTACCGATACCCACCCGTCAGTAAACATAGTACCGATACCCACCCGTCAGTAAACATACTACCGATACCCACCCGTCAGTAAACATACTACCGATACCCACCCGTCAGTAAACATACTACCCATACCCACCCGTCAGTAAACATAGTACTGATACCCACCGGTCAGTAAACATACTACCGATACCCACCCGTCAGTAAACATAGTACCGATACCCACCCGTCAGTAAACATACTACCGATACCCACCCGTCAGTAAACATACTACCGATACCCACCCGTCAGTAAACATACTACGGATACCCACCCGTCAGTAAACATAATACTGATACCCACCCGTCAATAAACATAGTACTGATACCCATCCGTTAGTAAACATAGTACCGATACCCACCCGTTAGTAAACATAGTACCGATACCCACCCGTCAGTAAACATACTACGGATACCCACCCGTCAGTAAACATAATACTGATACCCACCCGTCAATAAACATAGTACTGATACCCATCCGTCAGTAAACATACAACCGATGCCCACCCGTCAGTAAACATACTACCGATACCCACCCGTTAGTAATTTTAGAACCGATCTCGCCCTGTTTGTTAACATAATACCATTATCCCTAGCGCTAACATTTGCCATGGAACTTCAGTATTGCAGATTTCGCTGTAGACTAGACATTTTCAGCTGACATCAGTTTACTGTTTATTTATATCAGTGTCTGTATTATTGATGCCGGCTTTCTACTATCCCCTTATAGCATTATACTGACTGAAGTTCGGAATACTGATATTTCATAATGACAAATTTTTGTTTTGATAAAAATCCTAGATGAAGTATAATTAGATAACAAAGGTTGCCCTTAGCTAACTATCAGTGGATCTGTTCTTATACATCCAAGCAAGTCCATCACGCACTGCGACGTTCCTATCTATGTCGTGACCGTGGTAAATGAAAGCGGAAGATATGTGATCAGTTATGAATTTATTTATGTCGAACAAGGATCAGTGTCATTGGCAAAGTGCATATAATCTGATAAGATGCAGCTTGTCTCGTGACTATTTGTCCGATGTTGAATAGTCGCTCGCTTTGATTGAGTTATGTTCAGAGTATGTTGTTTAATCAAAATACATTATAAAGATAAATCAATTATGGAAACTAAATAGAATAATTATTGATCTAGTTTGATATCAATAGTCTTGTATTTCATTGTTGTTTTCGTAATTGTACGTGAAGCTCCGACATCAAAACGTCGCTTTGCCTGATTGTCTCCCTAGGCGCTCTTCACTAAGTTATGGAATCGCTAATATACCATTATTTTCCAATCAATTTCAAAATAGTTTGCTCATGATATTTTAATCGATGTCTATTCACTTTTTTATTTTAACATCTGGTGGAATTACTGGTACAATCTGTTAAACCTATCTCTCTTAATCTCGATTACGAGATGACCATCAAGATGAAAACAATTGAGTTAATATCCTAGATAACCGTAATTAAGGGGTTCACATCAAGGAATTGAATCGATTATCTGGTAGATAAACGTGTACATCAGGTGGTCAGAGTATGTTGTTCTATATTTAATTGTTTGTCCTATTTACGGATAAATCAAGAAAATCACTCGATATATCATGCCTAAGATCTCTATATTACAGTTATGAAATTGTTAATTTCAAATTACGGAGAACGAAACAACACACGCGTCTCGTGGTGTTTGATTGTTCGTGTGTTTGTTGAGTTAAAGAAATCTCCCGTGTGAAGTCATTTGAATACATTTTGATTTGATCATTTCCCTTCGCTGTATTGATATGATAGCGTGTTAAAAGCCATTATCATCTTTGTATGTAAGCTAATAAAGGTAATGGGCTAGACTAACTTCCATGATGGTGGGGAATAACACACACACACGATTACAACCTCATCAAGTATTTCCCAGTCGTATTTGAAATGTGGTAAGACGAACATGAAGAACCCATTTTCATTTCAATGTTCTGTATTTGGAATATTATAGGGAAACTTTTTTTCTGTGCATTTAAGCTTGAAGATATGTATACATTTATAATCATTTCTCGAGATCTATTGATTTTGTTGATGTTTTGACAAAACTAGAAGCGCTTCATCATAACACTAATCCTCCTAACGAGAAAGGTGCGATTAGCACTAGGCATATTTATTCAAATTACACCATCAATGTGAATTCACAATGACGTCAATAAAATATATGCTAAACACGTGATTTCGATAGAATTTGAATACCAATCGTGTTATTTTTACGGACGTCCTAAGTCAAATGATTTCAACAGCTATTAAGAAACAAGATTCTGAATATATTTGCTGAAAATCTCAAAGTAATCTTGAATTTAGAGCTATGGTTGGGGGTCCGAAAAGCCTTACTCAGCATTTGAGTCATTTTCTTAATTTACTAGTATGCATCTTTTTTTCGAAAGTTTAGTTTATCGCAATTGCCAAAACATGTTGGAAGGAATGTAAACTAATTGCATTTCGTGTTACACGCCTATATTATAATATATCACACACTTTATGGATGTATATCATCAGCTATTGTTTGCGTAATGCCATGAAAAGCTGTATTCAAGATTTGAGAGATATTGAAACATTGAAAATTGTTTTGGAAAAGAATGCTTTGTTATTTTAATGGTCATTTTTTTCCAAAATGTAAAGATTCAGCGATGGGTACAAAAGTGATTCCGACATTTGCGAGCTTGTTTTTTGATGTTTAGAAGAAAAACTTTACCAAAATATTAAAAGAAAAAAAAAAGTTTTAAGATTTCTTGATTATTTCTTTATAATTTGGCCTTCTGATAAGGATCCTACAACTTGATTTAAATTATAAAACATAATTCAGTTAAAGTAGAACTCCATTTTTGGACATTTAGTTGAACTTATTGGTGACAATATTGTTACCAATTTATAAGCCTACTGATTCTCACAATTGTTTGGATTTCTTAGCGCAAGGTCAATAGTATCCTTTGAGTTATGTGAAAAATGTTTTTAACATAATTGTTCAACTCCGAACATCTACAACTCCCAAGCAGCAACAACGGCTTGGTTATCAATATGTGCATCCACCCTGTACTTCTCCAATGTATTGGCCAGTGTACACACTGTCCCCTAGGACAGATAAGGGCGATAGTCATTTCCACCAAAGAAATATCCAACGCCCTTCGTGATTCCTGCAATGGCTCCACACCGAAAAGCACCGAAGCAGCGAAGGCTAATTCAATTTGTAGATATATTCCTGTCTCCAGGGACAAACCCTACCAATCGTCTATAAACCTCTTCAAAGATTTCGATAGACCGGCCATTTTTGAGGTTATACTTAATGGCCTTGTTTCCCTCACTGATAAACAGCTTTGCAGCGAGAGCTGTAAGCATGAAGTGACTGCGATTCAATGTACTGCTTGTCAAAATAGAAACCCTCAGCAAAGCAAAAGTATGTTTTCTCCTCCGGAACAATAAAATATTGTCTCGCTGAATCTATCAGAGGACCAAAGAGTTTGTCTGACTTGACTGGAAGTTAATGTTGGTATCTCCAACCCAACTGAATTTGAGAAGAACCTGACAGAAAACATACAGCTCAGATTGAGCTACACCTGTAAATCCCCCAGACATGTGCTCCCCTATTAATCTGTCATAAATGTATTGGATGATGAACACCCCAGGGACGCTATAGTGTCCTGAAGCATCCAATGTAGTACGTACAATGGTATATATATACAATATATATATATATACTTGACCCCGAAAGGATTATACACAAAGTATCTGCAAACTGGGCATAAATATGCTGCTTACGGGATTCTAAAGATAGCAAAATGTAGTCCTACCCAGACGCACCGCCTACAGTTGTCATATACGATTCAGGGGGAGTAACCCTTTGAAACATCATTTTAAGTGTCTCAAGCAGAGAGCAAATATTACCTGTTGGTTAAGAAACCGCTCATCATGACAGTGATTAGGCTTGACGGGTCTATAGTAAAAGAAATGATAAGGTTAGGAGGGTCCACTTCTCCAGCTCTCCCTAAAACTGACATAGCCCATTGCGCACTCTCTCAATCAGCGGTTCCACAATAAATATTTTGAGACCTTTACAAGTAGCATTGTCCTGCTGGAACATCAGGGAGGGAAACCATGTCCTCACCATGCTCAATATCTTCACGTACTTCCTTGGTAGCCCGTAGTTATGTTCGTTCCCTAAGGAGATTTCCTTAAATTGCCAGCTACATAATCATTAGGTACCCTGAATGTCAACCTATCGAAACTATCCTCCCGACATCAGCGAACTCTTCCGCTCTTAGATAACTGGAGGACTGGCATGGATTTCCTCTGTTATTGACCCACAATAAGCAATGAAGCACCCATATCAAAAGCAGGATTCAAGTTTAGTTTTATGTTAGGTAAAAAGGTTGTTGTTTGGTTTTAACACTACCTAAGCCAAACTTGGATAATGTCAAACACAAACTAAGTTTTAGAGAAAAAACTCCGTGGCAGGCGTGACATCAAGGCACTGACGGGTTAGCAACCCTGTGACAGGAACAACTAGGAAATTAGCAGTGCTTAATTAACAAATTCAAAAAAAAACCAGTACATTTTTTTTTCTAATTTAAACATAAAAAATTGGATATTTCTTCCTAGGAGTTTTATGTCTAGGTTCACCTTGGTTAAAAAGAATTGGCAGGAAAGGCTTTTAAAAGGAAAACCTGGGCCAAATGGACCCGTTTATGGCATGGCATTGAAATGCTCCCATAGGATGTGACAGAATAAGGTAAACCTTGATAAGACTGTACACATGATGGGGGTTTTCAGGGTTCCCGTTTATTAGCAGCTGCTCCTTTCTCTCTATCAGATTTTCTTGAAGTTTTCAACCTCTCGGCTACACCAATTGTAAATATCTTATCATAACTAGAGCCAAGACGTTAAGGCACAGGCCACACAGATTTTGGTGATCCTCAAACTGCCTCTGATATTATCTAGTTTTTGTAAGTATTTATCAGATATTTGAGAGAGTATTCTCGGAGTTCTCTACCTGTGATATGACGCCCAGTCATCTTCCAAAATTTACATTCTATCTTCTAAATCTGGGGATATAGTACTAACTGCTGCTGCCGTCTGTGTGGGGACCGCTGTATGACGTCCACGGACACCGTACCACTACTATCATACTTTATGTTGCCCGGGGGAGGGGGGTCCCGAAGGAATGATGACAACCCTGGTGTGCCAGCACTATTTGCCAGTAAAACATAACCACCTGGGGCCAGTTGTTCAAAAGGTGATTAGGCTAATCACATTTTAACAACATTTTTCAAATCCCGATATAAAAATTTCTGGTAGAGCTAACTTGACAAAACGTAATGAAATTCTGTAATTCTTAATTCTCTTTCAACTGGCATAATTTAAAGACGATATACTCACAGGTTTTTCAACAAGGGAGAAATGACATTTTCACTAATCAAGTGATTAAGCTAATCACCTTTTGAACAACTGGGCCCTGATATCACAAACCTACATTTTTGTGTTTTAATACAATTATACTTTTCCATAAAACACCAGTATACTTAGATCATTGTGGTAATAGACTAGTGTGGTTGTTATTTGAAATATATTAACACACTTGATAATGTTATAATGCTTCTAACTTAAGGCATCGTCACTAAAATGGTATATGTAAAAATTGCCGAAATACCGCATGGATGACCTGTCCGATGTTGGCCGTTTTATTCTGCTACAGAAAGTAGCTGCATCAGTTCCTCCCAAGTCCGCATACTTGGTTTGGTTTGTTTTTGTTTAACGTCCTATTAACATCCAGGGTCATTTAAGGACGTGCCAGGTTTGGAGGTTGGAGGAAAGCCGGAGTATCCGGAGAAAAACCACCGGCCTACGGTCAGTACCTGGCAACATGCCCCACGTAGGTTTCGAACTCGCAACCCCGTGGTGGAGGGCTAGTGATAAAATGTCGGGACACCTTAACCACTCGGCCACCGCGGCCTCTACCAAGTCAGCATACGAAATTCTGCTTAAAGTTCTTCAACCTTGTAACTGCCCAACAGTTGGTCCTTTTTCAACCTTGCTACAGTACTGGTCACGTGGGTGTTTCTGTTAGTTCCTTAGCCACAATCCTATCATATAGCTTGAACAATTTTAACAGTGTGCTTATCTATCAGCACAATAGTCAGTATATGTCTGTCGATTCTAAAAAAATAAATATCTGCACTTTAAATAAACGTAAACTCCAGTTGCTATCATGGCAGGTATACAATGTTATCTTTTTCATAGGAAGGGAAATCGGTTTTCTAGTAATAATCAGTTCTACTGAATTAATATTTGTTGTTGTTTTTAACACATTCATTAAAAAAACACCTAGCTTTACTATACACATGGGCAGGCACTGACCTGAAAATCTGCGTCCTTGACCTTCAGACGGCCGATCAAAAAACGACGGTTTTGCAATCAAAAACCTGACAAATCAAGTCATCCCCGGCCCGGACAAAAACAACATAAAAACTATTTCAAGAAAGAAATTTACGAATACATCGCGCCAGTTGTGTCAAACTGAGATACATTGTGAAGCACTTCTAAGAAAAATCCAATTTCCACTACCACCGCAGTCAGAAATCGTTATGTGCCGCTCGGCAACTCCAACACTGACTCACTGTCATGGCTGTCATGGCTGACATGGCTTCATTGAGCCGGGACAATATGCAAAAAACCGACAAGAAATCGAGAATATAACCGAGATCGGTATAAACACAGCTGTACCGAAACTCACCCAAAAAACGCAAAAAAAATACTACCTAGAATACTATGCCTTAGCATTGAGACGCTTCTTTAGAAAATCTCGCAATCTCTCCCAAGTTCTCACTCAAGATACTAGAACGTTTCAGAAAATCCGATGTCTTGATGTGAACAGTTTTTTTTTTTTTTTTTTTTGTGAATGCGTTAAATACGACGGAATTCGAATGTTCTAGCCGCTAATTAACATCAACTGAAATCGGTGTGTTAGATGGAAAGTTTACTTTCAATGTACATATGTAGTAATTTTTACTATTTTACAATATCAAAAAAGACCAAATGACCGGCTTATAACAATATAAAGATGCTTCGGCGCATGTGTTTAGTATAAATGAAAGAAATTTTAGAAAAAATTCAAACAATGATCAGAGTTTAATGACCAATTTGAATAGTCTACTTTCGCTTTTGCACTTGTCGTTTAACATATCATCACTCTATGTACAGTGACACAATGCATTGACTATCTACAAAATCTCTGGTTAGGCGTTTTCTTTAACCGCAAAAAAAATCTAAAACTAAAATAGTACGCAACTGAAAAAAACATATTTTAATCACAAACATGTCCTATCAGCCCAAGGCAAGGATCCGGAAATGAAATGAGCATCAAATCGAAGCTAAGTTTAGTCTGGTTCGTGAGTGAAAACAAAGTCCTCTTTACCAGACTCGTGATAATACAATATTTTGATAAGATGCACTAACTTCTGCTATACCGTAATCCAGGGTTTGATACAGGCTTTGTAATGACGGAATAGTTTTTGGTTGTTCCAGTGTTTGTCTAGCTGATTAAGCACGTATATATGAGATGCCGAGACTTGTAAAATATTCCATTCTGATGCACATAGTATTGAAAACAAGTTCTAGCTTAACAGGTTCATAGAGTATTTAGAGTATATTTTTATTAGAATGTCCCTGGAATCTGTATTTCGGCAGCATCTCCATAATGTAGCATTCCTTGTCATACATTCCATTAATTTTCTTGTATAGCTCAATCATGGCCCCTAATTCTTCCATAAGTTAGCGTTGGTAGTTTCAGCTTCTGCAACATGTGTCTGTAATTTAAATTCTCTGTTCCGGGAAGGCATTTGGTTGCTCTAAGTTGAACAGTCTCCTGTACTATCAATATATTCTTCTGTAGATATGGAGCCCATAAAGGACCGACATCGTCCAGTTGTGATCTAATGACTTAATGTTTTTAAACTGAAATGCTCTGAGAAGTGCAGATATTGAATTGGCCTTGTTTTACTTTGGTCGGCATATGGTCTTCAAATATTAAATTTGAATAAATTATTACTCCTACATCTTTCTCTTTTGTTGATGTTTGTAAGGTCTTTCTGGGTGTAATTATTATCATCAATGCATTTTATTATTCTAAATATTTTGGTATTGGTCAGCAAATAGAAACATCTTTGACTGTACATTTTGGTTTATGGTTTGGTTTATTTTGTTTAACGTCCTAATAACAGCTAAGGTCATTCAAGGACGGCCTCCCGTGCGTGCGACATGCATGCATGTGTTGAGTGCGTATGTGTGTTTTGGGAGGCTGCGGTATGTTCGTGTTAAGTCTCCTTGTGATAGGCCGGAACTTTTGCCGATTTATAGTGCTACCTCACTGAAGCATACTGCAGAAGACACCCAGCAGGACACCCCACCCGGTCACATTATACTGACAACGGGTGAACCAGTCGTCCCATTCCGTGTATGCTGAGCGCTACGCAGGAGCAGCAACTACCATTTTTAAAGACTCTGGTATGTCTCGGCCAGGGGACAGAACCCCAAGCATTCCTCACTGGGGCGAACGCTCAACTAAAGGCCAAAAGTGAGGCATTGTCAAGGGAGACGTTAGGAAGAAGAAAGTTGTTGAGAAAGAAGAGAAAAGATAAGATCCCAAATTTAGTCGCCTCTTACGATCATGCAATGGGGGCAGCAGGTATAATTCTTACGCCCTACCTGCATGGCAGTGACTGTAAAGATCTTGGAATATAATTTATAAATAAATCAAATAAAAGTCCTAGCACTGTACCTAGATAGTCCCCGGATGTTACCTCCGCCCATTCCGTGTCTGTCATTTACTGTTACCTTCTGTTGTCGACCTTTCAAGAATGTTGTTATCAATATAAAAAAAGCTTGCTTCACCTCGCGATTTCATGCAACCTATAACGAAAGTTTATCGTTTGGTCTAAAAGTAACGAGATTAGATGGAAAACACGAATTTCAACTGACCAAATATCAAGGTGAATTGGTCAAAGGTCAAGGTAATTTGGGTCGAAAGGTTAAGGACATCGTGGATTTCTGACTATAACCCCCGATCTTTATCGGGGAGATATGTAAGGTTTTTACCCAATCGAGACTAACAACAAACGAGTTATACTAATTCATTTTCTTTAGCCCAGCAAATATGGTGGTAAGACGGAAACAACATTCTCATCACAGTACATGTATAATGGAGGTGGACGGAAACAACATTCTCATCACAGTACATGTATAATGGAGGTGGACGGAAACAACATTCTCATCACAGTACATGTATAATGGAGGAAACAACATTCTCATCACAGTACATGTTTAAATGTATATCTTACTTTCTTTCGATTGCTTTTAAAGTCCAAATGTCAGACATCAACCTCAGCGGTATAGGTAGACGATTGGATTATTATTGCCATATAACGGAGCTCATGCTGACCTGTCAGTGTTGAAATGTATACCCACAATTTACCTTAGACATGTACAATGAATAATACTGTCTTTCTTGATATTATGACGTCATAACGCTGTAACGTCATAATATATATACGTTATAAAATTCAGTTCCCCTAAAGAGTAGCATTTGAACCGCTGCGAAATGTGCCCGAGATATCTACAGATTTGTTGTAAGTTATTTTTGTTATGTTTTCACGTGGAGTATTATATCTACATACTCCTTATCATGTATTTGATATTTGAATTAATTTCAATGTCAGCACTGTACTCCCTCCTGGGATGAAGTATATTACAGCTGTTTTGATACATGTGTATAATTATTCTACCTGTCACTGTAACATTGTAAAGTGTCAATAATTCCAACATGTATATACATGTATACATTTTGATAAGACAGCTTCACAAAAGGAGGGGAAAAGTAATCTATGAATATTTATATTGATGATGTCACGATAAACCTGTCCTTATCGATTTGATGTTTCAGCTGTATCAGCCCTCAGGCGTAGTCCTTTATTTTCTTTAGACCACGGCGCCTGACTGTCTCTCCTGGGTAAATCGAAAAAGTCAAAACATGACGGATTTCATTCAATTTCAGATAATTCAACTGCATAAGAACATCATTTAAAGTTTTATAAATATGTGATTACATTTCAATTCTTTGTATGCGTTCGTCTCCCCCATTTACAAAACCCGTATGTTGATCAGAACCTGACAACTCCATATGTTCCTGAGGCTTCAGTAGCTCTGCCGTGGATCATAGGTATAACAGAAATTATTTAAGCATTATGATCAATTTGTCTGCAATCCTGTGTGAGAATTATTGGTCCATATCTTTCCAAAGGAGACATCGATGAATCGGGTGGTTTGCTTCGGTAACGTAACGTCAATTATACACTTAATATATGTTGACGTCAGACAAAGTGACGTCATTTAGTGCGGACGTCACGAGCATTCTTCATATCACTACACCGATGGAAATAATGCGACAAGTATGATCCCCTAACTTTCAATTTTGTTTGAAATGGTTAGATAGTGACAATGCGAAGCAACTGGCAATATATATTAATAAAATCAAAACCGCGAAATTGGGAAATGGTTGTAGAATTCCCAATAATTGGTTATCTAGTACAACACCTACTTAATGTAAACACAAATACCTGGACAATTTGCTATCTGTAGTACAACACCTACTTAATGTTAACACAAATACCTGGACAATTTGCTATCTGTAGTACAACACCTACTTAATGTAAACACAAATACCTGGACAATTTGCTATCTGTAGTACAACACCTACTTAATGTTAACACAAATACCTGGACAATTTGCTATCTGTAGTACAACACCTACTTAATGTAAACGCAAATACCTGGGCAATTGGTTATTTGTGGTACAACACCTGCTAAATGTAAGTGTAAATACCTGGACTGTTGGTTACCTGTAGTACATCACCTATTCAATGTAGATATCAATACCTACATGAACATTTAGTTACCTACAGTACAACATCTATTCAATACATAGAAATTTATAGAAATACCTAGACAATTGGTTACCAGCATTATAACACATATTCAGTGTAAATATAATTACAAGGACTGTTGGCTGCCAGCAATACAACACCTACGACATTTTACTTTCAACATTATCCATACTTATCTGGAGTTTAGAAGTCAGGATTTTTATTTGATTCTCGATAACACTCCAGTACTTTATCCTAAAGCTTGGTTTCTCTCATATACTTCATTGTCAGCCGTTTACATCACATCTCTCCACCAAATGTAAGGCTATAAAACCAGCAACACCTGCGTCGTCCATGATATTTTATTTCATTTAATTATTAAGTGCGCCACCGATTCCAGATATTTGTTAAATACGTGTGTCAACTTCCACTTTATATCGTAAATATCAATTCCCTTTACTATCCGAAAGGAGGTGTATGGGATTTATGAAGTTAACACATTAAATCTACTTGGAATCCTAATATGTAATTAGTTTAATGGAGTCCCACCGCTGCCACCAAATTGTCAGGTCATTAGTGTTCATGTAAATCCTGTATAAAGTCTTTGTATTTTATACTCAAGGCATTCGCACAAATTTGGTATTTTTTTCTTACACGGTTGATACGACACAGCATATAGACGTTTTTAACCAATCTATAACCTTTATGCCAGTCGTGGTACTTTTTAAATCCCTTTACATAGACGGCCTTTGTTGAAATTTCGATACCGATGGCGCGTAACATGTAGTCATTATATGATAAAACTTTCATATTCGACGTGCACGGGGTTCGTCTGCTCCCGGTCTATGGTAAACTCGGTTTCGTCACTTGATTAGTAAAACGTAACCCCCGGTGAATCAGAATTTGCATTTTTATTAACTATTTTTACATAATTCACAATTTGTTTTTACAAAGTAGCTAACAAATGTGCCCTACATCTGCCTATCATTGACACTATTGTTGACGATTAACGTTGAAAATGAAGTGTGATAATTAACAACCGGCCAATAACTGATACTTTTGGAATACTGTAAACGTACATATTTTAGCGGTAATTTTATTTTAGCGCTTTTCGCGCTGGAAGCCTTGCGCTAAATTATGATTGCGCTAATTACTTTTTGTACGTTTTATTTCTATAGAAAGTTCTGTGGATGCGCTAATTCATCATTGCGCTAACTGACTAAAATCTGCAAATGCGCTAAAATTTGATTGCGCTAAAATAAGTACGTTTACAGTAGTACATTTTAAATAGTGTATCACTGCAGATTGAGCGTTCGTCAGTAACTCAACTTAAGGTTGGGAGGAATAACATTCTAGGCGAGCTGAGGATTCTATATCAATTTCTTCCCGTCATTTTCTCTGATTGGTCAATCAGTGGTTACCCGATGACGTAATTACTGCGGAAGTATTTGCAAGGAACTTGGATAAAATCCGAAAAATCCGACTGTTAATTCAACAATATCGCCGAACAGACGATAATGTCAGTTATCAAGGAATTGACGATCCGTGACTGTTATAGGATAAATTGTGTAATACACTGGAACAGGACAACTATCTGAATCCTTCTTTGTTTAAACTTACACTTCGGTCCAGGCAAATAAACTATTGAGAGAACAAAACCATAATTGTTAATCTGGTATGATTATTTTATTAATAAATAGCTACAAGTAGTTACATCAATTCAATATTAACAAACACGTGGAATTCATAAGCCATTACTCTCTTGTTAGTAGCCAGTATAGAATGTATAGCCCCCTACATTGGCCTGCAATGATATAGTTGGTACAGACGTATTCCATACAACATTAATTCAATAGCGAATATGGGCTGTTGTGCTAAAACATTCCACCAGATTTTTTTTTTTTTTTTTTTTTTTGCGATCATGAGATCATTTAATACACATGTGTCACTCCATTTAAAAATAAAGAATTTCTCTCCTGACACCTGGCAAAAAATGGTTTCCAGTACATGGTTCATGATATATGTACATAGAATGTAGCGCAATAGACTCACTAGACTCAAATTCCGATCGAAATATAAAAAGTAGCCATACTAACACACCAGGAGAGTTAAAATGAAGCATTAGTAAAACACATATCTTTATCATGCTAGTATGTATTCCACGTCGCCGTTACTGCATTACTGTATTGGCGTACAGGATGGTGGTTAAGGAAGGTATGCTTGTCAAGACGTTACACATGGGTAGACATAGAAACAGCCAGGCACTAAGAAAGGTAGGATACATATACAAATCAAGATGTTGTGACAGAACACAGCAGGGCGGGTGATCTTGGTTAGTAAAATGTTTGGGCAACACATCACTTAATATTGTATTAAAAGAAAATACATCCTCGAAGCTTACCTAACTTTTACAAATATGAAAACAACGGACCCCTCTATAGGTTTGTGTCAAATGCTACTGTCACATCGGAGTGAAGTATGGCTAGAAATGGAAGGATTCCAGTCAAAACGACTCAAGTTGATCTAATGAGTTTTGCACAGAAAACCACGAGAGTGACGTCCCTTGAGAATCGTTTGGAATGTTTTCATCAATAACCGTGCTGATTTTGACGATAGTACGAGGGTTAACAGTGACATAGTGGTTCGATATGTCTTACACGATTAAAGTCAATCATCAGTTCTCTTGTCCACGCTGTTCGCCAGGGATGATTTCTTCTTGAATGCTGACTTCTGCTTTTAACCCATCAGGTTGAACGTTAAATAGACAAAATGAAAGCGGCGTTATGTCAACTGTGATCTACAAATGTGAAAGCATTTGCGACAGCCATGAAACACGATACATACTGGGACAATTGAATCGCCTACCCATGTGTACACTTGTAACAATTTACACGGTAATGTATCGGACAATTTAACGAATGCTTTTAAAAAGAAAGACGACTTTGGCACCGATTGTTCCTTATACATGTATCAAAAGTGATAACCAATTCGTCATAAATGCAGTTTCGCATTCTGCATACATGCATTTAGGCTTTTAACATCACTGGTCTCAATCCTCTGAGAAATCGACCACAATTTGTTATGATGAATTGAGTTTTACGTAATTTTCTTTGAAGAGATTAATTGACTGGATATATATGAGGGGTACATCACTTCCAGTATGCAAGCAATGTGGATCTAACCCGTGGTAAAATGTATATATATATATGTATGGAATGTTTATATTAAATATGTTTGCAAATATCAATAGAAATTATCGCATGCTCTTTCAGCGGGCATTGATCAATTGCAACAAAGTTGCCTAGACAACAAGTTACATCGAATGAGTGACATTATGACCATATCTACACAAACCCTACTAGAGTTAAATGGGTGTCACCTTAATACTATCTATCAGAATATGTCAGTTTATGTTAAACAGATCTAATAGCAACATACCTCTCAACGTATTCACCACGTGTAAATTACTAAACTATTCGGTCTGGAAATGGCGTTGGCATCCTATTCCTGGTTAGTTCTCATGACTGGTATAGTGTGGCTGTCTTACCCAGTAGCATACTAACAATGTCAAAAGGAAATCAAAAGATTTGTTGTAGGCTTCAGATAAGATAGATACTATATATATATTTTTTTTTTTTTTTTTTTTTTGGGGGGGGGGAGATTTTACAAAGTAAGGTGAAGGTAATTTCGCCTCGATGACGTATTATTCGTATATCGTTACCTGGTGTATTTTTCACTGCAACTACAAATTTTGACTGGGAATCAGAATTAAGCCTGCACGATAGAGTTAGCCCAATGACACACTGAGGCTTATACCCGGCCTCGAAATATCTCTTTATTTTCGTCAGAAAAATCTTTCTAAAACACTCACCATATACATCCATACATCGTGTGGTATGATCACTTTGATTGGTTAAAAGTAACATCACTTTTATCAGAATTTTTCATGGAGAATTATCTAGAGAATCCTTCTTTTAAATGAAATTTGTTTTCAAAACATGTATAGATTCTGTCCAACGATATGGCAGAGAATAGATGAAACGAACGGATTAATTCTATCATTCTTAAAAGAATGAACAGCTTATTATCAAAAGTGAAGTCTACATTTCTTGATCGATCCAGTTGTCAAAATCACAATACACGAATAGCATGACAGGATTGTGGTTGTGTCTGCAGATCAAGCCTAATTTGATCCTCGTCTATAAACACTGTTACATTTCGTTGATCCTCGTCTATAAACACTGTTACATTTCGTTGATCCTCGTCTATAAACACTGTTACATTTCCTTGATCCTCGCCTATAAACACTGTTACATTTCCTTGATCCTCGTCTATAAACACTTACATTTCGTTGATCCTCGTCTATAAACACTGTTACATTTCGTTGATCCTCGTCTATAAACACTGTTACATGTCCTTGATCCTCGTCTATAAACACTGTTACATTTCCTTGATCCTCGTCTATAAACACTGTTACATTTCCTTGATCCTCGCCTATAAACACTTACATTTCCTTGATCCTCGTCTATAAACACTGTTACATTTCCTTGATCCTCGTCTATAAACACTGTTACATTTCCTTGATCCTCGTCTATAAACACTTACATTTCCTTGATCCTCGCCTATAAACACTGTTACATTTCCTTGATCCTCGTCTATAAACACTGTAACATTTCCTTGATCCTCGTCTATAAACACTTACATTTCGTTGATCCTCGTCTATAAACACTGTTACATTTCGTTGATCCTCGTCTATAAACACTGTTACATTTCCTTGATCCTCGCCTATAAACACTGTTACATTTCCTTGATCCTCGTCTATAAACACTTACATTTCGTTGATCCTCGTCTATAAACACTGTTACATTTCCTTGATCCTCGTCTATAAACACTGTTACATTTCCTTGATCCTCGTCTATAAACACTTACATTTCCTTGATCCTCGTCTATAAAACACTGTTACATTTCCTTGATCCTCGTCTATAAACACTGTTACATTTTCTTGATCCACGTCTATAAACACTGTTACATTTCCTTGATCCTCGTCTATAAACACTGTTACATTTCCTTGATCTTCGTCTATAAACACTGTTACATTTCGTTGATCCTCGTCTATAAACACTGTTACATTTCGTTGATCCTCGTCTATAAACACTGTTACATTTCGTTCATCCTCGTCTATAAACACTTACATTTCCTTGATCCTCGTCTATAAACACTGTTACCTTTTCTTGATACTCGTCTATAAACACTGTTACCTTTTCTTGATCCTCGTCTATAAACACTTACATTTCCTTGATCCTCGTCTATAAACACTTACATTTCCTTGATCCTCGTCTATAAACACTGTTACATTTCCTTGATCCTCGTCTATAAACACTTACATTTCCTTGATCCTCGTCTATAAAACACTGTTACATTTCCTTAATCCTCGTCTATAAACACTGTTACATTTCTTGATCCACGTCTATAAACACTGTATCATGTCCTTGATCCTCGTCTATAAACACTGTTAAATTTCCTTGATCTTCGTCTATAAACACTGTAACATTTCCTTGATCCTCGTCTATAAACACTGTTACATTTCCTTGATCCTCGTCTATAAACACTTACATTTCCTTGATCCTCGTCTATAAACACTGTTACATTTCCTTGATCCTCGTCTATAAACACTGTTACATTTCCTTGATTCTTGTCTATAAACACTGTTACATTTCCTTGATCCTCTTCTATAAACACTTTAAATTTCCTTGATCCTCGTCTATAAACACTGTTACATTTCCTTGATCCTCGTCTATAAACACTGTTACATTTCCTTGATCCTCGTCTATAAATACTGTAACATTTCCTTGATCCTCGTCTATAAACACTGTTACATTTCCTTGATCTTCGTCTATAAACACTTACATTTCCTTGATCCTCGTCTATAAACACTTACATTTCCTTGATCCTCGTCTATAAACACTGTTACATTTCCTTGATCCTCGTCTATAGACACTGTTACATTTCCTTGATCCTCGTCTATAAACACTGTAACATTTCCTTGATCCTCGTCTATAAACACTGTAACATTTCCTTGATCCTCGTCTATAAACACTTACATTTCCTTGATCCTCGTCTATAAACACTGTTACCTTTTCTTGATACTCGTCTATAAACACTTACATTTCCCTGATCCTCGTCTATAAACACTTACATTTCCTTGATCCTCGTCTATAAACACTGTTACATTTCCTTGATCCTCGTCTATAAACACTGTTACATTTCCTTGATCCTCGTCTATAAACACTGTTACATTTCCTTGATCCTCGTCTATAGACACTGTTACATTTCCTTGATTCTTGTCTATAAACACTGTTACATTTCGTTGATCCTCGTCTATAAACACTTACATTTCCTTGATCCTCGTCTATAAACACTGTTACATTTCCTTGATCCTGGTCTATAAACACTGTTACATTTCCTTGATCCTCGTCTATAAACACTTACATTTCCTTGATCCTCGTCTATAAACACTGTTACATTTCGTTGATCCTCGTCTATAAACACTTACATTTCCTTGATCCTCGTCTATAAACACTGTTACATTTCCTTGATCCTCGTCTATAAACACTTACATTTCCTTGATCCTCGTCTATAAACACTGTTACATTTCCTTGATCCTGGTCTATAAACACTGTTACATTTCCTTGATCCTCGTCTATAAACACTTACATTTCCTTGATCCTCGTCTATAAACACTGTACATTTCCTTGATCCTCGTCTATAAACACTGTTACATTTCCTTGATCCTCGTCTATAAACACTTACATTTCCTTGATCCTCGTCTATAGACACTGTTACATTTCCTTGATCCTCGTCTATAAACACTTACATTTCCTTGATCCTCGTCTATAAACACTGTTACATTTCCTTGATCCTCGTCTATAAACACTGTTACATTTCCTTGATCCTCGTCTATAAACACTGTTACATTTCCTTGATCCTGATCTATAAACACTTAAAATTTCCTTGATCATCGTCTATGAACACTGTTACATTTCCTTGATCCTCGTCTATAAACACTGTAACATTTCCTTGATCCTCGTCTATAAACACTTACATTTCCTTGATCCTCGTCTATAAACACTGTTACATTTCCTTGATCCTGATCTATAAACACTTAAAATTTCCTTGATCATCGTCTATGAACACTGTTACATTTCCTTGATCCTCGTCTATAAACACTGTTACGTTTCCTTGATCCTCGTCTATAAACACTGTTCTATTTCCTTGATCCCCGTCTATAAACACTTACATTTCTTTGATCCTCGTCTATAAACACTATTATATTTCCTGCGTAACTACGCTTCCTTGACATTCAGGGTAACATTAAATGGACAATGTCCGAGTAAAAACGAAATAGTGTCCAAGCATTCTTCAGTATTAAAATATTTCAAAATCTCAAATAGTCAGAAGGATTCGGATGTACTTCGTATATTTGAACAATTAGTTCGGGCAACAGTCCTAATGAGATGCTGTTCGCTCCAGAATTGGAATTTAGAATGTGGATTTTGTAAAACACAGAGATCTTTTGATTGTTCCATTAAAAGTTTGATTTGTCTACCCTTTACACTACCGTTCACCATTTTCAACTTAAGGAATGCCTTCATTCTCTTGTCATTAGAACTTTCTTTCCCTCGATTGGTGATATACGTACAAAGTGAATTATACGGAGGCATATTCCGAGGTGTATCCATGTCGGTAAAAAACAACACTGACTACCAGAATGCCCGTTTACAATGTGTGTTTAATGAAATAAATACGAACACTATTCAGAAGATAAGTGTTCACGAGTTGTGTATACTTATTGTTACTTATGAAATCACCCGTCACGGGCCTCCTACTTTTCCGATCATTGCCTTACGAACACACCCGAGAAGTGCCGAGTACGTAACATCCGGTGAAAAATCACTCCTGGGACCACAAAATATGTTCGTTAAAAACAAATTTTCGCTACAGGCAATTTCGTATCAAGCATATTTATTTGGTAAGAACAAAGAAGGAGATTGCTGGGGATAATTATTTTGTTCGTAATAAGCGAATTTTCGTATCAAACGGGTTCGTAATAGACAGGTTTTACTGTAAATGCAAAAAACGGCCATATAAAATAAACAATATGTACTCATGCGTAAAATTGAATTTCTGATCGACGACATCTTTGTTAAGTTTGGTGACCAGATCGTCCAACAGACAACGGTATTGGCATATCCATGGGAGCAAACTGTTCCCCTCTGTTGGCTGACTTTTTTCAGAAAAAGCTGATTATATTGAAGTGCTAATCAGAACAGGTATAGTCCTTCATTTTCACCTAAAGGTATATTGACCACGTGTTATCATTAAAAAACTAAGCCTTTATCGATCAATGCGATTGGATATAACTTGGAACCAAGAACGATGCAGATTCTTTACCATCAGTCATGCACCTCGATTTTTACTTACAATGAAAGCAAAAAGACAGCTTACAACGAAGCTTTATGATAAGCGTGATGTTTCAATTTCCATTTTTCCCTTTCTAGATAGTAGCATTCCTGCAATCCCATATCTAAGGTTTTAACATTTCCGAGATGATTGAGTAGCCAAGTGCTAGTTGTTATCATCATGATTTCCGTGACAGATTCAGACTACTGATGGACAATTCATGTTGCTGAAACCCATGGTGACGTTTTATAGTCGACCGTAGTATGTCATTTGGAATATTCTATGTCCTTATGTGACGTTTTATAGTCGACAGTAGTATGTCATTTGGAATATTCTATGTCCTTATGTGACGTTTTATAGTCGACAGAAGTATGTCATTTGGAATGTTGATTTAGCTTACGTAGTATGTCATTTGGAATATTCTATGTCCTTATGTGACGTTTTATAGTCGACAGTAGTATGTCATTTGGAATATTCTATGTCCTTTTGTGACGTTTTATAGTCGACAGAAGTATGTCATTTGGAATGTTCTATGTCCTTATGTGATATGCAGCCAGACGTGTCTGATTCTTGTTAATTTGCCTAGTGGATGATATCTTTCAGAGAGCAATTTCTTGTCTTCCTCGCCATTGCCTTACGTTTGTTCTAAAGTTTAGGCTTGACTTTGTAATGAAAGCTTTCTGGGTTCTGTCCCCAAGGCCAAGATATATCTAGTTCCTTCTTAATTAACTAGACGGGCAAAGGTTGATACTCAACATCTTAGAGATGTACAAGGGAAAAACAATCAAGGGTCAATATGATACACCGCCTGTTCCTCTCATCAGATTTGAGAACATGCTTATTTGTTTCTGTATATGATTGAGACAGCATGCTGTTAAAGGGGAAAAGTTGGAACGTACATTGAAAGCGACGTATTATCCAATTTCAGCAGTAGTACCGTGGTATATCAAGACAACAAAAACTGTTTTTTTTTATTTACCTTGATTTGTTAGTATTCCCTTTACGATCTTCTCAGACTATCCATTAGACTGTTGAAGTGACATCGTGTATGGAGTTGATGCCTCGAGAGAGCTGACTAGTGGTGACGTCACTTTCTGTGGTGTTCACTCGCGTTATTCCTGCTGAAAGGTAGAAAGGTATGTGTACTTGGTATTTTAACATTACGTGTTTGTGGTACATCGGTGGGGGCCATGAACTTGAAGATGAATAAATCTGCAGCCGATACGTTTTTGTCTGTAACGGGATGGGTGTACTGATGTGAACTGTCCGGCGTTACCGGACCAACCCAGGTTCGAATTGAGTTATTGTTTATACTATTGACGCGAGGTAACAATGGCCTAAGACATATATAAACGTTTAACATGAATTTATCAACAATGACAAGGAAGGACAGTGACCGGATACAATAGTATAACGGATACCTGCCGCAGCGGTAAAAGTCAACTCGTGAACATGACAATCAACACATAACAAGCAACCTTTGAGACGACGCAACATGTCACTAATTGTTGATAATCCCCATTTAATATAAAGTTTAACTAAAATACAAAGTCATCCCAGCTAAAAGGGACGAAACACGTGACCGTCGGCTCACGAATTCAATCGTAATAGCGGGAGTTGAAACACGTGACCGTCGGCTCACGAATTCAATCGTAATAGCGGGAGTTGAAACACGTGACCGTCGGCTCACGAATTCAATCGTAATAGCGGGAGTTGAAACACGTGACCGTCGGCTCACGAATTCAATCGTAATAGCGAAGTGTATATACGTACCTAACGTACAATTATGTGTATGCGTCAAATCAAAACCCTGAATGGACCTGATTAGAAATAATCTCTAAACCAAACTACTTCCGTTTAACACTCGAGGAAAATGCTGCCTGTCACAGGAGGCGACAAACAGGCAGGAAATAACGACCAGGAACTATAGTTTGCATAATTAGTTTCTATATACAGCGAGACTACGGTTTAACAACGAGAGGTAAACAAATATGAAATGAAAACACAGACGTGAAAACCAATTCAATTACATGTAAGTTCATGAAAGCATTATATATTGTATGGCTGTAGAACCTTGTCTCAACTGATCGGGCGACAGAAAAGTGGTTCTTGAACATACATACAAGTGGCGTTTACATCCAACAAGAAAAGTTATGCCGTACAATGATGAATTTCTCATCTTCATATATTAAAGCAAATAAAAATTATTTTCATTAAAACGTCCCTGCTTTCGATGGGCTTTGAGACAAGGCAATGAGTTCGTCATCTTCATAAGTCCTTCTTTAAAATGGCCGAGTGGCGTAGCTGGACTGGTAACAAACGTTCATTGGAGAAATAGTCTCTGAAATGATAACAAACTTACATTGGAGGGGTAATTTCTGAAATGATAACAAACTTATATTGGAGGGGTAATTTCTGAAATGAGAACAGACCTATATTGGAGGGGTAATTTCTGAAATGAGAACAAACTTACATTGGAGGGGTAATTTCTGAAATGAGAACAGACCTATATTGGAGGGGTAATTTCTGAAATGATTAAAAACAACTTGAAATGGAGAAGTAACAAAACAACAAGATAAATGACAGTTTCCACATGCAGATGAAAGAAACAGATTTTATGTCGGTTCGATGTGCATATACATATGTCACTCGTCTCACCCTTCCGTTTTTTTATTTTCCATTCTTTATCTTTTTTTCTGATTTAAATACAACACGAGACGTTTCGGTCTGGAGTTCAAACCAATTTTTTTGTTGTAATCGACAGTATAGCCACTCAAAATAACGTAATTAATTCCCCTAATTGATGTAAATATTGCCTCCAGAATATGTAACTGGGGTTTGCTTGATTATCAAAACTTTAAAATATTGTTTTCAACATTTCATAAATACGCGGTATTCTACAACAGTGACGATTAGTCGTCGAAAATTAGTCTGAACATTCGGCATACATTAAATACCCAAACTATTGTTATCAATATAAAATGTTACCCATGATGATACTACAGAATGTTACCCACCATGATCCTACAGAATGTTACCCATCATGATACTACAGAATGTTACCCATCATGATGCTACAGAATGTTACCCATCATGATACTACAGAATGTTACCCATCATGATACTACAGAATGTTACCCATCATGATACTACAGAATGTTACCAATCATGATACTACAGAATGTTACCCATCATGATACTACATAATGTTACCCATCATGATACTACAGAATGTTACCCATCATGATACTACATAATGTTACCCATCATGATACTACAGAATGTTACCCATCATGATACTACAGAATGTTACCCATCATGATACTACAGAATGTTACCCATCATGATACTACAGAATGTTACCCATCATGATACTACATATTGTTACCCATCATGATACTACATATTGTTACCCATCATGATACTACAGAATGTTACCCATCATGATACTACAGAATGTTACCCATCATGATACTACAGAATGTTACCCATCATGATACTACAGAATGTTACCCATCATGATACTACAGAATGTTACCTATGGTGATACTACATATTGTTACCCATCATGATACTACAGAATGTTACCCATCATGATACTACAGAATGTTACCCATCATGATACTACAGAATGTTACCTATGGTGATACTACAGAATGTTACCCATCATGATACTACAGAATGTTACCCATCATGATACTACAGAATGTTACCCATCATGATACTACAGAATGTTACCTATGGTGATACTACAGAATGTTACCCATCATGATACTACAGAATGTTACCCATCATGATACTACAGAATGTTACCCATGATGATACTACATAATGTTACTTATGGTAATACTACAGAATGTTACCCATCATGATACTACAGAATGTTACCCATCATGATACTACATAATGTTACCCATCATGATACTACAGAATGTTACCCACCATGATACTACAGAATGTTACCCATCATGATACTACAGAATGTTACCCATCATGATACTACAGAATGTTACCCATCATGATACTACAGAATGTTACCCATCATGATACTACAGAATGCTACCCATCACGATACTACATAATGTTACCCATCATGATACTACAGAATGTTACCCATCATGATACTACATATTGTTACCCATCCTGATACTACAGAATGTTACCCATCATGATACTACAGAATGTTACCCATCATGATACTACAGAATGCTACCCATCACGATACTATACATAATGTTACCCATCATGATACTACAGAATGTTACCCATCATGATACTACAGAATGTTACCCATCATGATACTACATATTGTTACCCATCATGATACTACAGAATGTTACCCATCATGATACTACAGAATGTTACCCATCATGATACTACAGAATGTTACCCATCATGATACTTCATAATGTTACCCATCATGATACTACATAATGTTACCCATGATGATACTACAGAATGTTACCCATCATGATACTACAGAATGTTACCCATCATGATACTACAGAATGTTACCCATCATGATACTACATATTATTACCCATCATGATACTACATATTGTTACCCATGATGATACTACAGAATGTTACCCATCATGATACTACATAATGTTACCCATCATGATACTACAGAATGTTACCCATCATGATACTACATATTGTTACCCATCATGATACTACATAATGTTCAAATTGTAGACGAATTACTGAGTCACAGCGCCACGTTTTATACTTTAACAATCAGAATATCGGAAGGTGTTGATTAGTAAAATAATTAAACTAACTAATTTAAACACCTCTAAGGTTTAATGGACGCCCATGGAGATGTTAAATAGAGTAAATTGGGGTAAAAAGCTATTAATTGAGGAGTACTTGTTTAAGTACACTTGATTATTTTAAATCGGCAACCTTGGGATATATATGTTCCTTTACGTCTTGCAGCATCAACACCGACAAGTCAAATTAGAG
Source organism: Pecten maximus (assembly GCF_902652985.1). Classification (NCBI taxonomy): domain Eukaryota; kingdom Metazoa; phylum Mollusca; class Bivalvia; order Pectinida; family Pectinidae; genus Pecten; species Pecten maximus. The sequence goes on along the minus strand of NC_047023.1, from coordinate 5,550,959 downwards.
ATAACTCGAGCTCTTAATTGGTGATCATCTCAGGCATTGCCTAAGTCTGTTTAAATTTCGTCACTTATTGAACCATCAAACCATCCAGGCTGACTGCTAGCTTGACAAACCTAATAAAACTCGCCTTCTCAAATGCTTTTTTGTTTGTGCATGTTGTTTGACTATTAATTGCCATTGAGTCGGGTAAATACCCTGCGGATAACTGCATGTCAGAAGGAGGTTTGTCTTATTATTGAATTAAAATCTAACAAAACCTTCACGTTGCAGCGACATTCAGGGACCAGTTGTTCAAAGACAGAGTAAGTTTAATCGCGGTATTAGTTCTCATTTTCTAAAAAAAAAAAAACTCATTCTAAAACGCCATTGGGAAAATACAGTTTTTAGTACTGGTATATAACGATACATCGTATTAAGAACAAAATTGATATATGACAATACACTGTATTAATAAAAAGACTTATATATGACCATACATTATATTGCTAACAAGACTGGGATGTGGCCATACATTGTATTATGAACAAAATTGATAGATGACAACACAATGTATTGATAACAAGATTGAGATATGACAATACATTGTATTGATAACAAGACTGGTGTATGACAATACATTGTATTAATAACAAGACTGATGTATGACAATACATTGTATTAATAACAAGACTGGTGTATGACAATACATTGTATTAATAACAAGACTGGTGTATGACAATACATTGTATTAATAACAATACTGAAATATGACCATACATTGTCACTCATACATGACACCTTATAATCATCAAGCATTTGACAATAATGCAGATCAATTAGTTACTATGATATCCGTCAATTCGCGATGGTAAAACCAATCACATATATTTTCATCTGTATTCCTTAAATATTGTGGTTGCTTGCTTATGAGTTGTATTACGTCTTACGTCTTCACAAAATGTTTAAATCGTTAACCAATTTTCAATTCACCTTTTTCGGCATAGCCGTATAATTTTCTTTTGGCCCCGGATATGACGCGACAGGTGGCGTTACTGGTCAAGATGAAGTATGTGATTGGTCAATGTAGCGGTAAATGCAAAATGCAGGTATGCAGTTAAAAACGAAACAAAGATAAGATTGAATGCAACCTGAATAAGTAAATTATCTTTTTAAAAGACATATTAATAAAATCATATTCCTGATTCAAATGCAGTCTTATTATTACCAAAAATGATTCAAACTGATATAATGCTGTTATTCGTGCTAAAACGCTTTAGTTCTTTAATTTATTTCACAATCAGTTTTACATTATAACTACCAGCATTAAAACTATGCCGTTTATCTTTTTTAAAGATATTTCTTGTTTAGCACTCTTATAATTAAAAATATATTCTGATGGCTAAACCTGAACAAAATGAGGATATCATTATGATAAGGCCGAGTTCCGTTTGGCTCTGAAACCATGTCTGGTTTAGGGCCAGAGAGCTCTTCTATATGGAAAACCTGGAATTCTCCGATATCGTTTTGCGTCGCTAAGATTTTACAATATATATGACTCTAAATATATCTTTTGGTTACATCTTTTGGTTGTATAGTTTCGGGAAGAAACATGCATTCCCGACTGGCCATGAAAAAAGGGTTGTTCCTACACTAGTCCAGATTGTGATAAGGCTATATACCAACCTCCCGAGGATATCTAAGGTTTAAAACATATTTAAAACAAAGCCATCAGGAAGCGAGTCGACTTGTTCGATGCCATAACGACATGAGAGTACATTTGCCTACAGAACCACCGTACAATGGTCTTCACGTTAGGGTACCAAGCTTCCAGCCGAAACCTGGCGGTCTGAGGAACCATAAACAATGCTCTATCGATCGGGCAGTGTACTGATACCCCTATGTGTCAAAACTACTTTGCAGCCTTGAGATAAGTCCATGGGACGTTTTTGAGCATAGGGGAAATTAGTAACTTACTATTGACATCATTTGGTTACAGTGTAGATTTTAGAAATCAATATTTGCCTTTGGTTTTGTTACGGCTTACGTTTTTCAACGGTCTAAGTAAACAAGAGGAATTTGAAAAATGCTCAATGCACTGTTTTCGTTCTGTAATACCGTCTATATCTACATGTATATAAAACCATACAGCTATCAATGTCTGTATAGACACGTCACACACCGCCAATACAGCTATCAATGTCTGTATAGACACATCACACACAGCCAATACCGTCTATATCTATATCAAACCATACAGCTATCAATGTCTGTATAGACACATCACACACCGTCAATACAGCTATCAATGTCTGTATAGACACGTCACACACAGTCAATACCGTCTATGTCTATATCAAACCATACAGCTATCAATGTCAGTATAGACACGTCACACACAGCCAATACAGCTATCAATGTCTGTATAGACACGTCACACACCGTCAATACAGCTATCAATGTATGTATAGCCACATCATACACAGCCAATACCGTCTATATCTATATCAAACCATACAGCTATCAATGTCTGTATAGACACGTCACACACAGCCAATACAGCTATCAATGTCTGTATAGACACATCACACACCGTCAATACAGCTATCAATGTCTGTATAGACACGTGACACACAGCCAATACCGTCTATATCTATATCAAACCATACAGCTATCAATGTCTGTATAGACACGTCACACACAGCCAATACCGCTATCAATGTCTGTATAGACACGTCACACACAGCCAATACCGTCTATATATATATCAAACCATACAGCTATCAATGTCTGTATAGACATGTGACACACAGCCAATACCGTCTATATCTATATCAACCCATACAGCTATCAATGTCTGTATAGACACCATCAACAACAGCCAATTACAGCTATCAATGTCTGTATAGACACGTCACACACAGTCAATACCGTCTATATCTATATCAAACCATACAAATATCAATGTCTGTATAGACACGTCACACACAGCCAATACCGTATATCTATATCAAACCATACAGCTATCAATGTCTGTATAGACACGTCACACACTCAATATCGTCTATATCTATATCAAACCATACAGCTATCAATGTCTGTATAGACACGTCACACACAGCCAATACAGCTATCAATGTCTGTATAGACACGTCACACACAGCCAATACAGCTATCAATGTCTGTATAGACACGTCACACACAGCCAATACAGCTATCAATGTATGTATAGACACCTAGCTCACACGTAACCAATCCGTTATATCATATCAACATACAGCTATCAATGTCTGTATAGACACGTCACACACACCAAAGCATCTATATGTCGTATAGACAAACCATACAGCTATCAATGTCTGTATAGACACGTCACACACAGCCAATACAGCTATCAATGTCTGTATAGACACGTCACACACAGTCAATAACGTCTATATCTATATCAAACCATACAGCTATCAATGTCTGTATAGAGATGTGACACACAGCCAATACAGCTATCAATGTCTGTATAGACACGTCACACACAGTCAATACCGTCTATATCTATATCAAACCATACAGCTATCAATGTCTGTATAGACACGACACACACGGCCAATAAAGCTATCAATGTCTGTATAGACACGTCACACAAAGTCAATACAGCTATCAATGTCTGTATAGACACGTGACACACAGCCAATACCGTCTATATCTATATCAAACCATACAGCTATCAATGTCTGTATAGAGATGTGACACACAGCCAAAACAGCTATCAATGTCTGTATAGACACATCACACATAGCCAATACAGCTATCAATGTCTGTATAAACACGTCACACACAGCCAATACCGTCTATATCTATATCAAACCATACAGCTATCAATGTCTGTATAGACACGTGACACACAGCCAATACATCTATCATTGTCTGTATAGACACGTCACACACAGCCAATACCGTCTATATCTACATCAAACCATACAGCTATCAATGTCTGTATAGACACGTCACACACAGCCAATACCGTCTATATCTACATCAAACCATACAGCTATCAATGTCTGTATAGACACGTCACACACAGCCAATACCGCTATCAATGTCTGTATAGACACGTCACACACAGCCAATACCGTCTATATCTATATCAAACCATACAGCTATCAATGTCTGTATAGACACATCACACACAGCCAATACAGCTATCAATGTCTGTATAGACACGTCACAAACAGCCAATACAACTATCAATGTCTGTATAGACACGTCACACACAGCCAATACAACTATCAATGTCTGTATAGACACGTGACACACAGCCAATACAGCTATCAATGTCTGTATAGACACGTCACACACAGCCAATACCGTCTATATATATATCAAACCATACAGCTAGCAATGTCTGTATAGACACGTGACACACAGTCAATACAGCTATCAATGTCTGTATAGACACGTCACACACAGCCAATACCGTCTATATCTATATCAAACCATACAAATATCAATGTCTGTATAGACACGCCACACACAGCCAATACCGTCTATATCTATATCAAACCATACAGCTATCAATGTCTGTATAGACACGTGACACACAGTCAATACAGCTATCAATGTCTGTATAGACACGTCACACACAGCCAATACCGTCTATATCTATATCAAACCATACAAATATCAATGTCTGTATAGACACATCACACACCGTCAATACCGTCTATATATATATCAAACCATACAGCTATCAATGTCTGTATAGACACGTCACACACAGCCAATACAGCTATCAATGTCTGTATAGACACGTCACACACAATCAATACAACTATCAATGTCTGTATAGACACATCGCACACATGCAGCCAATACAGCTATCAATGTCTGTATAGACACGTGACACACAGTCAATACAGCTATCAATTTCTGTATAGACACGACACACACAGCCAATACCGTCTATATCTATATCAAACCATACAAATATCAATGTCTGTATAGACACGTGACACACAGTCAATACAGCTATCAATGTATGTATAGACACGTCACACACAGCCAATACCGTCTATATCTATATCAAACCATACAGCTATCAATGTCTGTATAGACACGTGACACACAGTCAATACAGCTATCAATGTCTGTATAGACACGTCACACACAGCCAATACCGTCTATATCTATATCAAACCATACAGCTATCAATGTCTGTATAGACACGTCACACACAGCCAATACCGTCTATATCTATATCAAACCATACAGCTATCAATGTCTGTATAGACACGTGACACACAGTCAATACAGCTATCAATGTCTGTATAGACACGTCACACACAGCCAATACCGTCTATATCTATATCAAACCATACAGCTATCAATGTCTGTATAGACACGTCACACACAGCCAATACAGCTATCAATGTCTGTATAGACACGTGACACACAGTCAATACCGCTATCAATGTCTGTATAGACACGTCAAACACAGCCAATACCGTATATATCTACATCAAACCATACAGCTATCAATGTCTGTATAGATACGTCACACACAGCCAATACCGTCTATATCTATATCAAACCATACAGCTATCAATGTCCGTATAGACACGTGACACACAGCCAATACCGTATATATCTATATCAAACCATACAGCTATCAATGTCTGTATAGACACGTCACACACAGCCAATACCGTCTATATCTATATCAAACCATACAGCTATCAATGTCTGTATATAGATCCTTTTTTGGTGTACATCCCCATGAATATTGCGCTGAACTTGCTCATTTGTACAGCATAATTAAGAAAATAAGTTATTTTCGAAAATATTGAAATCAGTTTGTTTCCGTGAAACCTGGTTTCATATTTTCTCTTGGCGACGTAAGAGGCGGAATAACTCCCAATCACTTGTTCGTTACTACACAACATGCCACGGATACCGGATCTTGTTCGGCATACAATTTATTTGATGATTTTATTAGGTACTAAAAAAGTATTTTACATATAAACTGAGGAGAAATCCTCTTCCTGTGACAAGACGTGGAACCGACATCGTGTGACGTATTGTATATAGGGATTTCGGTAGTTTAACAAAAAATAATAATTAGCGTTGAAAGTCAAAAGTATGAGCAGAATAAATTCGTATCGTGTTCGCGTCACGAAAGCACTAAAATTAAAACAAAATCCAGGTAATCTACAAAATGGCGATATATTCCGTGTTTGGTTGGACACAAAATCCTTTCCTATGCATTGAGATTTATTTAGGACGGTTGTGATATTTCAAACAACCTTTCTATATATTTAGATTTATTTAAGACGGTTGTGATATTTCAAGCAACCTTTCTATGTCTTTAGATTTATTTAGGACGGTGGTGATATTTCAAACAATATTTCTGTATCCCAAGACCTATTAAGAACGGTTGTGTTTTTCCATGCTTCCTTTTCATATCTTGTCACTTTCAGAACGGTTGTGACTTTCTATATCTTGATATTTATTTAGGACGGTTATGATTTTACAAACTTCCATTCTATAACTTATTTTTTTCTTATTAAGACGGTTTCATGATTAGAAATTTTCTTTCTATATCCTGAGTTTATTTAGGACGGTTGTGATTTTACAAACATCCAAAAATATGAAATAGATGCGTGGCGCGACTATGATACTAAATAAATACAAGTATAGTCGGTCCTTCATCCATATGGCATTAAAAAACAATTACTTTTTGATCAGCAAAGGTCCTTAAGGGCGGTTGGTGTTCAGCAGTTTGAGGACAGGAAGTGTTCAGCAGTATGAGGACGGTATGTGTTCAGCAGTATGAGGACGGTATGTGTTCAGCAGTATGGGGGCGGCAAGTGTTCAGTAGTATGAGGACGGTAAGTGTTCAGCAGTATGGGGGCGGTAAGTGTTCATTAGTATGGGGGCGGTAATTATAAGCGTTCAGCAGTATGGGGGCGGTAAGCGTTCATCAGTATAGGGGCGGTAATTATAAGCGTTCAGCAGTATGGGGGCGGTAAGTGTTCAGCAGTATGGAGGGCGGTAAGCGTTCATTAGTATGGGAGCGGTAAGTGTTCAGCAGTATGGGGCGGTAAGTGTTCAGCAGTATGGGGGCGGTCAGTGTTCAGCAGTATGGGGGCGGTAAGTGTTCAGCAGTATGAGGGCGGTAAGTGTTCAGTAGTATGGGGACGGTAAGTGTTCAGTAGTATGAGGGCGGTAAGCGTTCAACAGTATGAGGACGGTAAGTGTTCAGCAGTATGAGGACGGTAAGTGTTCGGCAGTATGAGGACGGTAAGTGTTCGGCAGTATGAGGACGGTAAGTGTTCGGCAGTGTGAGGACGGTAAGTGTTCAGTAGTATGAGGACGGTAAGTGTTCAGTAGTATGAGGACGGTAATTATAAGCGTTCAGCAGTATGAGGACGGTAAGTGTTCAGCAGTATGGGGGCGGTAAGTGTTCAGCAGTATGAGGACGGTAAGTGTTCAGCAGTATGAGGACGGTAAGTGTTCAGCAGTATGAGGACGGTAAGTGTTCGGCAGTATGAGGACGGTAAGTGTTCGGCAGTATGAGGACGTTAAGTGTTCAGAAGTATGAGGGCGGTAAGTGTTCAGCAGTATGAGGACGGTAAGTGTTCAGCAGTATGAGGACGGTAAGTGTTCAGTAGTATGAGGACGGTAAGTGTTCAGCAGTATGAGGACGGTAAGGGTTCAGCATTATGGGAGCGGTAAGTGTTCAGCAGTATGAGGGCGGTAAGTGTTCAGCAGTATAGGGGCGGTAATTATAAGCGTTCAGCAGTATGGGGGCGGTAAGTGTTCAGCAGTATGGGGGCGGTAAGTGTTCAGCAGTATGGAGGGCGGTAAGGGTTCAGCATTATGGGAGCGGTAAGTGTTCAGCAGTATAGGGGCGGTAATTATAAGCGTTCAGCAGTATGGGGGCGGTAAGTGTTCAGCAGTATGGGGGCGGTAAGTGTTCAGCAGTATGGAGGGCGGTAAGCGTTCATCGGTATGGGGGCGGTAAGTGTTCAGCAGTATGGAGGGCGGTAAGCGTTCATCAGTATGGGAGCGGTAAGTGTTCAGCAGTATGAGGACGGTAAGTGTTCGGCAGTATGAGGACGGTAGGTGTTCAGCAGTATGGGGGCGGTAAGTGTACAACAGTATGGGGGCGGTAATTATAAGCGTTCAGCAGTATGGGGGCGGTAAGTGTTCAGCAGTATATAGGGCGGTAATTATAAGCGTTCAGCAATATGGGGCGGGTAAGTGTTCAGCAGTATGGGGGCGGTAAGCGTTCAGCAGTATGGGGGCGGTAAGTGTTCAGCAGTATGGGGGCGGTAAGTGTTCAACAGTATGGGGGCGGTAAGTGTTCAGCAGTATGGGGGCGGTAAGCGTTCATCAGTATGGGAGCGGTAAGTGTTCAGCAGTATGAGGACGGTAAGTGTTCGGCAGTATGAGGACGGTAGGTTTTCAGCAGTATGGGGGGCGGTAAGTGTACAACAGTATGGGGGCGGTAATTATAAGCGTTCAGCAGTATGGGGGCGGTAAGTGTTCAGCAGTATATAGGGCGGTAATTATAAGCGTTCAGCAATATGGGGCGGGTAAGTGTTCAGCAGTATGGGGCGGTAAGCGTTCAGCAGTATGGGGGCGGTAAGTGTTCAGCAGTATGGGGGCGGTAAGTGTTCAACAGTATGGGGGCGGTAAGTGTTCAACAGTATGGGGGCGGTAAGTGTTCAGCAGTATGAGGACGGTAAGTGTTCAGCAGTATATAGGGGCGGTAATTATAAGCGTTCGGCAATATGGGGCCGGTAAGTGTTCAGCAGTATGGGGGCGGTAAGTGTTCAGCAGTATGGGGGCGGTAAGTGTTCAGCAGTATGGGGGCGGTAAGTGTTCAGCAGTATGGGGGCGGTAAGTGTTCAGCAGTATGAGGGCGGTAAATGTTCAGCAGTATAAGGACGGTAAGTGTTTAGCACATGCGAGTTTCTCAAGCAATAAGAGTTCTGATATTAATATAATTGACTGACGTGCGTGTCGGTGTTTTTATTACAGTCGATATGATGTTATGTAGTAACGACATGTTTGGTGTTTATGTATATGGTTATTATCAGACAACATTGATGCTTCCGTTATTTGAGCTTATATTGGCCAGACATTTTACTATATTTTTCAGATATGGCTCCCCCGCCGGCATTAAAGAACGCAATTTACTCCGGAGGAAGAACATTCTCCCTGTGATAAAGAAAATGAAAAATCACACAAGCGGCAACCCATCAATGTTGGCACTCCTCCGTATGAATGTCCGGTGGAAAGAAATAGAGATGGATTGTTTTACAAAAAGGTTCCAACAGCTGACACGGAAGTTTTTGTTTGTTTGGTTTTTTTTGGGGGGGGGGGGGGGGGTAGAAATGACAGATAGAGACGTGTGCATTTTGCTGTTATCCATACAAATGAGCCCTCAGGACAGGATCTCTCTGATGTCTATTTGTTTTAATCCATCATTGTGTTGGAAAGACGTTCAGTGACATATGTCTACCTTTAAATTTGTGAGCGGTTCGAATACGGGAGGTCTTCTAAATGTCCCTTGGCCACCAGCTATGATTCATGCTGCTTTTGACCGAATAGCCCCCTTTTCCAAGGGGACATCGGCAGATTAAAATGGGTACTGATTGGTAAGTACTACATGGGGTAAAGTTCGTTGTAGGTCAGCGAGGTCCAGCCTCTTGTCAAACGACTCCTTTCAGACAGGAACACAGAGATGACATCGGCCCTTGAAAATCATGGAACTTTAGAGCCCCAAGGGAAGGCGGAAGTACAACTTCATTAAGAACTATACGTTGTTTAGCGTCACAAGCTAACCCTAGGGTTCCTCGTTTGTTGGTGACGCTTGGTAGATATTACATCAAAAAGACGTTATTAGAGTGGTCAGATGACACAGTTGTAACACACTTGCCTTTCACCTGGGCGGCCGGGGTTCGATTCCCCGATCGGACGTGAAAAGGTATGGGGTCACCTGCCCGACCACGTGAGATTTCCCCGGGCTCTCTGGTTTCCTCACACACTAAGACCCCTCGTGCGCTTCAATCGGGCCCAACAAGCGTGATTTATATAAGTTAATTTAACTACTTTCGAAACTGTTGTAAAATAAGTTTGCGTTTTTTAAAGAGACCTAATTGTGAGGTTGCTGATGTTTACAAAGTAATTTAGTGTCAAGCTTTTTCAAACGCGTCAAAATTGACGTAGCATCATTTTATTTGAATTTATTAGGAGGTAAAGCGTCCAATTTGGTTACTAGGGCTCTGTCCCTACAACTATTGGTAAGATAGTCCCGTCTGGTGGGTTTATATACTCGGCCATTAACACAATTACACATGCCTTACATGATTCAATGCCTCTCTATCATCCCTAAATGGGACAGTTTAACTATCGCCGTAATTATTGCGTTGCAGGGACGGGTCAATCGGTTAGGGGAACCGTCTGTTTTATGATCGCCCTGGTCATTTTATCGGGGACTGCGAGAAGATGGGGGCTGCACGTGATAAATGGTTCGCAAGGGCCGATTGGTGACGTATTAGTTATGATGTTAATATGTAGTGTAGTTTGTAGACTGGTGCACTATTGCATGTACCTTATGTTAAACTGTGTATTTTAATGACTCTATATACTATCTTGATCGGCAATACTGATACCCTCTAGTGAGTGATTAATTGCGAACTGTGTCCTATGTTAAGTACAAAGGATGTAAAATGGTTGTTTTTATCACACGGGGGAGCCTGGACATACAGATATTTGAGGTGTTGTTTTTATCTGGACATACAGATACTTAAGTGGTTGTTTTTATCTGGACATACAGATATTTGAGGTGTTGTTTTTATCTGGACATACAGATACTTGAGTGGTTGTTTTTATCTGGACAGACAGATACTGGAGTGGTTGTTTTATCTGGACAAACAGATACTTGAGTGGTTGTTTTTATCACACGGGACAGTGTTTTTATCTGGACATACAGATACTTGAGTGGTTGTTTTTATCTGGACATACAGATATTTGAGTGGTTGTTTTTATCACACGGGAGAGCCTGGACATACAGATACTTGAGTTGTTGTTTTTATCACACAGGACAGTGTTTTTATCTGGACATACAGATACTTGAGTGGTTGTTTTTATCTGGACATACAGATACTTGAGTGGTTGTTTTTATCACACGGGACAGCCTTGACATACAGATACTTGAGTGGTTGTTTTTATCTGGACATACAGATACTTGAGTGGTTGTTTTTATCTGGACATACATATACTTGAGTGGTTGTTTTTATCACACGGGACAGTCTTGACAGACAGATCACTGAGTGGTTGTTTTTTATCTGGACAAATAGATATTTGAGTGGTTGTTTTTATCTGGACATACAGATACTTGAGTGGTTGTTTTTATCGCACGAGAGAGCCTTGACAGACAGATCACTGAGTGATTTTTTTTATCACACAGGACAGTCTTGACAGACAGATCACTGAGTGGTTGTTTTTATCTGGAAATACAGATCACTGAGTGGTTATCCCACGTGAGAGTCTGGACATACAGATACTTGAGTGAGGATGACAAATGATTGGTAACATTTATATTGGGAGGGGATAGTCCTAGGTCACCAGTCTGCGTTAGGGTGAAGGTAGCTGCGATAATGTAGCTCTGGACGACGGACGGACAATTTCTGACAGATGGTGCCGGAGACAAGTGAAGACAGGGTATGAATACTCGTTCTAGGGTGAAGGATGTTATTAAACGACTCTAGTTACGGTCGGTCCAGTCTGCATTTTAGAGACCCGTCAGATTTTGTTGTGGGGCAATCATAAAGAATATCCGAGTTGGAAGAGATGTTACATAATGAATCGGTATCTCAATGATTTTTGATAGAGTAGAAGTTCGCTCATTCTTCAGGCTAATAATCGTCCCAAATACCTAAAAGAGGCATCACTAGACAGTGTATGTGATCACAGAGTCGGTGTATTCAATGATAAATCACACTTGGTTCAAACACCTGGGCGTCGATGGATTTTACACCCGGACAACGATGAACACGGAAAACGGGCTGAAAACATGGATAACATTTTTTTTTTTTTATCTAATAATGCATTCCTTCGAGGAAAATAACCCGACCACGGAACAATATGATAAATTGGCTATAATTTTCAAGGATAATGGACAGGAAAAACACATCTCAATTTTTGTCGTCCGTATACGTAGTTGGGGTGGGTATGACCAAAGATGTCCCAATCCACGAATTATGTATATTTAGAGCAAAGTTCACGATCGAAATGACTATGAATCTCCCAGTTTATCGATAATATTTCACATCATCAAGTCTTGTTGGATTTATTGGTTTTAGTTAAATAGAAATTTTGAGACATTTTCGTATTTTACATCTGTGGCGCCGATGAGACACATTTTGAGCTTTATACATCCGCGGGCGCAAGTCTTGTTTTATGTCAGGTCATTCTACTGCATGTTTACGAACTTATTGGAATGTCATTAATTTGCACGGCACGAAAAAAATGTATATATTTTGGAATTTTGTGACATTTTGAAAAGATTTTGATAGGGATTGGTACAGATATGTGATCGCACAACGTTCCACGATGTGCGATGTGCGCACGCACGATGTCTGCACAATGTGCGATATGTGCGATACGGATCGTGCAGGAAAATGTGCGCACGATGGGCGATTGGAACGGTACATGTGCGATAGGTATCGTGGTACTCCAATAATATTAGAGGTTTACACGACAGGAAACTTTTGACAGGCTGTCATGTAACCTCTAATCACCACCGCACGTAAAACCTGTTGCTGTGACCCACCTAATTAAAGTCGTGGATTATTGAAAAGAATACCCGAGGAGTTCCGATTGATACAAATGTACTAAAACAACAAATAGGATTACACGATACACCGGTCACCATGACCAGGTAACGGGCGCCTCGTTCACACCTTGATGAATATAATTAATCATCAAATTAGCTTATACTGGTCGATGTCAGTTAACTAGAAAGCCAGTTATATACTACTTATAAGATACTCCAGTCCAGCTTGCAGATTTAGAGAAGATGTAACTAATGGGTTATCAAATAAAACGCCAAAATTTACGAAAAAAACTAGGTCCGTCAAAAACTCATATTCAACAAAAAAAAAAAACTCCCACAAATCTATCTATTAAAAAGGAAACCTCAAGTCCTGTAAAAAAGGAAACCACGTGTTCCAAAAAGAAATTCAAGATTTCAGTTAGAAGATTATGATACTGTATATTAGCGAAGGTAATGTACAACTTGTTTAAAAACGTTAAGTCGCTGAAGTTTGGTTTGGTTTGGTTTATTTTGTTTAACGTCCTATTAACAGCCAAGGTCATCCAAGGACGGCCTCCCGTGCGTGCGAAATGTATGAGTGTGATGAATGCGTATGTGTGTTTTGGGAGGCTGCGGTATGTTCGTGTTAAGTCTCCTTGTGATAGGCCGGAACTTTTGCCGATTTACAGTGCTACCTCACTGAAGCATACTGCCGAAGACACCCAGCAGCACACCCCACCCGGTCACATTATACTGACAACGGGCGAACCAGTCGTCCCACTCCTAATTCGCCGAGCGCCAAGCAGGAGCAGCAACTACCATTTTTAAAGACTCTGGTATGTCTCGGCCAGGGGACAGAACCCAAAGCCTTCCTCACAGGGGCGAACGCTCAACTAAAGGCCAAAAGTGAGGCATTGTCAAGGGAGACATTAGGAAGAAGAAAGTTGTTAAGAAAGAAGAGAAAAGATAAGATCCCAAATTTAGTCGCCTCTTACGATCATGCAATGGGGGCAGCAGGTACAATTCTTACGCCCTACCTGCAGGGCAGAGTCGCTGAAGACACAGAGTCGCTACAAAAGCCATGTGTAAATAACGAGATTATATATACGGGATATTTTATACATGTAGAACTAAACAACAGTTAAAACGACTTGTTTTGAAAAGAAACATTTCTGTTTTGTTTGAAAATACATAATATATGTGATTTATTTATTAAGTAAGAAAAATAATCGTAGTGGAGCCCGTCTACCATTCTGGTACATGTATACTGTACATGTAGATGTATCACCAGGCCGTCGAAAACATCACGAATACTTGCGAGACAAAATGACGGTACTTAAATGGCAAAAATCAACAGGTCATACATGTTCCATGAATGAAAACAATTGTTATGCAGCACGTATATATAATAGCGACCATCTAATATCATAATTTTAACCTTTTTCGTATATGTTTTCGTATAACTAGTTATTTCGTAATATTTATAAACCTATCGTTAGTTGTGCGGTTTGTATGTGACATTGATAATCTATATATTTTAATCATTGTATAATTTAACAATAACGGATAGCATAATTGATAGCTTTTAATCGATTTTAATCGTAATTAGTGTCTCATAAGCCAATAATGGCTCGATGTCAATATGTATTTTATTGTTCTTATGTACATTTTTTAATCAAGTATTGTATTGACATGTGACACTCAAATAAAATAAAACTTGAACTTGAACTTGAACTTTGTGCGCACGATGTCTGCACGATGTTTTTGGAACGTTGTGCGATCACACAACTGTATTTGGAGCTACTGGAAAAAAAATGAAATGTAATTGAATAACTAGGACTAGAAACTATGGTGACATGGATCTGCCATCACATAACGAGATAATTTTGTCATTATAGCGAGACAAATATACCATATAGCGAGATAATAAAACCAACATAGCGAGATAATTTAATGCGTTTATGAAGTCGCTTTCTCGACATCTTGCCGCATTAGATGCTACTACTGACATGGACTTTTTTTCTTGTCAACGTCACGTGACCCCCATTCGGAAGTTCAGCGCGCCATAGGTATCCAATATGCTTTACTTAGTTTACCTGTTTGTTGTAGGTGTTGGGCCGTTCAGCTTTCCTGTCCAAGCCTCGTGTGCACTGGCGCGCTGAACTTCCGAATGGAGTTCACGTGACGTTGACAAGAAAAAAATCCATGTCAGTAGTAGCATCTAATGCGGCGAGATGTCGAGAGAGCGACTTCGTAAACGCATTAAATGATCTCGCTATGTCGGTTGTTTTATCTCGCTATGTCGTTTTATTATCTCGCTATATGGTATATTTATCTCGCTATGTTGACAAAATTATCTCGTTATGTGATGGCAGATCCATGCCACCATAAGAAACCTTTTGGGAAGGCTTCACCGTTTTGTTTACATATAGGACATACATCCATTACAGTATTTGAGAGTTAATTTGCTGCATTTAAGAAAGTGCTTGTGTAGAACGAAATATCGGTTTAGATAATACGGTATCTGTTGGACGTACAAGTACGACTATTTGACACCTGTAACGTTACATGTGCATATCGCTAATTGGGACCGCGGGAGATTGACACATACAAAATGTACAATAATGCTAATCAACGAAGCAGGACAGATCGACCGATCAGTACACCTTTCTTTTCATAGTAAACGACGCGGCCTGTCCTGGTCAAACCCGTTAGACACGGGTAAACAGATGGTCTCGTGTCATCAAGATGTTTAGTAATACACAATTTGACAAATACACGGTTGACTTCACAAAGCATGTGATACATCACAACATCGATCAGCTTCTCGTTGTTATATCACTAGACGTTTTATCAAGGACGTATCCCGTTGTTATATTTAGCTGTCTTGTGCACGATTTTTAAAAACTGAAAAACACAAACATGCACTTACACACGTATACGAATCCATTCCCCTTTATAAATCTTTCTGTCATTCTCACATCAGAATGGTTTCTACAGACAAGTATTAAACACTTTTTCGAGTACGAGATTTCATAGGTGTTCGCTGAAAAGATACTTCATCGCTTCCTGATACATAAATGTCTTTGATAAAGTAAAAGTCGTAAATCATTTGTATTACAACAAAGATATATTCAAATTATTTATATGAAAATGGACGAAAATAGCTATCACATGATATTTTATGTTGGGTTTTATAGGCATATAAAATGTCTAGACGTGAAAACATCATCTTCTCTTTCTACTTTTAAAACTGCAATTTCACAACCAGTTAAACACCAAGAATGTGCTAAATATTCTGTTTTTCTTTTTTTCTTTTTTCTTTTTTGTCCTAGAATACCACAGTCAAACAAAAATCTACGTTAATGAAGTGATAGTTAACATGCGTAAAAATTGATGTATTGCAAAGAAAATAGGAAATCTCGCTAATTCACTAATTACCCATAAGTACTGTATGACATTTTTACTCCCAAAAATCACTCTTCCCATATCATAAATAACTTCTTTAAAATTGAATGTCAATTAATTAAAATAAAAGTTTGGTTTTTTTATTTTTTATTTTTTTTTATTTTTAAAGACATTTTTAATACATAACTACATAAGAATCACACACACAAACACACATAAAAAATATAATTTAACCCCAAAATTCACAGGGGAAAAAAAAAGAAGAAAGGAAAAACTAATTTTATCTTTCGGATCGGTTAAGATGTCCATACAACAATACGTTTGGTTGGAATAAGTAATATTTTTGAGAAGCTGATCAACACAAAATCCAGATTCCAGGGTCTCTGGGCCATAAATTCGTGATCATATTCCAGTTTAGCCAAGTTCGGTAAAAGTAAAACATGTACATTTTGAACAATCGATCTAAATGCAAAGCTTAAAAGTAAAATGGTGAACCAGAAAAGTAAAACCAGAGACTTTTTTGAAATGTGTCTATTTTAACTAGTGATCAAACTAGCTAAAACTTCTGAATATTTATACAGCTCTATTTGTCAAAATACGCCTACTCGCACTCCATATGACCTCATCAACATCGAACAGTAACAGTACAGATAGTCGTCTGTTTCGGGGAAGTGATGGCTGTGGTGAACTCCTCTGTTAACCTAAATGGACAGGAAAATAATTAAAAATAATAACACTGATAGGTTTCTGTTCACCTTCGTTACAATGTTGTTTTATTATCACGTGTGGTCTGAAATGCTAATCGCCCAATCCTCTTCACAAGATAATCCGTGGCTAGTAAAGGTGCCATTGCAGAGAATCGTCGGATATAAACAACAAAACAAATTACAAATTTAATATTTGCATAAAACATGTCAATGGCGCCGTACGTCTATATCAGGTCTTGTATCAATACGATCGGCAAAAAGGGGCAAGATCAATATTGGCGATATGAGATGAACACCAACACATTGTCAAAACTAAAGCATTGTTATAAAATATACAAGATATACTGTACATGATGCGTTAACAAAGTCAATGATTAAGAAGATTCAGTACTATATATTCTCCAATGCCTTTTTTTCACTTTTGATTCCATGCATATTACTCAAAAGCTTTGCCAAATTGAACGTGCCCATTAACAACAGTGACGTCAATATCCAATGCCTTACGTCATTATTTGCAAGTTTGCTCATCAATGACGTAAATATAAAGATTATTACGTCATCGTAGATGCTACCATGGGAAATATGTCTGTGAAAACTACGGTTATACTTTTGTGTGCACTTTATTTCACGGATGTTGCAGTGAGCTTAAGTAGCAATGATATTCGGCAATTACTTGTGCATCAAATCGAAAAATCAGACAGAAACTATTCCGTAATGGATATCACTAATGGTAAACCGGTGTCACAAAAGCCTCTTTTTCGTGTGAAGCGTAAATCTGAACCTTACGGCATCGTGAGCTGGGTGAAATTGGCCAAGAGAAAAAGTGAGTCGATGGAAAAAATATTTCCAAATATGATGGCAGCAAGCTTAAAACTTGCTGGTATCTATCTAGCAGCTCATAAATACTTCGAAGTTGATAGAAGATACACGTTTTCGACGACTAAATATGAAGATCGTAAATTCTACAAGCATTTCCCAATTCCACGTCTAAAGAAGCTCCATCCGGTTGTGGAGAAAGCTTGCAATAAAGGTGAGTTTGAATGTATCACGGAAATCGCCACTGTTGCCAATATGTCCGGATCACTTGCCAAATTCCATAAACATTACAAGAAGGACGCACTCCTCCCTGAATATCCGTTCAGCTCTGCATTGGAACAGTTTCAGTATCGAACTACTGCCAGCTACTACATGTGTTGGTTCACAGATCGTCGTCGCAAGCTTCTGGCATACGAAGGGGGACACTGTCTAGAAAACCTGAAAAAAACCCATGAAGCAAATGGCAATATAATACACGACATAAGGTCTATTTACGTAGCTAATGCTAAAAGAGCCAACTATGTTTCACCTTTTACGTGTGCCTATATATGGTTTTGCCCTGATCCGTGTTATGGAAAGAATGACTCTGGTAACTTTAAAGACTTCAGGTCAGGCGTGGCCGACCTTCTTAATCCGTGCTCGCGGTTGAAAGACAAAGCCTGTTTTTGGGAGACTGGAAAAAACACTGTCTTTGATTATCTTCAAAGGAACAGAATAAACTACACGTGTAATTGTAAAAATGAACGAAAAGGCTTCATATGGTCCCCTAAGTATAGCATCTGTATTGACCAAGACGAATGTTATGATGGCGTGGCAAATTGTTCAAGTGACAAAATCTGCCGTAATGACGTTGGTTCTTATACGTGTCAGTGCCGAATGGGATTCAAACTGAACAGGACTACCGGTCAGTGTGACAGACACGACCTGTTTCGTCCCACATCTCATATTGGCATGAAGCGACGTAATAAACAAAATCAGGAAGATCAAACCGGAATTTGGGCAGCAATCGACCGCCTGTTTGGCTTGAATTCATCCAAAAGAACACATTGTAGTATGCCAGTCCAAACTT